>NW_027363331.1:465000-1062215 GCF_046119375.1 Phyllobates terribilis
ACGTAGACTCCGAAAATAATTTTTAATTTTGCACATTTTTTCACTGTTCCTCTTTTTTTTCACATTTAAAAATTAATATCTTCAAAACTAAACATTATAGAAATGTAATATTTGGCAGGCTCTTAAATATGCATGTTTCAAACAAATGCTGAAAATTTGGTTGCTGTAGGATAAGCAGAGTTCGCACAGTACCCCGAGGAGTGTTTATTGCATCGGCCATTTTGTTTTTTTTCCATGGTTTTGGCTAAAATATCTCTATATCCTCTTGTGTCAACACCACAAGTTTTTTATCCTTTGTTTGTCACCACAGACTTATCTCGCATGCAAAAATTTGTTTGGCTGGGATGCACGGTTCCTGCAAAAATAATTTTTAAAATGCGCAGTTTTTAATTCTGCAGGCCTTTTTTTTTTAATTTCAAAAATTAATATCTTCAAAATAAAAAATCCAAAATCTACAAAATTCTGCAATCCTTTAGGGGACTCTATTTTGAACAATCGCTGAAAATATTGAAGCTCTAGACAAAACGTAGCCTCTGAAAATCGTTTTTAATTCAGCACGTTTTTTCACTAGGCCACTTTTTTATTACATTTAAAAATTAATATCTTCAAAACCGAACATCAAAAATCCATAAAATTTGGCAAACATTTAGGGGCTTCCATTCTGAACAAAGGCTAAAAATTTTGAAGCTCTAGACAAAACGTAGCCTCCAAAAATAATTTTTAATTTTGCATATTTTTTCACTATTCCTTTTTTTTTTCACATTTAAAAATTAATATCTTCAAAACTAAACATTATAAATACGTCCTCTTGGCTCTGTAGCTCAACAGGGGAGCACTCTTGGCTCCTTGGCTCACCAAGGGAGCCCTCTTGGCTCTGTGGCTCACCCAGGGAGCTCTGTGGAAAACCCAGGAAGCGCTGTGGCACAGTGGCTAACCCAGGGAGCCCTCTTTGCTCTGTGGCTCACCCAGGGAGCTCTGTGGCTCACCCAGGGAGTCCTTTTGGCTCTGTGGCTCACCCAGGGAGCCCTCTTGGCTCTGTGGCTCACCCAGGAAGCTATGTGGTTCACCCAGGGAGCCATCTTGGTTCTGTGGCTCAGCCAGGGAGCCCTCTTGGCTCTGTGGCTCACCCAGGGAGCCCTCTTGGCCCTGTGGCTCATGCAGGGAGCCCTCTTGGGTCTGTGGCTCACCCAGGAAGCTCTGTGGTTCACCCAGTGAGCCCTCTTTGCTCTGTGGCTCACCCAGGGAGCTCTGTGGCACAGTGGCTAACCCAGAGAGCCCACTTGGCTCTGTGGCTCACCCTGAGAGCTCTGTGGCTCACCCAGGGAGCCCTCTTGGCTCTGTTGCTCTTCCATGGAGAAATCTTGGCTCTGTGGCTCACCCAAGAAGCTCTGTTGCTCACCTAGGGAGCCCTCTTGGTTCTGTGGCTCAGCCAGGGAGCCCTCTTGGCTCTGTGGGTCACCCAGGGAGCCCTCTTTGCTCTGTGGCTCATGCAGGGAGACCTCTTGGCTCTGTGGCTCACCGAGGAAGTTTTGTGGTTCACCCAGTGAGGCCTCTTGGCTCTTTGGCTCACCCAGGGAGCTCTGTGGAACAGTGGCTAAACCAGATAGCCCTCTTGGCTCTGTGGCTCACAAAGGGAGCTCTGTGGCTCACCCAGGGAGCCCTCTTGGCTCTGTGGCTCACCCAGGGAGCTCTGTGGCAAAGTGGCTCAACCAGGGAGCCCTCTTGGCTCTGTGGCTCACCCAGGGAGCCTTCTTGGCTCTGTAGCTCACCCAGGGAGCTCTGTGGCTCACCCAGGTAGCCCTCTTGGCTCTGTAGCTCACCCAGTGAGCAATATTAACTCTTTGGCTCACCCAGGGAGCCCTTTTGGCTCTGTGGCTCACCCACGGAGCTCCGTGGCAAACCCAAGGAGTGCTATGACACAGTGGCTAACCAAGGGAGCCATATTGGCTCTGTGGCTCACCCAGGGAGCTCTGTGGCTCACTCAGGGAGCCGTTTTGGCTCTGTGGATCACCCAGGGAGCCAACGTGGCTCTGTGGCTCACCCAGGGAGCTCTGTGGCTCACCCAGGGAGACCTCTTGGCTCTGTAGCTCACCCAGGGAGCTCTGTGGCTCACCCAGGTAGCCCTCTTGGCTCTGTAGCTCACCCAGGGAGCACTTTGTGGCTAAACCAGGGAGCTCTGTGGCAAACTCATGGAGCGCTGTGGCACAGTGGCTAACCCAGGGAGCCCTCTTGGCTCTGTGGCTCACCCAGGCAGCTCTGTGGCTCACCCAGGGAGACCTTTTGGCTCTGTGGCTCACCCAGGGAGCCATCTTTGCTCTGTGGCTAACCCAGGGAGCCCTATTGGCTCTGTGGCTCACCCAGGGAGCTCTGGGGCTCACCCAGGGAGCTCTCTTGGCTCTGTGCCTCATACAGGGAGCACTCTTGGCTCTGTGGTTAAGTCAGGTAGCCCTCTTGGCTCTGTGGCTCACCCAGGGAGCTCTGTGGCTCATCAGGGAGCCATCTTGGCTCTGTGGCTCACCCAGTTAGCCCTCTTGGCTCTGTGGCTCACCCAGGCAGCCCTGTAGCTCACCAATGGAGCCCTCTTGGCACTGTGGCTCACCCAGGGAGCACTCTTGGCTCTGTGGCTCACCCATGGCATGTGTGGCCTCCTCAGACCCGATCCTGGCAATCATGGCCCTCTCATACCCAATACTGGTATGCATGACCCCTCAGAACCAATCCTGGTAAGCATGCATGTCCTAGGCCCAATCCTGTTATGCATGGCCCCTTCAGACCCAATCCTGGCATACATGGCCTCCAGAGATCCATTGCTGCTATGCTAGGCCCAATTCTAGCATGCATGGCCCGCACAGACCTGATCCTGGCATGCATTGCCCCCGTACACCATATCTTGGTAGGTATGGCCTCCTCAGACCCAATCCTTGCAATCTTGGCCCTCTCAGACCCAATCCTGGTATGCATGGACCCCTCAGAACCAATCTGGGTAAGCAGCACTTCCTAGGCCCAATCCTGATATGAATGGCCCCTTCAGACCCAAACCTGGCATACATGGCCCCCACAGACTCAATACTGGTATGCTTGGCCCCCTCAGACCAAATCCTGGTATTCACAGCCTTCTCAGACAAAATCCTGGCATACATGGCCCCCTCCAAACAAATCCTCGCATCCATGGCCCCCTCAGACCCAATTCAGGCATGCATGGCCCCCTCAGAACCAATCCTGGCATGCATGGTTCCCTCAGACCCAATCCTGGCATGCATGGCCCTTTCGGTAACAAAACTGGTATGCATGACCATCTCAGACCAGTTCTGGCATGCATGACCCCCTCAGACAAAATCATGGCATGCATGGCCCCCCTAGATCCAATTCTGGCATTTATGACCTCCTCATACCCAATCCTGGCAATCATGGCCCTCTCAGACCCAATCCTGGTATGCATGGACCCCTCAGTACCAATCCTGGTAAGCATGCACCTCCTAGGCCCAATCCTGGTATGTATGGCCCTTTCAGACCCAAACCTGGCATAAATTGCCTCCTCAGAACCAATCCTGGTATGCATGGACCCCTCAGAACCAATCCTGGTGAGCATGCATGTCCTAGGCCCAATCCTGGTATGCATGGCCAATTCAGACCCAATCCAGGCATACATGGCCTCCTCAGATCCATTAACTGGTATGCATGGGGCTCTTAGGCCCCATTCTAGCATGCATGGCCCCCATAGATTCAATTCTGATATGCATGGCCCCTCAGACCCAATCCTGGTATTCACGGCCTTCTCAGACAAAATCCTGGCATACATGGCCCCCTCCGATCAAATCCTGGCATGCATGGCCCCCTCAGACCCAATTCAGGTATGCATGGCCCCCTCAGAACCAATCCTGGTATGCATGGCTCCCTCAGACCCAATCCTGGCATGCTTGGCCCTTTAGGCACCAATACTGGTATGCATGACCATCTCAGACCCAGTTCTTGCCTGCATGACCCCCTCAGACAAAATCATGGCATGCATGGCCCCCCTAGACCCAATTCTGGCATGCATTGCCCCCTCAGACCCAATCCTTGCAATCATGGCCCTCTCAGAACCAATCCTGTTATGCATGGACCCCTCAGAACCAATCTTGGTAAGCATGCACCTCCTAGGCCCAATCCTGGTATACATGGCCCCTTCAGACCCAATCCTAATATGTATTGCCCCCTCAGACCCAATACTGATATACATTCACCTAACAGACCCCATCCTGATATGTATTGCCCCCTCAGACCCAATACTGATATACATTCACCTAACAGACCCAATCCTGACATGCATGGCCCCGTCAGAACCAATCCTGGCATGCATTGCCCCCGTAGACCATATCCTGGAATGTATGGCCTCCTCGGACCCAATCCTGGCAATCATGGCCCTCTCAAACCCAATCCTGGTATGCATGGGCCTCTCAGGCCCAATTCTGTCATGCATGGCAACCACAGACTAAAAACTGGTATGCATGGCCCCCTCAGATCCAATCCTGGCATTCACGGCCTTCTCAGAAAAAATCCTGCCATACATGGCCCCATCAGATCAAATCCTGGCATGCATGGCCCCCTGAGACCTAATCCTTGCACGCAAGACCCCCGCAGATCCAACCCTGGCATACATTGCCCCTGTAGACCCAATCCTGGAACGCACTTCCCACTCAGACCCAATTCTGGCATGCATTGCCCCCTCAGACCCAATTCAGACATGAATGGACCCCTCAGATACAATCCTTGTATGCATGGCTCCTTCAGACCCAATCCTGGCATGCATTGCCCCTTCAGTGCCAATCCTGGTGTGCATGACCGTCTCAGACCCAATTCTGGCATGCATGGCCCCCTCAGACAAAACCATGGCATGCATGGCCCCCTTAGACCCAATTCTAGCATGCATGGCCTCATTAGACCCAATCCTGGCAATCATGGCCCTCTCAGATCCAATCCTGTTATGCATGGACCCCTCAGAACCAATCTTGGTAAGCATGCACCTCCTAGGCCCAATCCTGGTATACATGGCCCCTTCAGACCCAATCCTAATATGTATTGCCCCCTCAGACCCAATACTGATATACATTCACCTAACAGACCCAATCCTGATATATATGGCCCCCTCAGACCCAATACTGATATACATTCACCTAACAGACCCAATCCTGGAATGTATGACCTCCTCAGACCCAATCCTGGAAATCATGGCCCTCTCAGATCCAATCCTGTTATGCATGGACCCCTCAGAACCAATCTTGGTAAGCATGCACCTCCTAGGCCCAATCCTGGTATACATGGCTCCTTCAGACCCAATCCTAATATGTATTGCCCCCTCAGACCCAATACTGATATACATTCACCTAACAGACCCAATCCTGATATGTATGGCCCCCTCAGACCCAATAATGATATACATTCATCTAACAGACCCAATCCTGACATGCATGGCCCCTCAGAACCAATCCTGGCATGCATTGCCCCCGTAGACCATATCCTGGAATGTATGGCCTCCTCAGACCCAATCCTGGCAATCATGGCCCTCTAAGACCCAATCCTGGTATGCATGGACCCATCAGAACCAATCCTGGTAAGCATGCATGTCCTAGGCCCAATCATGTTATGCATGGCCCCTTTAGACACAATCCTGGTATGCATGGCCTCCTCAGATCCATTTCTGGTATGCATGGGGCTCTCAGGCCCAATTCTAGCATGCATGGCCCCCACAGACTCAATGCTGGTATGCATGGCCCCCTCAGACTGAATCCTGGTATTCACGGACTTCTCAGACAAAATCCTGGCATACACGGCCCCCTCCGATCAAATCCTGGCATGCATGTATCCCTCAGACCCAAATCAGGTATGCATGGCCCCCTCAGATCCAGTCCTGGTATGCATAGCTCCCTCAGACCGAATCCTGGCTTGCATGGCCCCTTCGGTACCAATCCTGGTATGCATGACCGTCTCAGACCCAATTCTGGCATGCATGACCCCCTCAGACAAAATTAAGGCATGCATGGCCCCCTTAGACACAATTCTGGCATGTATGGCCTCCTCAGACCCAAACCTGGCAATCATGGCCCTTTCAGACCCAATCCTGGTATGCATGGACCCCTCAGAACCAATCTTGGTAAGCATGCACCTACTAGGCCCAATCCTGGTATGTATGGCCCTTTCAGACCCAAACCTGGCATACATGGCCTCCTCAGACTCAATCCTGGTATGCATGGACCCCTCAGAACCAATCCTGGTGAGCATGCACGTCCTAGGCCCAATCCTGGTATGCATGGCCAATTCAGACCCAATCCTGGCAATCATGGCCCTCTAAGACCCAATCCTGGTATGCATGGACCCATCAGAACCAATCCTGGTAAGCATGCATGTCCTAGGCCCAATCATGTTATGCATGGCCCCTTTAGACACAATCCTGGTATGCATGGCCTCCTCAGATCCATTTCTGGTATGCATGGGGCTCTCAGGCCCAATTCTAGCATGCATGGCCCCCACAGACTCAATGCTGGTATGCATGGCCCCCTCAGACTGAATCCTGGTATTCACGGACTTCTCAGACAAAATCCTGGCATACACGGCCCCCTCCGATCAAATCCTGGCATGCATGTATCCCTCAGACCCAAATCAGGTATGCATGGCCCCCTCAGATCCAGTCCTGGTATGCATAGCTCCCTCAGACCGAATCCTGGCTTGCATGGCCCCTTCGGTACCAATCCTGGTATGCATGACCGTCTCAGACCCAATTCTGGCATGCATGACCCCCTCAGACAAAATTAAGGCATGCATGGCCCCCTTAGACACAATTCTGGCATGTATGGCCTCCTCAGACCCAAACCTGGCAATCATGGCCCTTTCAGACCCAATCCTGGTATGCATGGACCCCTCAGAACCAATCTTGGTAAGCATGCACCTACTAGGCCCAATCCTGGTATGTATGGCCCTTTCAGACCCAAACCTGGCATACATGGCCTCCTCAGACTCAATCCTGGTATGCATGGACCCCTCAGAACCAATCCTGGTGAGCATGCACGTCCTAGGCCCAATCCTGGTATGCATGGCCAATTCAGACCCAATCCTGGCAATC
The DNA here is from genome assembly GCF_046119375.1 of Phyllobates terribilis. Classification (NCBI taxonomy): domain Eukaryota; kingdom Metazoa; phylum Chordata; class Amphibia; order Anura; family Dendrobatidae; genus Phyllobates; species Phyllobates terribilis. Next base: position 472,097 of record NW_027363331.1, read on the forward strand.
ATGGCCCTCTCAGACCCAATCCTGGTATGCATGGACCCATCAGAACCAATCCTGGTAAGCATGCATGTCCTAGGCCCAATCATGTTATGCATGGCCCCTTTAGACACAATCCTGGTATGCATGGCCTCCTCAGATCCATTTCTGGTATGCATGGGGCTCTCAGGCCCAACTCTAGCATGCATGGCCCCCACAGACTCAATGCTGGTATGCATGGCCCCCTCAGACTGAATCCTGGTATTCACGGACTTCTCAGACAAAATCCTGGCATACACGGCCCCCTCCGATCAAATCCTGGCATGCATGTATCCCTCAGACCCAAATCAGGTATGCATGGCCCCCTCAGATCCAGTCCTGGTATGCATAGCTCCCTCAGACCGAATCCTGGCTTGCATGGCCCCTTCGGTACCAATCCTGGTATGCATGACCGTCTCAGACCCAATTCTGGCATGCATGACCCCCTCAGACAAAATTAAGGCATGCATGGCCCCCTTAGACACAATTCTGGCATGTATGGCCTCCTCAGACCCAAACCTGGCAATCATGGCCCTTTCAGACCCAATCCTGGTATGCATGGACCCCTCAGAACCAATCTTGGTAAGCATGCACCTACTAGGCCCAATCCTGGTATGTATGGCCCTTTCAGACCCAAACCTGGCATACATGGCCTCCTCAGACTCAATCCTGGTATGCATGGACCCCTCAGAACCAATCCTGGTGAGCATGCACGTCCTAGGCCCAATCCTGGTATGCATGGCCAATTCAGACCCAATCCTGGCAATCATGGCCCTCTCAGACCCAATCCTGGTATGCATGGACCTGCCAGAAAAAATCCTGGTAAGCATGCACCTCCAAGGACAAATCCTGGTATGCATGGCCCCTTCAGACCCAATCCTGGCATACATGGCCTCCTTAGATCCAAGCCTGGGCCTCTCATGCCCAATTCTGGCATGTATTTACCCCACAGGTTCAATACTGGTATGCATGACCCCCTCTGACGCAATCCTGGTATTCACGGCCTACTCAGACAAAATCATGGCATGCATTGTCCCCGTAGATCATATCCTGGAATGTATGGCCTCCTCAGACCCAATCCTGGCAATCATGGCCCTCTCAGACCCAATCCTGGTATGCATGGACCCCTCAGAATCAATCCTGGTAAGCATGCACTTCCTAGGCCCAATCCTGTTATGCATGGCCCATTCAGACCCAATCCTGGCATACATGGCCTCCTCAGATCCATTAACTGATATGCATGGCGCTCTCAGGCCCAATTCTAGCATGCATGGCCCCCACAGACCTAATACTGGTATTCATGGCCCCTCAGACCCAATCCTGGTATTCACGGCCTTCTCAGACAAAATCCTGGCATACATGGCCCCTTCTGATCAAATCCTGGCATGCATGGCTCCCTCAGACCCAATTCAGGTATGCATGTCCCCCTCAGATCCAATCCTGGTATGCTTGGCTCCCTCAGACCCAATCATGGCATGCATGGCCCCTTCAGTACCAATCCTGGTATGCATGACCGTCTCAGACCCATTTCTGGCATGCATAACCCCCTCAGACAAAATCATGGCATGCATGGCCCCCTTCAACCCTATTCTGGCATGTATGGCCTCCTCAGACCCAATCCTGGCAATGATTGCCCTCTCAGACCCAATCCTGGTATGCATGGACCCCTCAGAACCAATCCTGGTAAGCATTCACCTCCTAGGCCCAAACCTTGTATGCATGGCCCCTTCAAATCTAATCCTGGCATACATGGCCTCCTCAGATCCGTTCCTGGTATGCATGGGGCTCTCAAGCCCAATTTGGCATGCATGGCCTCCACAAACTCAATACTGGTATGCATGGCCCATTCAGACCCGATCCTGGCATATATGGCCTCCTCAGATACATTAACTGATATGCATGGGGTTCTCAGGCCCATTTCTAGCATGCATGGCCCCCACAGACTCAATACTGGTATGCATGGCCCCTCAGATCCAATTCTGGTATTCACGGCCTTCTCAGACAAAATCCTGGCATACATGGCCCCCTCTGATCAAATCCTGGCATGCATGGCTCCCTCAGACCCAATTCAGGCATGCATGGCCCCCTCAGATCCAATCCTGGAATGCATGGCTTGCTCACACTCAATCATGGCATGCATGGCCCCTTCAGTACCAATCCTGGTATGCATTACCGTCTCAGACCCATTTCTGGCATGCATAACCCCCTCAGACAAAATCATGGCATGCATGGTCCACTTCGACCCAATTCTGGCATGTATGGCCTCCTCAGACCCAATCCTGGCAACCATGGCCCTCTCAGACCCAATCCTGGTATGCATGGACCCCTCAGACCCAATCCTGGTATGCATGAAACCCTCAGAACCAATCCTGGTAGGCATGCACCTCCTAGGCCCAATCCTGGTATGCATTGCCCCTTCAGACCCAATCCTGGTATGCATGGCCCCCTCAGACCCAATTCAGGCATGCATGGCCCCGTCAGATCCAATCCTAGCATGCATAGCTCCCTCAGACCCAATTCTGGCATGCATGGCCCCTTCAGTACCAATCCTAGTATGCATAACCGTCTCAGACCCAATTCTGGCATGCATGGCCCCCTCAGACAAAATCATGGCATTCATGGCCTCCTTAGACACATTTCTGGCATATATGGCCTCCTCAGACCCAATCCTGGCAATCATGGCCCTCTCAGACCCAATCACACTATGCATGGACGCCTCAGAACCAATCTTGGTAAGCTTGCACCTCCTAGGCCCAATCCTTGCATGCATGTCCCCTTCTGACCCATTCCTGGCATACATGGCCTCCTCAGATCCAATCCTGGTATGCCTGGGCTTCTCAGGCTCAATTCTAGCATGCATGGCCACCTCAAACCCAATCCTAGTATTCACGGCATTCTCAGACAAAATCCTGGCATACATGGCCCCCTCAGATCAAATCCTAGCATGCATGGCCCCTTCAGACATAATCCTTGCATGCAAGACCACCGCTGAACCAATCCTGGCATGCATTGCCCCTGTAGACCCAATCCAGGAATTCACTTCCCCCTCAGATCCAATCCAGGCATGCATTACCCCTCAGACCCATCTCAGGCATGCAAGGCCCCCTCAGATCCAATCCTGGTATGCATGGCTCCCTCAGACCCAATCCTGGCAATCATGGCCCTCTCGGACCCAATCCTGGTATGCATGGACCTGTCAGAAAAAATCCTGGTAAGCATGCACCTCCTAGGATAAATCCTGGTATGCATGGCCCCTTCAGACCCAATTCTGGCATACATGGCCTACTTAGATCCAAGCCTGGTATGCATGGGCCTCTCATGCCCAATTCTGGCATGCATTTACCCCACAGGCTCAATACTGGTATGCATAGCCCCCTCTGACCCAATCCTTGTATTCACGGCCTACTCAGACAAAATCATGGCATGCATGGCCCCCGTAGATCATATCCTGGAATGTATGGCCTCCTCAGACCCAATCCTGGCACTCATAGCCCCCTCAGATCAAATCCTGGCATGCATGGCCCCCTCAGACCTAATCCTTGCATGCATGACTCCTACAGAACCAATACTGGAATGCACTTCCCCCTCAGACCCAATTCTGGCATGCATTGCCCCCTCAGACCCAATTCAGGCATGCATGGCCCCCTCAGATCCAATCTTGGTATGCATGGCTCCCTCAGACCCAATCCTGGCATGCATGGCCCCTTCAGTATCAGTCCTGGTATGCATCACCGTCTCACACCCATTTCTGGCATGCATGGCCCCCTCAGATAAAATCTGGTAAGCACGCACCTCCTAGGCACAATCCTGGTATGCTTGGCCTCCTCAGATCCAATCCTGGTATGCATGGGCCTCTCAGGCCCAATTCTGGCATGCATGGCCCACACAGACTCAATACTGCTATGCATGGACCCCTCAGACCCAATCCTGGTATTCACGGCCTTCTCATACAAAATCCTGGCATACATGGCCCCCTCCGATCAATTACTGGCATGCATGGCCCCCTCAGACCTAATCCTTGCATGCAAGACTCCTGCAGATCCAATCCTGGAATGCACTTCCCCCTCAGACCCAATTCTGGTATGCATTGCCCCCTCAGACCAAATTCAGGCATGCATGGCCCCCTCAGATCCAATCTTGGTATGCATGGCTCCCTCAGACCCAATCCTGGCATGCATGGCCCCTTCAGTACCAATCCTGGTATGCATCACCGTCTCACACCCAATTCTGGCATGCATGGCCCGCTCAGATAAAATCTGGTAAGCACGCACCTCCTAGGCACAATCCTGGTATGCTTGGACTCCTCAGATCCAATCCTGGTATGCATGGACCTCTCAGGCCCAATTCTGGCATGCATGGCCCCCACAGACTCAATACTGCTATGCATAGATCCCTCAGACCCAATCCTGGTATTCACGGCCTTCTCATACAAAATCCTGGCATGCATGGCCACCTCCGATCAAATAGACCCCCACAGAACCAATCCTGGTATGCATTGCCCCTGTAGACCCAATCCTGGAATATACTTCCCCCTCAGACCCAATTCAGGCATGCATGGCCTCTTTAGACCCAATCTTGGCAATCATGGCCCTCTCAGACCCAATCATGGTATGCATGGACCCCTCAGAACCAATCCTGGTAAGCATGCACCATCTAGGCCCAATCCTGGTATGCATGGCCCCTTCAGACCAAATCCTGGTATGCATGGCCCCCTCAGACCCAATCCTGGTATTTACGGCCTCCTCAGACAACATTCTGGCACACATGGCCTCCTCAGATAAAATCCTGGCATGCATGGCCCCCTCAAACCCAATCTTGGCATGCAAGACCCCCGCAGAACCAATCTTGGCATGCATTGCCCCTGTAGTCCCTATCCTGGAATGCACTTCCCCCTCAGACCCAATTATGGCATGTATTGCACCCTCAGACCCAATTCAGGCATGCATGGCCCACTCAGATCCAATCTTGGCATGCATGGCTCCCTCAGGCCCAATCCTGGCATGCATGCCCCCTTCAGTACCAATCCTGGTATGCATCACCGTCTCAGACCCAATTCTGGCTTACATTGCCCCCTCAGACAAAATCTGGGAAGCATGCAACTCCTAGGCCCAATCATGGTATGATTGGCCTCCTCAGATCCAATTCTGTTATGCATGGCCTCCTCAGACTAAATCCTGGTATGCATGGACCCCTCCAAACCAATCCTGGTAAGCATGCATGTCCTAGGCCCAATCCTGGTATGCATGGCCCCTTCAGACCCAATCCTGGCATACATGCCCTCCTCAGACCCAATCCTGGCATTCATGGCCCTCTCAGACCCAATCCTCGTATGCATGGACCTGTCAGAACCAATCCTGGTAAGCATGCACCTCCTAGGACAAATCCTGGTATGCATGGCCCCTTCAGACCCAATCCTGGCATACATGGCCTCCTTTGATCCAAGCCTGATATGCATGGGCCCCTCATGCCCAATTCTGGCATGCATGGACCCCACAGGCTCAATACTGGTATGCATGGCCCCCTCTGACCCAATCCTGGTATTCATGGCCTACTCAGACAAAATCATGGCATGCATGGCCCCAGTAGATCATATCCTGGAATGTATGGCCTCCTCAGACCCAATACTGGCAATCATGGCCCTCTCAGACCCAATCCTGGTATGCATGGACGCCTCAATGCCAATCCTGGTAAGCATGCACTTCCAAGGCCCAATCCTGTTATGCATGGCCCCTTCAGACCCAATCCTGGCATACATGGCCTCCTCAGACCCATTAACTGGTATGCATGGGGCTCTCAGGTGCAATTCTAGCATGCATGGCCCCCACAGACTCAATGCTGGTATGCATGGCCCCTCAGACCCAATCCTGGTATTCACGGCCTTCTCATACAAAATTCTGGCATACATGGCCCCCTCCGATCAAATCTTGGCATGCATGGCTTCCTCAGACCCAATTCAGGTATGCATGGCCCCCTCAGATCCTATCCTGGTATGCATGGCTCCCTCAGTTCCAATCATGGCATGCATGGCCCCTTCAGTACCAATCCTGGTATGCATGACCGCCTCAGACCCATTTCTGGCATGCATAACCCCCTCAGACAAAATCATGGCATGCATGGCTGCCTTCGACCCAATTCTGGCATGTATGGCCTCCTCAGACCCAATCCTGGCAATCATGGCCCTCTCAGACCCAATCCTGGTATGCATGGACCCCTCAGAACCAATCCTGGTAAGCATGCACCTCCTAGGCCCAATCCTTGTATGCATGGCCCCTTCAAACCCAGTCCTGGCATACATGGCCTCCTAAGATCCGTTACTGTTATGTATGGGGCTCTCAAGCCCAATTTGGCATGCATGACCCCCACAAACTCAATACTGTCATGCATGGCCTCCTCAGACCCAATCCTGGTATTCACGGCCTTCTCCGACAAAATCCTGGCATACATGGCCCCCTCCGATCAAATCCTGGCATGCATGGACCCCTCAGAACCAATCCTGGTAAGCATACACCTCTTAGGCCCAATCCTGGTTTGCATGGCCCCTTCAGACCCAATCCTGGCATACATGGCCTCCTCAGATCCAATCCTGGTATGCATGGGGCTCTCAGGCCCAATTCTGCAATGCATGGCACCCACAGACTCAATACTGGTATGCATGGCCCCCTCTGACCCAATCCTGGTATTCACGGCCTTCTCAGACAAAATCGTGCCATACATGGCCCACTCCAATCAAATCCTGGCATGCATGGTCCCCTCAGACCCAATTCAGGTATGAATGCCCCCCTCAAATCAAATCCTGGCATGCATGGCCCCCTCAGACCTAATCCTTGCATGCAAGACCCCCACAGAACCAATACTGGCATGCATTGCCCCTGTATACAGAATCAAGGAAAGCACTTCCCCCTCAGACCCAATTCAGGCATGCATTGCCCCCTTAGACCCAATTCAGGCATGTATGGCCTCTTCACACCCAATCCTGGCAATTATGGCCCTCTCTGACCCAATTCTGGTATGCATGGACCCCTCAGAACCAATTCTACTAAGTATGCACCTCCTAGGCCCAAAAAAATTTTTTTTTCAACTTTTTTTTCAATTTCCCCCCTGTGGGATATATATTTTACCCACACTTTTGGAACCCTCCTGGGATGCCCTCTTACATAGTATTCCCTCATTTAGCGGATGTTTTCACAAAAGGTGAAATTTTCAAAAGGTCAGAAATTTGGCAAAAAACTACTAAGTGTCAAGGACTCATCGGACGAATCGCTCTGGAACTGAAATCGGATGCGCTCACTGACATTTCCCCCTCTCTGGAAGTCTGACACACGCAGAAAATTTTCTAAGTCCAAAAAATTTTTTTTTTCAACTTTTTTTCAATTCCCCCCCCCCCTTATACCCACACATTTGGAACCCTCCTGGGATGCCCTCTAACATAGTATTTCCTCATTTAGAGGATATTTTCACAAAAAGGTGAAATTTTCAAAAAGTCAGAAATTTGGCAAAAAACGACTAAGTGTCAAGGACTCATGGGGCAAATTGCTCTGGAACTGAAATCGGATGCGCGCGCTGACATGTTCCCCTGCATGGAAGTCTGACACAAGTTAAATATTTTCCCCAAAAAAATTTTTTCAACTTTTTTTTAATTTCCCCCCTGTGGGATGTATATTTTACCCACACATTTGGAACCTTCCTGGGATGCCCTCTAACATAACCGGATTTACCCAAAGTTTATTGATCCCATTCCAGACAAATATCAGAAAATTGGCAAAAACGACTAAGTATGAAGGACTCATCGGGCAAATCGCTCTGGAACTGAAATCGGATGCGCGCACTGACATGCTCCCCTCTCTGGAAGTCTGACACAAGTTGGAAAATTTTCTAAGTCCACAAAAAAAATTTTTTCCAACTTTTTTTCAATTTTCCCCTCGTGGGATATATATTTTATCCACACTTTTGGAGCCCTCCTGGGATGCCCTCTAACATATTAGAACCTCATTTAGCGGAGGTTTTCACAACAAACTTAAATTTTCAAAAAAGTGAAAAATTTGGCAAAAACGACTAAGTATCAAGGACTCATCGGAGGAATCGCTCTGGAACTGAAATCGGAGGCGCGCACTGACATGCTCCCCTCTCTGGAAGTCTGACACAAGTTGAAAAATTTTCTAAGTCCCAAAAAATTTTTTTTTTCAACTTTTTTTCAATTTTCCCCATGTGGGATATATATTTTACCCACACATTTGGAGCCCTCCTGGGATGCCCTCTAACATATTAGAACCTCATTTAGCGGAGGTTTTCACAACAAACTTAAATTTTCAAAAAAGTGAAAAATTTGGCAAAAACGACTAAGTATCAAGGACTCATCGGAGGAATCGCTCTGGAACTGAAATCGGAGGCGCGCACTGACATGCTTCCCTCTCTGGAAGTCTGACACAAGTTGAAAAATTTTCTAAGTCCCAAAAAATTTTTTTTTTCAACTTTTTTTCAATTTTCCCCCTGTGGGATATATGTTTTACCCACACTTTTGGAGCCCTCCTGGGATGCCCTCTAACATAGTATAACCTCATTTTGTGGAAGTTTTCACAAAATTTTGAAATTTTCAAAAAAGTCAGAAATTCTGCAAAAATGACTAAGTATCAAGGACTCATCGCGCGAATCGCTCTGGAACTGAAATCGGATGCGCGCACTGACATGCTCCCCTCTCTGGAAGTCTGACACAAGTTGAAAAATTTTCTAAGTCCCAAAAAATTTTTTTTTTTCAACTTTTTTTCAATTTTCCCCTCGTGGGATATATATTTTACCCACACATTTGGAACCCTCCTGGGATGCCCTCTAACATATTATTCCCTCATTTAGCGGAGATTTTCACAAAAAATTACATTTTCAAAATAGTCAGAAAATTACACTAATCAATCTGAGGCTAATGAAATATAATGTCCAGCACTGTCAGGGGGGTGGGGTAATGGGCCATAACCCCTGGAGGTCATTTCGGGCATAAGACACCTTAATGCCCGCACCTCTGATAGTGGAAGTGACCCAGGGTCTAAAAAACGGCAAAGTCCCTTGATTTTGAGTAAATCCGGTTAATTAGCAGAACATGGTACAGATGTTAACCGGATGTACCCAAAGTTTATTCACCCTAATCCCGTTAATTAGCAGAACATGGTACAGATGATAACCGGATTTACCAAAAATTTATTGACCCCATTCCAGACAAATATCAGAAAATTGGCAAAAACGACTAAGTATGAAGGACTCATCGGGCAAATCGCTCTGGAACTGAAATCGGATGCGCGCACTGACATGCTCCCCTCTCTGGAAGTTTGACACAAGTTGGCAAATTTTCTAAGTCCACAAAAAATTTTTTTTCCAACTTGTTTTCAATTTTCCCCTCGTGGGATATATATTTTACCCACACATTTGGAACCCTCCTGGGATGCCCTCTAACATATTATTCCCTCATTTAGCGGAGATTTTCACAAAAAATTACATTTTCAAAAAAGTCAGAAAATTACACTAGTCAATCTGAGGCTAATGAAATATAATGTCCAGCACTGTCAGGGGAGGGGGGTAATGGGCCATAACCCCTGGAGGTCATTTCGGGCATAAGACACCTTAATGCCCGCACCTCTGATAGTGGAAGTGACCCAGGGTCTAAAAAACGGCAAAGTCCCTTGATTTTGAGTAAATCCGGTTAATTAGCAGAACATGGTACAGATGTTAACCGGATGTACCCAAAGTTTATTCACCCTAATCCCGTTAATTAGCAGAACATGGTACAGATGATAACCGGATTTACCCAAAGTTTATTGACCCCATTCCAGACAAATATCAGAAAATTGGCAAAAACGACTAAGTATGAAGGACTCATCGGGCAAATCGCTCTGGAACTGAAATCGGATGCGCGCACTGACATGCTCCCCTCTCTGGAAGTCTGACACAAGTTGGAAAATTTTCTAAGTCCACAAAAAAAATTTTTTCCAACTTTTTTTCAATTTTCCCCTCGTGGGATATATATTTTACCCACACATTTGGAACCCTCCTGGGATGCCCTCTAACATATTATTCCCTCATTTAGCGGAGATTTTCACAAAAAATTACATTTTCAAAAAAGTCAGAAAATTACACTAATCAATCTGAGGCTAATGAAATATAATGTCCAGCACTGTCAGTGGGGTGGGGTAATGGGCCATAACCCCTGGAGGTCATTTCGGGCATAAGACACCTTAATGCCCGCACCTCTGATAGTGGAAGTGACCCAGGGTCTAAAAAACGGCAAAGTCCCTTGATTTTGAGTAAATCCGGTTAATTAGCAGAACATGGTACAGATGTTAACCGGATGTACCCAAAGTTTATTCACCCTAATCCCGTTAATTAGCAGAACATGGTACAGATGATAACCGGATTTACCAAAAATTTATTGACCCCATTCCAGACAAATATCAGAAAATTGGCAAAAACGACTAAGTATGAAGGACTCATCGGGCAAATCGCTCTGGAGCTGAAATCGGATGCGCGCACTGACATGCTCCCCTCTCTGGAAGTTTGACACAAGTTGGCAAATTTTCTAAGTCCACAAAAAATTTTTTTTCCAACTTGTTTTCAATTTTCCCCTCGTGGGATATATATTTTACCCACACATTTGGAACCCTCCTGGGATGCCCTCTAACATATTATTCCCTCATTTAGCGGAGATTTTCACAAAAAATTACATTTTCAAAAAAGTCAGAAAATTACACTAGTCAATCTGAGGCTAATGAAATATAATGTCCAGCACTGTCAGGGGAGGGGGGTAATGGGCCATAACCCCTGGAGGTCATTTCGGGCATAAGACACCTTAATGCCCGCACCTCTGATAGTGGAAGTGACCCAGGGTCTAAAAAACGGCAAAGTCCCTTGATTTTGAGTAAATCCGGTTAATTAGCAGAACATGGTACAGATGTTAACCGGATGTACCCAAAGTTTATTCACCCTAATCCCGTTAATTAGCAGAACATGGTACAGATGATAACCGGATTTACCCAAAGTTTATTGACCCCATTCCAGACAAATATCAGAAAATTGGCAAAAACGACTAAGTATGAAGGACTCATCGGGCAAATCGCTCTGGAACTGAAATCGGATGCGCGCACTGACATTCTCCCCTCTCTGGAAGTCTGACACAAGTTGGAAAATTTTCTAAGTCCACAAAAAAAATTTTTTCCAACTTTTTTTCAATTTTCCCCTCGTGGGATATATATTTTACCCACACATTTGGAACCCTCCTGGGATGCCCTCTAACATATTATTCCCTCATTTAGCGGAGATTTTCACAAAAAATTACATTTTCAAAAAAGTCAGAAAATTACACTAATCAATCTGAGGCTAATGAAATATAATGTCCAGCACTGTCAGGGGGGTGGGGTAATGGGCCATAACCCCTGGAGGTCATTTCGGGCATAAGACACCTTAATGCCCGCACCTCTGATAGTGGAAGTGACCCAGGGTCTAAAAAACGGCAAAGTCCCTTCATTTTGAGTAAATCCGGTTAATTAGCAGAACATGGTACAGATGTTAACCGGATGTACCCAAAGTTTATTCACCCTAATCCCGTTAATTAGCAGAACATGGTACAGATGATAACCGGATTTACCAAAAATTTATTGACCCCATTCCAGACAAATATCAGAAAATTGGCAAAAACGACTAAGTATGAAGGACTCATCGGGCAAATCGCTCTGGAACTGAAATCGGATGCGCGCACTGACATGCTCCCCTCTCTGGAAGTCTGACACAAGTTGGAAAATTTTCTAAGTCCACAAAAAATTTTTTTTCCAACTTTTTTTCAATTTTCCCCTCGTGGGATATATATTTTACCCACACATTTGGAACCCTCCTGGGATGCCCTCTAACATATTATTCCCTCATTTAGCGGAGATTTTCACAAAAAATTACATTTTCAAAAAAGTCAGAAAATTACACTAGTCAATCTGAGGCTAATGAAATATAATGTCCAGCACTGTCAGGGGAGGGGGGTAATGGGCCATAACCCCTGGAGGTCATTTCGGGCATAAGACACCTTAATGCCCGCACCTCTGATAGTGGAAGTGACCCAGGGTCTAAAAAACGGCAAAGTCCCTTGATTTTGAGTAAATCCGGTTAATTAGCAGAACATGGTACAGATGTTAACCGGATGTACCCAAAGTTTATTCACCCTAATCCCGTTAATTAGCAGAACATGGTACAGATGATAACCGGATTTACCCAAAGTTTATTGACCCCATTCCAGACAAATATCAGAAAATTGGCAAAAACGACTAAGTATGAAGGACTCATCGGGCAAATCGCTCTGGAACTGAAATCGGATGCGCGCACTGACATGCTCCCCTCTCTGGAAGTCTGACACAAGTTGGAAAATTTTCTAAGTCCACAAAAAAAATTTTTTCCAACTTTTTTTCAATTTTCCCCTCGTGGGATATATATTTTACCCACACATTTGGAACCCTCCTGGGATGCCCTCTAACATATTATTCCCTCATTTAGCGGAGATTTTCACAAAAAATTACATTTTCAAAAAAGTCAGAAAATTACACTAATCAATCTGAGGCTAATGAAATATAATGTACAGCACTGTCAGGGGGGTGGGGTAATGGGCCATAACCCCTGGAGGTCATTTCGGGCATAAGACACCTTAATGCCCGCACCTCTGATAGTGGAAGTGACCCAGGGTCTAAAAAACGGCAAAGTCCCTTCATTTTGAGTAAATCCGGTTAATTAGCAGAACATGGTACAGATGTTAACCGGATGTACCCAAAGTTTATTCACCCTAATCCCGTTAATTAGCAGAACATGGTACAGATGATAACTGGATTTACCCAAAGTTTATTGACCCCATTCCAGACAAATATCAGAAAATTGGCAAAAACGACTAAGTATGAAGGACTCATCGGGCAAATCGCTCTGGAACTGAAATCGGATGCGCGCACTGACATGCTCCCCTCTCTGGAAGTCTGACACAAGTTGGAAAATTTTCTAAGTCCACAAAAAAAATTTTTTCCAACTTTTTTTCAATTTTCCCCTCGTGGGATATATATTTTACCCACACATTTGGAACCCTCCTGGGATGCCCTCTAACATATTATTCCCTCATTTAGCAGAGATTTCACAAAAAATTACATTTTCAAAAAAGTCAGAAAATTACACTAATCAATCTGAGGCTAATGAAATATAATGTCCAGCACTGTCAGGGGGGGGGGGGGGTAATGGGCCATAACCCCTGGAGGTCATTTTGGGCATAAGACACCTTAATGCCCGCACCTCTGATAGTGGAAGTGACCCAGGGTCTAAAAATCGGCAAAGTCCCTTAATTTTGAGTAAATCTGGTTAATTAGCAGAACATGGTACAGATGGTAACCGGATGTACCCAAAGTTTATTCACCCTAATCCCGTTAATTAGCAGAACATGGTACAGATGATAACCGGATTTACCCAAAGTTTATTGACCCCATTCCAGACAAATATCAGAAAATTGGCAAAAACAACTAAGTATGAAGGACTCATCGGGCAAATCGCTCTGGAACTGAAATCGGATGCGCGCACTGACATGCTCCCCTCTCTGGAAGTCTGACACAAGTTGGAAAATTTTCTAAGTCCACAAAAAAAAATTTTTCCAACTTTTTTTCAATTTTCCCCTCGTGGGATATATATTTTACCCACACATTTGGAACCCTCCTGGGATGCCCTCTAACATATTATTCCCTCATTTAGCGGAGATTTTCACAAAAAATTACATTTTCAAAAAAGTCAGAAAATTACACTAATCAATCTGAGGCTAATGAAATATAATGTCCAGCACTGTCAGGGGGGGGGTAATGGGCCATAACCCCTGGAGGTCATTTCGGGCATAAGACACCTTAATGCCCGCACCTCTGATAGTGGAAGTGACCCAGAGTCTAAAAAACGGCAAAGTCCCTTGATTTTGAGTAAATCCGGTTAATTAGCAGAACATGGTACAGATGTTAACCGGATGTACCCAAAGTTTATTCACCCTAATCCCGTTAATTAGCAGAACATGGTACAGATGATAACCGGATTTACCCAAAGTTTATTGACCCCATTCCAGACAAATATCAGAAAATTGGCAAAAACGACTAAGTATGAAGGACTCATCGGGCAAATCGCTCTGGAACTGAAATCAGATGCGCGCACTGACATGCTCCCCTCTCTGGAAGTCTGACACAAGTTGGAAAATTTTCTAAGTCCACAAAAAAATTTTTTTCCAACTTTTTTTCAATTTTCCCCTCGTGGGATATATATTTTACCCACACATTTGGAACCCTCCTGGGATGCCCTCTAACATATTATTCCCTCATTTAGCGGAGATTTTCACAAAAAAATAAATTTTCAAAAAAGTCAGAAAATTACACTAATCAATCTGAGGTTAATGAAATATAATGTCCAGCACTGTCAGGGGGGGGGGGGGGTAATGGGCCATAACCCCTGGAGGTCATTTCGGGCATCAGACACCTGACTGCCCGAACCTCTGATAGTGGAAGTGACCCAAGCTCTAAAATACAGCAAAGTCCCTTCATTTTGAGTAAATCCGGTTATTTAGCAGCACATGGTGCACATGTTAACTGGATATACCCTCATTATAAATTTCCATTGACCGTGCTCCACCTGGTGACGGATATTTGTTAGTGCATGCACAACCCTAATCCGGTAAAGTAGTAGCATATAGTGCAGTCTTAACCGGATTTAACCTCATTACAAATTTCCATTGACCGTGCTCCACCTGGTGACGGAAATTTGTTAGTGCATGCCATTGGTTAAAATATAGCATATAGTTCACTCTTTAATCCGGTTAATTAGCAGAACATGGTACAGATGTTAACCGGATGTACCCAAAGTTTATTCACCCTAATCCCGTTAATTAGCAGAACATGGTACAGATGATAACCGGATTTACCCAAAGTTTATTGACCCCATTCCAGACAAATATCAGAAAATTGGCAAAAACGACTAAGTATGAAGGACTCATCGGGCAAATCGCTCTGGAACTGAAATCGGATGCGCGCACTGACATGCTCCCCTCTCTGGAAGTCTGACACAAGTTGGAAAATTTTCTAAGTCCACAAAAAAAATTTTTTCCAACTTTTTTTCAATTTTCCCCTCGTGGGATATATATTTTACCCACACATTTGGAACCCTCCTGGGATGCCCTCTAACATATTATTCCCTCATTTAGCGGAGATTTTCACAAAAAATTACATTTTCAAAAAAGTCAGAAAATTACACTAATCAATCTGAGGCTAATGAAATATAATGTCCAGCACTGTCAGGGGGGTGGGGTAATGGGCCATAACCCCTGGAGGTCATTTCGGGCATAAGACACCTTAATGCCCGCACCTCTGATAGTGGAAGTGACCCAGGGTCTAAAAAACGGCAAAGTCCCTTCATTTTGAGTAAATCCGGTTAATTAGCAGAACATGGTACAGATGTTAACCGGATGTACCCAAAGTTTATTCACCCTAATCCCGTTAATTAGCAGAACATGGTACAGATGATAACCGGATTTACCAAAAATTTATTGACCCCATTCCAGACAAATATCAGAAAATTGGCAAAATCAACTAAGTATGAAGGACTCATCGGGCAAATCGCTCTGGAACTGAAATCGGATGCGCGCACTGACATGCTCCCCTCTCTGGAAGTCTGACACAAGTTGGAAAATTTTCTAAGTCCACTAAAAATTCCTTTCACTGCTTAGGCCAACAGTGCACGGGAGACCCAGTTGCTATAAATGGAAAAAAAAAAAAGGTTTAGTTAACGCCCTCTGACCTCCATGTCATTTCCAAGGGGCATTGGAGTGGCTCGAAATTTTTGGTAGGCATTGCACTCACTGTATGCCCTATAACTGTGTAGCCGAACTGCTCCTTTTGTTACAGAAACATATCCTACAAGACATATTTGGTTGACTGGCCTGATATTGATGTCCCTGTTCCTCCTGCTCTTTCTCCTTTGCCACTATCTCATCCATCATTTATCACCTGAAGCTTTGTTTTAACGGGAGTCATAGAATTTGGATAGTAGCAGGAAAACATCCAGCAATCCTCGGAGGAGGTAGGATATGCGCCAAAACGCTGACCACCTCAGGCCTAGCCGCTACTACATACATGCGCTTGCATTACAACAAAACAAAGCAGATGCTAACTTCTATCATCCTCATCATGCTCCTCACCTTGGCACTCTCAACTCCCCTGATGGAGAAGCCAGGGCCCACCGGAGGAGTCTGATAGTCCGGTGGGCTCGGCCAATGCTGCCCTAAAGCAGGCCAGGCTAAGAAAAGTGTGGGAAAGGTTACCGGGACAAATAGAGGTGGCTGGGGACCGAGTATGGACACCCGGCCACCCCCTGGAGGCTGGGGAGCAAGCGGGGACACCCGGCCACCAGGCGGCTGGGGACTGAGTATGGATACCAGGCCGCCGACACAGCCATGGCGTGGTGGCCAGATTCCGCCTCCACATGCCTAAAAGGCCCAATTTAAAGTGTAATCAAGCAAGCAGTATGGTATTGCAGCCTGGGGGTGGGTGGGTGGCAGGCTGCATACTTGCGCTTGCATTGCAAGGAATTGGAGAGGTACAATTGAACACTGCCCTGGGACAAGGACTTGAATGGGGATAGTTGCAAGTCTGCAACGACAGGTGCAAGGTGGGAGGCATCTTCGCATGTACCATGAACAGGGGTTTGGCATGCACACACTACAGTGGAATAGGCTCTCCTTCCCACTATATGCACTGGGGAGGGCACAGGTAATGTTTTGGTATACGCGCTTAATCTTATGTATAAGGCACACCAGGACAATATGGGCGGCTGGGGACTGAGTATGGATAACTCGCTGCCGAAGCAGCCATGAGGTAGTGGCCAGCTTCGGCCTCCTCCAAACTAAAAGGCCCCATTTCAAGTGCAAGCTAGCAGTATGGAATTGCAGTCTGGGGGTGTGTGGGTGGCAGGCTGCAAACTTACACTTGCATTAAAAGAAAACATAGCAGATGCTAACTTCTGTCATCATCATCATGCTCCTCACCTTGGCACTCTCAACTCCACCGATGGAGAAGTCAGGGCCCACCGGAGGAGTCTGATTCTCTGGTGGGCTCGTCCAATGCTACCTAAAGCATGCCGAGCTAAGAAAAGTGTGTGGGGGGATGTTCCAAGGAGAAATAGCGGTGGCTGGGGACTGTTTATGGACACCCGGCTGCCCCCAGGCCGCTGGGGACCGTGTGTGGACACCCGGCCGCGGGGCGGCTGGGGACCGAGTATGGACACCCGGCCGCCGGGCGGCTGGGGACTGAGTATGGATTCCAGGCCGCCAACACAGCCATGACATGGTGGCCAGATTCCGCCTCCACATGCCTAAAAGGCCCAATTTCATGTTCAAGCAAGCAAGCAGTATGGTATTACATCCTGGGGGTGGGTGGTTGGCAGGCTGCATACTTGAGCTTGTATTGCAAGGAATGGGGGAGGTACAATTAAACACTGCCGTGGGACTAGAACTTGCATGGGGATAGTTGCAAGTCTGCATCTTCTGATGCGGTAAGGATCACTTATGATGGGCACACTTTTAGACAGTGACCTGGGAGTCAGAGATGCTTCCAGGGGTCTTCCCCATGCTGTTCCCTTGTCTTTGCAGCACTTTATGCATGTGTCACACAGCACATGGCCAGATAAGGTTGTAAAATGTTAAAATGACATTTCACGGTGAATGCATTTGTCATAGTTGAAAGCAATACAAAAGTGCAAAAACACATAAAAAATGCTACTTGTGAACATAGCCGAAGGTGTGGAGGAGTATTTTTGTTTTTGGTCATTTATTTTAAATTACACACAAGTCTTTTCCCTGGAAATGATGTTCCTTAACATATTTCACAGGAAAAAAGTTTCACTTTAGTTTTTGAGCGTTTTATTGTGAGCCTGTAAAAGTGGCTTAATACCTCTGACCACGTTGTTGACAGCAGTGACCTGGGGGTCAGAAATGCTTCCTGGGGCGATCCCCATGCTGTCCCCATGTCATTTGAGCACTGTCATTATCGTTTTGGGCACTTGTTAGGCTTTAAAAAGACTGCCGGGGGTGCCACCGCAAAAATGCTCGAGTCTCCCATAGACTAACATTGGGATCGTTGCTCGGGTCGAGCAACCGAGTATCACGGCGAGCTCGGCCAGAGCTTTGAGCACCCGAGCATTTTAGTGCTCTCTCAACACTATTAAGGGCTCATCGGACGAAACGCTCTGGAACTGAAATCGGACGCGCTCATTGACATTTCTCCCTCTTTGGAAGTCTGACACAAGCTGGAAAATTTTCTAAGTTCAAAACATATTTTTTTTTCAACTTTTTTTCAATTTCCCCCCGTGGGATATATAATTTACCCACACATTTGGAACCCTCCTGGGATGCCCTCTAACATAGTATTCCCTCATTTAGCGGATATTTTCAAAAAAGTCAGAATAATGGCAAAAAAACGACTAAGCATCAAGGACTCATTGGACGAATCACTCTGGAACTGCAATCGGATGCGCTCACTGACATTTCCCCCTCTCTGGAAGGCTGACACAAGCTGGAAAATTTTCTAAGTTCAAAAAAAAAATTTTTTTTCAACTTTTTTTCATTTTCCCCCTGTGGGATATATAAATTACCCAGACATTTCGAACCCACATGGGATGCCCTCAGACATAGTATTCTCTCATTTAGCGGATATTTTCGGAAAAAAGTGAAATTTTCAAGAAAGTTAGAAAATTGCCTAAAAACAACTAAATATCAAGGACTCATCGGACGAATCGCTCTGGAACTGAAATCGGACGCGCTCACTGACATTTCCCCATCTCTGGAAGTGTGACACAAGCTGGAAAATTTTCTAAGTTCAAAAAAAATTTTTTTTCAACTTTTTTTCAATTTCCCCCCCGTGGGATATATATTTTACCCACACATTTGGAATACTCCTGGGATGCCCTCTAACATAGTATTCCCTCATTAAGCGGATATTTCCACAAAAAAGTGAAATTTTCAAAAAAATCAGATAATTTACAAAAAACGACTAGGTATTAAGGATTCATCGGACGAAACGCTCTGAAACTGAAATCGGACGCGCTCACTTACATTTCCCCCTCTCTGGAAGTCTGACACAAGCTGGAAAATTTGCTAAGTTCAAAAAATATTTTTTTTTCAACTTTTTTTCAATTTCCCCCCGAGCGATTTATATTTTACCCACACATTTAGAACGCTCCTTGGATGCCATCTAACATAGTATTCCCTCATTTAGCGGATATTTAAAAAAAAAAGTGAAATTTTCATAAAAGTCAGAAAATTGGCAAAAAACGACTAAGTTTCAAGGACTCATCGGACTAATCACTCTGGAACTGAAATCGGATGCGCTCACTGACATTTCCCCCTTTCTGGAAGTCTGACACAAGCTGTAAAATTTTCTAAGTTGAAAAAATAAAATTTTTCAACTTTTTTTCAATTTACCCCGCGTGGGATATATATTTTACCCACACATTTCGAACCCTCCTGGGATGACCACAAACATAGTGTTTCCTCATTTAGTGGATATTTTCTCAAAAAAGTGAAATTTTCAAAAAAGTCAGAAAATTGGAAAAAAACAACTAAGTGTCAAGGACTCATCGGACGAATCACTCTGGAACTGAAATCGGACACGCTCACTGACATTTCCCCCTCTTTGGAAGTCTGACACAAGCTGGAAAATTTTCTAAGTTCGAAAAAAAAAAAATTTTCAACTTTTTTTCAATTTCTCCCCTTGGGATATATATTTTACCCACACATTTGGAACTCTCCTGGGATTCCCTCTAACATAGCATTCCCTCATTTAGTGGATCTTTTCACAAAAAAGTGAAATTTTCAAAAAAGTCAGATAATTGGCAAAAAAACGACTAAGTATCAAGGACTCATCGGACGAAACGCTCTGGAACTGAAATCGGACGCGCTCACTGACAATTCCCCCTCTCTGGAAGTCTGACACAAGCTGGAAAATTTGCTAAGTTCAAAAAATAATTTTTTTACAACTTTTTTTCAATTCCCCCCCATGGGATATATATTTTCCCCATACATTTAGAACCCTCCTGGGATACAATCTAACATAGTATTCCCTCATGTAGTGGACATTAGCACAAAAAAGTGGACTCTCTCTGGAGGTGGCCGAGCTCCGTCAGTACGTGAGTAACTGTCCTGGAGCACATTTCTTGGAGCCTAAGGTATGTTTGCCGGATTTATTTTTTGGTGAACACCGAGAATTTTTTTCATTTAAAAATGCTTGCTTATTGTATTTTCGTTTGAGACCCAAGTCCTCTGGGGATGAATCCCAGCGCATAGGGTTCATAATGTCACTTTTGCGCAAAGAGCCTCAGGAGTGGGCCTTTTCTTTGCAACCTAGTGATACATGCTTCAGATCAGTGGATAGTTTTTTTTCTGCTTTGGGACTGTTGTATGATGATCCTGACCGGGTCGCATCAGCTGAGACTGAGTTGAGGCGTTTGAGACAGGGATCAGGTAATGTGGAAAAATATTGTACTCATTTCCGTCGTTGGTCTACTCAAACAGGGTGGAACGATTCTGCTCTGAAAAGTCTATTTCTTGCTGGGCTCAATGAAAGGGTTAAAGACCTGCTAATTGCTTATCCTACACCTGAAGATTTGCAACAGGCTATGTAATTAGCTATACGGGTGGATAGGAGACTGCGTGCAAGGGTTAATGAGAGCAAATCCTCTGCTATGTCAGTTTCTGGTTATGAGAATGTGTGTACTAACAGTGGTGAACCGATGGAGATTGGATCGGTGGCACCTCGCTCTCAAGAAAAAGACCGTAGATTTTCTGAAGGCTTGTGTTTCTATTGCGGAAAATCTGGTCATTTGATTAAAGGCTGTGAACTTCGTATGAAGAAAGAAAAAAAAATGGTCAGTCACGCCCGTATTGCCTGTTTAAATTCCAAGGGTGTATTTTTAGCTGCTTCCACGATTGCTCAGGAAAAATTAATGGAATTTCGGGTGTTTGTTGATTGTGGGTCTACTCTGAATGTAATTGATGGGGGATTCTTGGAAAGACTCAATTTAAAACCCGAACCTTTATTATCCCCCATTGCTGTGGTTTCTGTGGATGGTTCCCCTTTGAAGAATATTACTCTCAAGGTCTGTGAATTTCCTCTCACTATTAATGGTGTTCACCATGAGAAATTGGATTTGGTAGTTTTGAATAACTTGCCTTCTCCAGTAATATTGGGATTGCCTTGGTTAAAATTTCACAATCCTGTACTGGATTGGTCTACCAGTGAAATTAAATCCTGGAGCCATAAATGTTATGACAAGTGTTGTAACGGGCGCATTGCAGCTGTGGATAGGGGGGAATTGCCTGTTCCTATTCAGGATTTTTGGAGAGTTTTTTCTGAGAAGGAATCGCAGGTTTTGCCTCCCCATAGAGACTATGATTGTTCTATTGAATTTGTCCCTGGAGCGACTCTTCCTAAAAGTCGTTTATTTAACCTTACTATTCCTGAGAGGAAGGCTTTGGAGGAATACATACAGACAAGTTTGGCCGCCGGTCACATTAGGCCCTCTAAGTCTCCTGTGGCGGTTGGATTTTTTTTTGTAAAAAAAAAGGACGGCGGTTTACGTCCCTGTCTGGATTTTCGTGAGATTAACAAAATTACTGTACGCAATCCTTACCCACTGCCATTGATTCCTGATCTGTTTAACCAGTTAATGGGGGCCAAGTGGTTCTCTAAAATTGACCTTAAGGGGGCATACAATCTGTTGCGCATGAAGGAGGGTGACGAATGGAAGACTGCTTTTAACACTCCTGTGGGTCATTTTGAGAATCTGGTTATGCCCTTTGGTCTTACTAATGCTCCTGCATTTTTTCAGAATCTTATTAATGACATCCTTAGACCTTTGATCGGCAAAAATGTGGTTGTGTATTTGGATGACATTTTGATTTATTCGCCGGATCTGGAGTCTCATTGGCGGAGCGTACGTGAGGTATTACAGTTATTAATGGACAATTCGCTTTTTGCTAAGCTGGAGAAATGTGAGTTCGCTGTACAGAGAATTAGTTTTTTGGACTACATTATCTCCAGCGAAGGTTTTGAGATGGACCCGGTTAAAGTTCAAGCTGTACAGGAATGGCCTAGGCCTATTGGTTTGAAATCGATACAGAGGTTTTTAGGTTTCGTCAATTATTACAGAAAATTCATAAAAAATTTTTCTAGTATTGTCAAACCTCTGACCGATCTCACCAGGAAAGGTGCTGATGCGGTTCAGTGGTCTTCTGAGGCCATTGAAGCTTTTGTGTATCTCAAGGAGAGGTTCACCTCTGCTCCCATCCTTATGCAGCCTGATGTGACTAAGCCGTTTTTGGCTGAGGTTGATGCTTCCTCTGTGGGGGTTGGCGAAGTATTGTCTCAGGATAACGGGGATGGATTACATCCCTGTGCCTTTTTTTCAAAAATTTTTTTCGGAGACTGAACTGAATTACGATATTGGTAATCGGGAATTATTGGCTATTAAACTCGCATTTGAACACTGGCGCCACTTCTTGGAAGGTGCGGAATTTCCCGTTCAGGTTCTTACGGATCATAAAAATCTGATATATCTTGATGCTGCCAAGCGCCTGAATGCCCGTCAGGCTAGGTGGGCACTGTTTTTTTCGCGGTTTAATTTCTCCGTTACTTACATCCCTGGTACTAAGAATGTTAAGGCGGATGCCTTGTCTCGCAGTTTTTCTCCCATAGTCGGTGTTGAGAAAGAGGAGAACATTTTACAAGAAGGTG
Source organism: Phyllobates terribilis (assembly GCF_046119375.1). Taxonomy (NCBI): domain Eukaryota; kingdom Metazoa; phylum Chordata; class Amphibia; order Anura; family Dendrobatidae; genus Phyllobates; species Phyllobates terribilis. The sequence continues at coordinate 494,908 of NW_027363331.1, forward strand.
TTGTGATAGCTGCTTTGGACTCCGTTTTGGAAGATGAGATTCTTAAAGCACAGGAGAATGCCCCATCTAACACTCCTCATGGGAGGTTGTTTGTGCCTGGGACCTTTAGGAGAGATTTGTTTGTTGAGTGTCACGAATCTCGGTTGGCAGGTCATCCCGGAATCTCTGAGACCAAGAGACTGGTGGGTCGCAGTTTTTGGTGGCCTGGATGGCAGAAGGAAGTCATTAAGTGGGTGCGTCAATGTACTATATGTGCTAGATCTAAGTCCTCACATACTCCTGCTGGGGGGTTGCTTTGTCCTTTGGAGGTTCCCAGTGCTCCTTGGACACATTTGGCTATGGACTTTATAACTGACCTTCCCCCCTCTGAGGGTTTTACTGTCATCTGGGTGGTCGTGGACCGTTTTAGCAAGATGTGTCACTTGGTTCCCTTCGTCAAACTGCCCTGCGCTAAAACTCTCGCTAAGGCCTTTGTCAAGGAAATTGTCAGACTTCATGGCGTTCCTACTGACATTGTTTCTGATAGGGGACCTCAGTTCGTGGCTCGTTTTTGGCGTGCCTTTTGTGACAGGTTGGGAGTTCATTTGTCGTTCTCGTCCGGATATCATCCTGAATCTAATGGCCAGACAGAAAGGAAAAACCAGGATGTTGAGCAGTTCTTGCGTTGTTTTGTGGCAGACAATCAAGAGGGGTGGTCTGAGTTTCTGCCACTTGCTGAATTTGCTCTGAACAATCATACATCTTCTTCTGCTGGTTGTTCGCCTTTTTTTTGTTGTTCTGGGAGACATCCGTCGTTTGGGTCGTTCTCCAAGTTAGGATCTGCCGTGCCTGAGGAGGAGAATTTTTCCGGTGATTTGGAGAGAGTTTGGACGGATGTGCGTGGTAATCTTCAGGAGGCCAACAGAAAATCTAAAGACTACTTTGATAGGAAATGACAGGAGGTTTTGTTCGCTGTTGGAGACATGGTTTGGTTGTCCTCTAGGAATCTGCGGTTGAGGATTCCTTCTAAGAAATTGGGTCCCAAGTTTGTAGGGCCCTTTAAGGTGCTTCAGGTTGTCAACCAATCTGCTGTTAGGTTGGAGGTTCCTACCTCCTGGAGAATTAATCCGGTATTTCATGTCTCTCTGTTGAAAAAAGCTGTTGTATCGGATTGTGACGCCTCTGCCTCTGTTCCTCCGGTGGTGGAGGACGGGGAATATGAAATTTCTCACATCCTTAACTCTAGACGGTATAGAGGTAGTTTGCAGTATCTTCTGGCCTGGAAAGGTTTCGGACCCGAGGATAACTCTTGGGTGAGGTCGGATGATGTTTCCACGTCCAGACTTATCAGAGCGTTTCACAGGAGATTTCCTGATAAGCCTGGTCCTAGGGGATCCGGAGGATCCTCTTAGAAGGGGGGGTACTGTTAGAACCTTGCTCTTAGGTTTTTTCCTTTGCTGGTCACATGACCTTGTTGGCCTATTTAATCCTGCTCCGCCCTTCTGGCTTTGCTGGACTTCATTGTATAACTACTTTCTAGCTAGCCTGTGCTCTGTATCTAACTCTGTTAGTTTGCTTGGTCTACGGACCTCTATGTTCTATATATTTTGTTTGTTCGTCTGTCTGCTACTATTTCTGTTAGGAGGTGTCCCATTTTCCTCCTAGTCCTTAGTACTTGTACGGATTCCTTCCCCACATCTATAGGTCTCCGTACAGACTATCTTAGGAGTTTAGCAGGTCTGATCGCAGGATCAGGTCCCCTGTTACATCGTAGGGATTAAGCTGAGTTCTATCGTAGGGACAGATCTCCTCTCTTTCCTTAGCTCTGGTAGCAGAACATAACATCTGGAAGTCTGACACAAGCGGGAAAATTTGCTAAGTTCAAAAAATATTTTTTTTTCAACTTTTTTCAATTTAGCCCGCGTGGGATATATATTTTACCCACACATTTCGAACCCTCCTGGGATGACAACAAACATAGTATTCCCTCATTTAGTGGATATTTTCTCAAAAAAGTTAAATTTTCAAAAAAGTCAGAAAATTGGCAAAAAAACGACTAAGTGTCAAGGACTCATCGGACGAATCACTCTGGAACTGAAATCGGACATGCTCACTGACATTTCCCTCTTTCTGGAAGTCTGACACAAGCTGTAAAATTTTCTAAGTTGAAAAAATAAAATTTTTCAACTTTTTTTCAATTTACCCCGCGTGGGATATATATTTTACCCACACATTTTGAACCCTACTGGGATGACCACAAACATAGTATTCCCTCATTTAGTGGATATTTTCTCAAAAAAGTGAAATTTTCAAAAAAGTCAGAAAATTGGCAAAAAACAACTAAGTGTCAAGGACTCATCGGACGAATCACTCTGGAACTGAAATCGGACACGCTCACTGACATTTCCCCCTCTTTGGAAGTCTGACACAAGCTGGAAAATTTTCTAAGTTTGAAAAAAAAATATTTTTCAACTTTTTTTCAATTTCTCCCCTTGGGATATATATTTTACCCACACATTTGGAACCCTCCTGGGATTCCCTCTAACATAGCATTCCCTCATTTAGTGGATCTTTTCACAAAAAAGTGAAATTTTCAAAAAAGTCAGATAATTGGCAAAAAAACGACTAAGTATCAAGGACTCATTGGACGAAACGCTCTGGAACTGAAATCGGACGCGCTCACTGACAATTCCCCCTCTCTGGAAGTCTGACACAAGCTGGAAGATTTGCTAAGTTCAAAAAATAATTTTTTTACAACTTTTTTTCAATTCCCCTCCATGGGATATATATTTTCCCCACACATTTAGAACCCTCCTGGGAGACCATCTAACATAGTATTCCCTCATTTAGTGGACATTAGCACAAAAAAGTGAAATTTTCAAAAAAGTCAGAAAATTGGCAAAAAAAACGACTAAGTATCAAGGACTAATCGGACGAATCGCTCTGGAACTGCAATCGGATGCGCTCACTGACAATTCCCCCTCTTTGGAAGTCTGACACAAGCTGGAAAATTTTCTAAGTTCGAATAAAAAATTTTTTCAACTTTTTTTCAATTTCCCCCCCGTGGGATATATATTTTAACCACACATTTGGAACCCTCCAGGGATGCCATCCAACATAGTATTCCCTCATTTAGTGGACATTTTCACAAAAAAGTGAAATTTTCAAAAAAGTCAGAAAATTGGCAAAAAAAACGACTAAGTATCAAGGACTAATCGGACGAATCGCTCTGGAACTGCAATCGGATGCGCTCACTGACAATTCCCCCTCTTTGGAAGTCTGACACAAGCTGGAAAATTTTCTAAGTTCGAAAAAAAAAAAATTTTCAACTTTTTTTAATTTCCCCCCCGTTGGATATATATTTTACCCGCACATTTGGAACCCTCCTGGGATGCCCACTAACATAGTATTCCCTCATTTAGCGGATATTTTCACCAAAAAGTGAAATTTTCAAAAAAGTCAGATAATTGGCAAAAAACGACTAAGTATTAAGGACTCATCGGACGAAACGTTCTGGAACTGAAATCGGACACGATCACTGACATTTCCTCCTCTCTGGAAGTCTGACACAAGCCGGAAAATTTTCTAAGTTAGTATAATTTTTTATTCTACTTTTTTTCCAATTTCCCCCCATGGGATATATATTTTACCCAAACATTTGGAACCCTCCTGGGATTCGCTCTAACATAGTATTCCCTCATTTAGTTGATATTTTCACAAAAAAGTGAAACTTTCAAAAAAGTCAGATAATTGGCAAAAAAACGACTAAGTATCAAGGACTCATCGGACGAAACGCTCTGGAACTGAAATCGGACGCGCTCACTGACATTTCTCCCTCTCTGGAAGTCTGACACAAGCGGGAAAATTTGCTAAGTTCAAAAAATAATTTTTTTTCAACTTTTTTCAATTTACCCCGCGTGGGATATATATTTTACCCACACATTTCGAAACCTCCTGGGATGACAACAAACATAGTATTCCCTCATTTAGTGGATATTTTCTCAAAAAAGTTAAATTTTCAAAAAAGTCAGAAAATTGGCAAAAAAACTAAAATAAGTGTCAAGGACTCATCGGACGAATCACTCTGGAACTGCAATCGGACACGCTCACTGACATTTCCCCCTCTCTGGAAGTCTGACACAAGCTGGAAAATTTTCTAAGTTCGAAAAAAAAAACTTTTTCAACTTTTTTTCAATTTCTCCCCTTGGGATATATATTTTGCCCACACATTTGGAACCCTCCTGGGATTCCCTCTAACATAGTTTTCCCTCATTTAGTGGATCTTTTCACAAAAAAGTGAAATTTTCAAAAAAGTCAGAAAATTGGCAAAAAATGACTTAGTATCAAGCACTCATCAGACAAATCGCTCTGGAACTGAAATCGGACGCGCTCACTGACATTTCCCTCTTTCTAGAAGTCTGACACAAGCTGTAAAATTTTCTAAGTTGAAAAAATAAAATTTTTCAACTTTTTTTTCAATTTACCCCACGTGGGATATATATTTTACCCACACATTTCGAACCCTCCTGAGATGACCACAAACATAGTATTCTCTCATTTAGCGGATATTTTCACAAAAAATTGAAATTTTCAAAAAAGTCAGAAAATTGGCAAAAAACAACTAAGTGTCAAGGACTCATCGGACGAATCACTCTGGAACTGAAATCAGATGCGCTCACTGACATTTAACCCTCTCTGGAAGTCTGACCCAAGCTGGAAAATTTTCTAAGTTCAAATAATTTTTTTTTCAACTTTTTTCAATTTCCCCCCTGTGGGATATATATTTTACCCACACATTTGGAATACTCTTGGGATGCCCTCTAACATAGTATTCCCTCATTAAGCGGATATTTTCACAAAAAAGTGAAATTTTCAAAAAAGTCTGAAAATTGGCAAAAAACAACTAAGTATCAAGGACTCATCGGACAAATCGCTCTGGAACTGCAATCGGACGCGCTCACTGACATTTCCCGCTCTCTGGAAGTCTGACACAAGCTGGAAAATTTTCTAAGTTCAAAAAAAATTTGTTTTCAACTTTTTTTCAATTTCCCCCCGTGGGATATATATTTTACCCACACATTTGGAACCCTCCTGGGATTCCCTCTAACATAGTATTCCCTCATTTAGCGGATATTTTCACAAAAAAGTGAAATTTTCAAAAAAGTCTGAAAATTGCCCATAAACAACTAAGTATCAAGGACTTATCAGACGAATCGCTCTGGAACTGAAATCGGAGGCGCTCACTGACATTTACCCCTTTCTGGAAGTCTGACACAAGCTGCAAAATTTTCTAAGTTGAAAAAAAAATTTTTTTCAGCTTTTTTTCAATTTACCCCCCGTGGGATATATATTTTAACCACACATTTGGAACCCTACTGGGATGCCCACAAACATAGTATTCCCTCATTTAGCGGATATTTTCACAAAAAAGTCAAATTTTCAAAAAAGTCAGAAAATTGGCAAAAAAAACGACTAAGTATCAAGGACTCATCGGACAAATCGCTCTGGAACTGCAATCGGACACGCTCACTGACATTTCCCGCTCTCTGGAAGCCTGACACAAGCTGGAAAATTTTATAAGTTCAAATAATTTTTTTTTTCAACTTTTTTTCAATTTCCCCCCGTGGGATATATATTTTACCCACACATTTGGAAGCCTCCTGGGATACCCTCTAATATAGTATTCCCTCATTTAGCGGTTTATTCACAAAAAAGTGAAATTTTCAAAAAAGTCAGAAAATTGTCAAAAAACAACTAAGTGTCAAGGACTCATCGGACGAATCACTCTGGAACTGAAATCGGACGCGCTCTCTGACATTTCTCCCTTTCTGGAAGTCTGACAAAAGCTGTAAAATTTTCTAAGTTGAAAAAAAAATTTTTTTCAACTTTTTTTCAATTTACCCCCGTGGGATATATATTTTACCCACACATTTGGAACCCTCCTGGGATTCCCTCTAACATAGTATTCCCTCATTAAGCAGATATTTTCACAAAAAAGTGAAATTTTCAAAAAAGTCAGAAAATTGGCAAAAAACAACTAAGTGTCAAGGACTCATCGGACGAATCACTCTGGAACTGAAATCGGACACGCTCACTGACATTTACCCCTCTCTGGAAGTCTGACACAAGCTGGAAAATTTTCTAAGTTCAAATAATTTTTTTTTTCAACTTTTTTCAATTTCCCCCCTGTGGGATATATATTTTACCCACACATTTGGAATACTCTTGGGATGCCCTCTAACATAGTATTCCCTCATTAAGCGGATATTTTCACAAAAAAGTGAAATTTTCAAAAAAGTCAGAAAATTGGCAAAAAAACGCGTAAGTATCAAGGACTCATTGGACGAATCGCTCTGGAACTGAAATCGGATGCGCTCATTGACATTTCCCACTCTCTGGAAGTCTGACACAAGCTGGAAAATTTTCTAAGTTCCAAAAAAATTTTTTTTAAACTTTTTATCCAATTTCCTCCCGTGGGATATATATTTTACCCACACATTTGGAAGCCTCCTGGGATACCCTCTAATATAGTATTCCCTCATTTAGCGGATATTTTCACAAAAAAGTGAAATTTTCAAAAAAGTCAGAAAATTGGCAAAAAACAACTAAGTGTCAAGGACTCATCGGACGAATCACTCTGGAACTGAAATCGGATGCGCTCACTGACATTTCCCCCTCTCTGGAAGTCTGAGATATGCAGGAAAATTGTCTAAGTTCAAATATTTTTTTTTTCTACTTTTTTTCAATTTACCCCGTGGGATATATATTTTACCAAACATTTGGAATACTCCTGGGATGCCATCTAACATAGTATTCCCTCATTTAGCGGATATTTTCACAAAAAAGTGAAATTTTCAAAAAAGTCTGAAAATTGGCTAAAAACAACTAAGTGTCAAGGACTCATCGGACGAATCGCTCTGGAACTGAAATCGGACGCGCTCACTGACATTTCCCCCTTTCTGGAAGTCTGACACAAGCTGTAAAATTTTCTAAGTTCAAAAAAAATTTTTTTTAAACTTTTTTTCAATTTCCCCCTGTGGGATATATATTTTACCCACACATTTGGAACCCTCCTGGGATTCCCTCTAACATAGTATTCCCTCATTTAGCGGATATTTTCACAAAAAAGTGAAATTTTCAAAAAAGTCAGAAAATTGGCAAAAAACGCGTAAGTATCAAGGACTCATTGGACGAATCGCTCTGGAACTGAAATCAGATGCGCTCATTGACATTTCCCACTCTCTGGAAGTCTGACACAAGCTGGAAAATTTTCTAAGTTCAAATAATTTTTTTTTTCAACTTTTTTTCAATTTCCCCTCGTGGGATATATATTTTACCAAACATTTGGAATACTCCTGGGATGTCCTGTAACATAGTATTCCCTCATTAAGTGGCTATTTTCACAAAAAAGTGAAATTTTCAAAAAAGTCAGATAATTGGCAAAAAACCGACTAAGTATTAAGGACTCATCGGACGAAACGCTCTCGAACCGAAATCGGACGCGCTCACTGACTTCTCCCCGTCTATGGAACTCTGACAGAAGCTGGAAAATTTTCTAAGTTCAAAAAAAAATTTTTTTTAAACTTTTTATCCAATTTCCCCCCGTGGGATATATATTTTACCGCCACATTTGGAAGCCTCCTGCGATACCCTCTAATATAGTATTCCCTCATTTAGCGGATATTTTCACAAAAAAGTGAAATTTTCAAAAAAGTCAGAAAATTGGCAAAAAACAACTAAGTGTCAAGGACTCATCGGACGAATCACTCTGGAACTGAAATCGGATGCGCTCACTAACATTTCCCCCTCTCTGGAGGTGTCAGAGACATGCAGGAAAATTGTCTAAGTTCAAATATTTTTTTTTCTACTTTTTTTCAATTTACCCCGTGGGATATATATTTTACCAAACATTTGGAATACTCCTGGGATGCCATCTAACATAGTATTCCCTCATTTAGCGGATATTTTCACAAAAAAGTGAAATTTTCAAAAAAGTCTGAAAATTGGCTAAAAACAACTAAGTGTCAAGGACTCATCGGACGAATCGCTCTGGAACTGAAATCGGACGCGCTCACTGACATTTCCCCCTTTCTGGAAGTCTGACACAAGCTGTAAAATTTTCTAAGTTCAAAAAAAATTTTTTTTAAACTTTTTTTCAATTTCCCCCTGTGGGATATATATTTTACCCACACATTTGGAACCCTCCTGGGATTCCCTCTAACATAGTATTCCCTCATTTAGCGGATATTTTCACAAAAAAGTGAAATTTTCAAAAAAGTCAGAAAATTGGCAAAAAACAACCAAGTGTCAAGGACTCATCGGACGAATCACTCTGGAACTGAAATCGGATGCGCTCACTGACATTTCCCCCTCTCTGGAAGTCTGAGACATGCAGGAAAATTGTCTAAGTTCAAATATTTTTTTTTTCTACTTTTTTTCAATTTACCCCGTGGGATATATATTTTACCAAACATTTGGAATACTCCTGGGATGCCATCTAACATAGTATTCCCTCATTTAGCGGATATTTTCACAAAAAAGTGAAATTTTCAAAAAAGTCTGAAAATTGGCTAAAAACAACTAAGTGTCAAGGACTCATTGGACGAATCGCTCTGGAACTGAAATCGGACGCGCTCACTGACATTTCCCCCTTTCTGGAAGTCTGACACAAGCTGTAAAATTTTCTAAGTTCAAAAAAATTTTTTTTTAAACTTTTTTTCAATTTCCCCCTGTGGGATATATATTTTACCCACACATTTGGAACCCTCCTGGGATTCCCTCTAACATAGTATTCCCTCATTTAGCGGATATTTTCACAAAAAAGTGAAATTTTCAAAAAAGTCAGAAAATTGGCAAAAAACGCGTAAGTATCAAGGACTCATTGGACGAATCGCTCTGGAACTGAAATCAGATGCGCTCATTGACATTTCCCACTCTCTGGAAGTCTGACACAAGCTGGAAAATTTTCTAAGTTCAAATAATTTTTTTTTTCAACTTTTTTTCAATTTCCCCTCGTGGGATATATATTTTACCAAACATTTGGAATACTCCTGGGATGTCCTGTAACATAGTATTCCCTCATTAAGTGGCTATTTTCACAAAAAAGTGAAATTTTCAAAAAAGTCAGATAATTGGCAAAAAACCGACTAAGTATTAAGGACTCATCGGACGAAACGCTCTCGAACCGAAATCGGACGCGCTCACTGACTTCTCCCCGTCTATGGAACTCTGACAGAAGCTGGAAAATTTTCTAAGTTCCAAAAAAATTTTTTTTTAACTTTTTATCCAATTTCCCCCCGTGGGATATATATTTTACCGACACATTTGGAAGCCTCCTGCGATACCCTCTAATATAGTATTCCCTCATTTAGCGGATATTTTCACAAAAAAGTGAAATTTTCAAAAAAGTCAGAAAATTGGCAAAAAACAACTAAGTGTCAAGGACTCATCGGACGAATCACTCTGGAACTGAAATCGGATGCGCTCACTGACATTTCCCCCTCTCTGGAAGTCTGAGACATGCAGGAAAATTGTCTAAGTTCAAATATTTTTTTTTTCTACTTTTTTTCAATTTACCCCGTGGGATATATATTTTACCAAACATTTGGAATACTCCTGGGATGCCATCTAACATAGTATTCCCTCATTTAGCGGATATTTTCACAAAAAAGTGAAATTTTCAAAAAAGTCTGAAAATTGGCTAAAAACAACTAAGTGTCAAGGACTCATTGGACGAATCGCTCTGGAACTGAAATCGGACGCGCTCACTGACATTTCCCCCTTTCTGGAAGTCTGACACAAGCTGTAAAATTTTCTAAGTTCAAAAAAACTTTTTTTTAAACTTTTTTTCAATTTCCCCCTGTGGGATATATATTTTACCCACACATTTGGAACCCTCCTGGGATTCCCTCTAACATAGTATTCCCTCATTTAGCGGATATTTTCACAAAAAAGTGAAATTTTCAAAAAAGTCAGAAAATTGGCAAAAAACGCGTAAGTATCAAGGACTCATTGGACGAATCGCTCTGGAACTGAAATCAGATGCGCTCATTGACATTTCCCACTCTCTGGAAGTCTGACACAAGCTGGAAAATTTTCTAAGTTCAAATAATTTTTTTTTTCAACTTTTTTTCAATTTCCCCTCGTGGGATATATATTTTACCAAACATTTGGAATACTCCTGGGATGTCCTGTAACATAGTATTCCCTCATTAAGTGGCTATTTTCACAAAAAAGTGAAATTTTCAAAAAAGTCAGATAATTGGCAAAAAACCGACTAAGTATTAAGGACTCATCGGACGAAACGCTCTCGAACCGAAATCGGACGCGCTCACTGACTTCTCCCCGTCTATGGAACTCTGACAGAAGCTGGAAAATTTTCTAAGTTCAAAAAAAAATTTTTTTTAAACTTTTTATCCAATTTCCCCCCGTGGGATATATATTTTACCGCCACATTTGGAAGCCTCCTGCGATACCCTCTAATATAGTATTCCCTCATTTAGCGGATATTTTCACAAAAAAGTGAAATTTTCAAAAAAGTCAGAAAATTGGCAAAAAACAACTAAGTGTCAAGGACTCATCGGACGAATCACTCTGGAACTGAAATCGGATGCGCTCACTAACATTTCCCCCTCTCTGGAAGTCTGAGACATGCAGGAAAATTGTCTAAGTTCAAATATTTTTTTTTCTACTTTTTTTCAATTTACCCCGTGGGATATATATTTTACCAAACATTTGGAATACTCCTGGGATGCCATCTAACATAGTATTCCCTCATTTAGCGGATATTTTAACAAAAAAGTGAAATTTTCAAAAAAGTCTGAAAATTGGCTAAAAACAACTAAGTGTCAAGGATTCATCGGACGAATCGCTCTGGAACTGAAATCGGACGCGCTCACTGACATTTCCAACTTTCTGGAAGTCTGACACAAGCTGTAAAATTTTCTAAGTTCAAAAAAATTTTTTTTTAAACTTTTTTTCAATTTCCCCCTGTGGGATATATATTTTACCCACACATTTGGAACCCTCCTGGGATTCCCTCTAACATAGTATTCCCTCATTTAGCGGATATTTTCACAAAAAAGTGAAATTTTCAAAAAAGTCAGAAAATTGGCAAAAAACGCGTAAGTATTAAGGACTCATTGGACGAATCGCTCTGGAACTGAAATCAGATGCGCTCATTGACATTTCCCACTCTCTGGAAGTCTGACACAAGCTGGAAAATTTTCTAAGTTCAAATAATTTTTTTTTTCAACTTTTTTTCAATTTCCCCTCGTGGGATATATATTTTACCAAACATTTGGAATACTCCTGGGATGTCCTGTAACATAGTATTCCCTCATTAAGTGGCTATTTTCACAAAAAAGTGAAATTTTCAAAAAAGTCAGATAATTGGCAAAAAACCGACTAAGTATTAAGGACTCATCGGACGAAACGCTCTCGAACCGAAATCGGACACGCTCACTGACTTCTCCCCGTCTATGGAACTCTGACAGAAGCTGGAAAATTTTCTAAGTTCAAAAAAAAATTTTTTTTTTACTTTTTATCCAATTTCCCCCCGTGGGATATACATTTTACCCACACATTTGGAAGCCTCCTGCGATACCCTCTAATATAGTATTCCCTCATTTAGCAGATATTTTCACAAAAAAGTGAAATTTTCAAAAAAGTCAGAAAATTGGCAAAAAACAACTAAGTCTCAAGGACTCATCGGACGAATCGCTCTGGAACTGAAATCAGATGCGCTCATTCACATTTCCCCCTCTCTGGAAGTGTGACACAAGCTGGAAAATTTTCCAAGTTCAAAAAAAAATGTTTTTCAAATTTTTTTCAATTTCCCCCTGGGGGATATTTATTTTATCCACACATTTGGAATACTCCTGGGATGCCATCTAACATGGTATTCCCTCATTTAGCGGATATTTTCACAAAAAAGTGAAATTTTCAAAAAAGTCACAAAATTGGCAAAAATTGACTAAGTATCATGGACTCATCAGACGAATCGCTCTGGAACTGAAATCGGACACGCTCACTGACATTTCCCGCTCTCTGGAAGTTTGACACAAGCTGGAAAATTTTCTAAGTTCAAAAAAAAATTTTTTTCAACTTTTTATCCAATTTCCCCCCGTGGGATATATATTTTACCCACACATTTGGAAGCCTCCTGCGATACCCTCTAATATAGTATTCCCTCATTTAGCGGATATTTTCACAAAAAAGTGAAATTTTCAAAAAAGTCAGAAAATTGGCAAAAAACAACTAAGTGTCAAGGGCTCATCGGACGAATCACTCTGGAACGGAAATCGGACATGCTCACTGACATTTACCCCTCTCTGGAAGTCTGACACAAGCTGGAAAATTTTCCAAGTTCAAATATTTTTTTTTTTCAACTTTTTTTCAATTTCCCCCCCGTGGGATATATATTTTACCCACACATTTGGAACCCTCCTGGGATTCCCTCTAACATAGTATTCCCTCATTTAGCGGATATTTTCACAAAAAAGTGAAATTTTCAAAAAAGTCAGAAAATTGGCAATAAACAACTAAGTATCAAGGACTCATCAGACAAATCGCTCTGGAACTGAAATTGGACGCGCTCACTGACATGCTCCCCTCTCTGGAAGTCTGACACAAGCTGTAAAATTTTCTAAGTTGAGAAAAAAAAATTTTTCAACTTTTCTTCAATTTACCCCGGTGGGATATATATTTTACCCAAACATTTCGAACCCTCCTGGCATGCCCACAAACATAGTATTCCCTCATTTAGTGGATATTTTCTCAAAAAAGTGAAATTTTCAAAAAAGTCAGAAAATTGGCAAAAAACAACTAAGTGTCAATGACTCATCGAACGAATCACTCTGGAACTGAAATCGGACATGCTCACTGACATTTCCCCCTCTCTGGAAGCCTGACACAAGCTGGAAAATTTTCGAAGTTCAAATAATTTTTTTTTCAACATTTTTTCAATTCCCCCCCTGTGGGATATTTATTTTATCCACACATTTGGAATATTCCTGGGATCCTCCACACATTTGGAACCCTCCTGGTATTCCCTCTAACATAGTATTCCCTCATTTAGCAGATATTTTCAAAAAAAAAGTGAAATTTTCAAAAAAGTCAGAAAATTGGCAAAAAACGACTAAATATCAAGGACTCATCAGACGAATCGCTCTGGAACTAAAATCGGACACGCTCACTGACATTCCCCCCTCTTTGGAAGTCTGACACAAGCTGGAAAATTTTCTAAGTTCAAAAAAAAAATGTTTTCAACTTTTTTGCAATTTCCCCCCGTGGGATATATATTTTACCCACACATTTGGAACCCTCCTGGGATGCCCACTAACATAGTATTCCCTCATTTAGCGGATATTTTCACAAAAAAGTGAAATTTTCAAAAAAGTCAGAAAATTGGCAAATAACGACTAAGTATTAAGGAGTCATCGGACGAATCATTCTGGAAGTCAAATCGGACGCGCTCACTGACATTTCCCCTTATCGGGAAGTCTTGCACAAGCTGGAAAATTTTCTAAGTTCAAAAAAAATTTTTTTGAAACTTTTTTTCAATTTCTCCCGTGGGATATATATTTTACCCACACATTTGGAACCCTCCTGGGATGCCCTCTAACATAGTATTCCTTCATTTAGCGGATATTTTCACAAAAAAGTGAAATTTTCAAAAAAGACAGAAAATTAGCAAAAAACGACTAAGTATCAAGGACTCCTCGGACGAATCGCTCTGGAACTAAAATCGGACGCGCTCACTGACATTTCCCCCCCCCCCCTCTGGCAGTCTGACACAAGCTGAAAAATTTTCTTTGTCCAAAAATTTTTTTTTTCAACTTTTTTTCAATTTCCCCCCGTGAGATATATATTTTACCCACACATTTGGAACCCTCCTGGGATGCCCTCTAACATAGCATTCCCTCATTTAGCGGATATTTTCACAAAAAGTGAAATTTTCAAAAAAGTCAGAAAATTGGCAAAAAACAACTAAGTACCAAGGACTCAATAGACGAATCGCTCTGGAACTGAAATCGGACACTCTCACTGACATTTCCCCCTCTATGGAAGTCTGACACAAGCCAGAAAATTTTCTAAGTCCAAAAAAAATAATTTTTTCAACTTTTTCTCAATTCACCCCCGTGGGATATATATTTACCAACACATTTGGAACCCTCCTGGGATGCCCTCTAACATAGCATTCCCTCATTTAGCGGATATTTTCACAAAAAAGTGAAATTTTCAAAAAAGACAGAAAATTAGCAAAAAACGTCTAAGTATCAAGGACTATTCGGACGAATCGCTCTGGAACTGAAATTGGACGCGCTTACTGACATTTCCCCCTCTCTGGAAGTCTGACACAAGCTGTAAAATTTTCTAAGTTCAAAAAAAAAATGTTTTCAACTTTTTTTCAATTTACCCCCGTGGGATGTATATTTACCCACACATTTGCAACCCTCCTGGGATGTCCTCTAACATAGTATTCCCTCATTTAGCGGATATTTTCACAAAAAAGTGAAATTTTCAAAAAAGACAGAAAATTGGCAAAAAACGACTAAGTATCAAGGACTATTCGGACGAATCGCTCTGGAACTGAAATTGGACGCGCTCACTGACATTTCCCCCTCTCTGGAAGTCTGACACAAGCTGGAAAATTTTCTTAGTTCAAAAAAAAAATTTTTTTCAACTTTTTTGCAATTTCCCCCCGTGGCATATATATTTTACCCACACATTTGGAACCCTCCTGGGATGCGCACTAACATAGTATTCCCTCATTTTGCAGATATTTTCACAAAAAAGTGAAATTTTCAAAAAAGTCAGAAAATTGGCAAAAAACAACTAAGTATCAAGGACTCATTGGACGAATAGCTCTGGAACTGAAATCGGATGAGCTCACTGACATTTCCCGCTCTCTTGAAGTCTGACACAAGGTGGAAAATTTTCTAAGTTCCAAAAAAAAATTTTTTCAACTTTTTTTCAATTTCCCCCGTGGGATATATATTTTACCCACACATTTGGAACCATGCTGGGATGCGCTCTAACATAGTATTCCCTCATTTAGCAGATATTTTCAAAAAAAAAGTGAAATTTTCAAAAAAGTCAGAAAATTGGCAAAAAACGACTAAGTATCAAGGACTCATCAGACGAATCGCTCTGGAACTAAAATCGGACGCGCTCACTGACATTTCCCCCTCTCTGGAAGTCTGACACAAGCTGGAAAATTTTCTTTGTCCAAAAATTTTTTTTTTCAACTTTTTTTCAATTTCCCCCCGTGGGATATATATTTTACCCACACATTTGAAACCCTCCTGGGATGTCCTCTAACATAGTATTCCCTCATTTTGCGGATATTTAAAAAAAAAGTGAAATTTTCAAAAAAAGTCAGAAAATTGGCAAAAAACAACTAAGTATCAAGGACTCAATGGACGAATCACTCTGGAACTGAAATCGGACAAGCTCACTGACATTTCCCCCTCTATGGAAGTCTGATACAAGCCAGAAAATTTTCTAAGTCCAAAAAAAATATTTTTTTCAACTTTTTTTCAATTCCCCCCCGTGGGATATATATTTACCCACACATTTGGAACCCTCCTGGGATGCCCTCTAACATAGTATTCCCTCATTTAGCGGATATTTTAAAAAAAAGTGAAATTTTCAAAAAAGTCAGAAAATTGGCAAAAAACAACTAAGTACCAAGGACTAGTGTTGAGCGATACCTTCCGATATCAGGAAATATCGTATCGGATTGGATCGGACCGATACTCAAAAAGTATCGGATATCGCCGATTCCGATACCGGAAACCAATGCAAGTCAATGGGACACTAATATCGGAATAAAAATAAACCCTTTCTTTCCTTGTAGGTTAATTCTACATGAAGTAAAACAACTAAGAATAATGTAGAATGTATTATGCGAAAAGCCGGCAATTCATCAGCGCATACACCGGTCCCGACAATTTACAACAGAAAGAATAGAGCTTCACACATAGATTAGATAGATAGAAACATGTCAGTCACATATATATGAAGTACAGTGACAGTGTTGCTTACTGTACTTGTCATTTAGTGTAAAGGATTTATTAAAAAAAATAATAGTGTTTTCATGCACCGTCTCTTTAAAAAAGCCGGCCGGCAATTCAGCAGCGGTACCCGACAATTTATAACAGACAGAATAGAGCTTCACACATAGATTAGATAGATAGAAACATGTCAGTCACATATATATGAAGTACAGTGACAGTGTTGGTTACTGTACTTGTCATTTAGTGTAAAGGATTTATTTAAAAAAATATTAGTGTTTTCATGCACCGTCTCTTTAAAAAAGCCGGCCGGCAATTCAGCATCTGTACCCGACAATTTAGAATAGAAGGAATAGAGAATCATACATAGATTAGATAGATAGAAACATGTCAGTCACATATATATGAAGTACAGTGACAGTGTTGATTACTGTACTTGTCATTTAGTGTAAAGGATTTATTTAAAAAAATAATAGTGTTTTCATGCACCGTCTCTTTAAGAAAGCCGGCCGGCAATTCAGCAGCGGTACCCGACAATTTAGAATAGAAGGAATAGAGAATCATACATAGATTAGATAGATAGAAACATGTCAGTCACATATAACAGACAGACATTTATAACAGACAGAATAGAGCTTCACACATAGATTAGATAGATAGAAACATGTCAGTCACATATATATGAAGTACAGTGACAGTGTTGGTTACTGTACTTGTCATTTAGTGTTAAAATAAAGGATTTATTTAAAAAAAATTGGCGTGGGGTTCCCCTTAATTTTAGTCTCTAGCGGAGGTTAAGCAGACAGCTGGGGCAGATGTTTGAAGCCTGGGAAGGGGTTAATACCCACGGAGCTTCCCAGGCTACTAATATCAGCCCCCAGCTGAATACCTAGCCTTTACTAGCTATTAAAGTGGGGGACCCCCCCAAAAAAAAAATGACGTGGGGTCCCCCCTAATTTAATAGCTAGCAAAGGCTAGGCAGACAGCTGGGGGCTGATATTAATAGCCCAGGAAGGGTGCCATGAATATTGGCCCCCTCCCAGGCTAGAAACACCAGCCGTCAGCCGCCCCAGAAATGGCGCGTCCATAGGATGCGCCAATTCTGGCACTTAGCCTCGCTCTTCCACGCTGCCCTGGTGCAGTGGCAGGGGGTAATAGGGCTGGGGTTGATGTCAGCTTATAATGCCAGCTGACATCAAGCCCAGGTTAGTAATGGAGAGGCATCTATAAGACACCCCCATTACTAACCCCATAGTGAAAGTTAAAAAAAAAACACAACACCCAGAATAAAGTCCTTTAATTGAAATAAACACACAATTCTTTATTGTTCTAAATTAAACCATACTTACCGTCACGCCCATTCCAGCTGAAGCCAACGATCTCCTGCAATAAAAGTAAAATAATAAAGCAACCTCATCCTTACCTTTCCATGGTTCCCAGGACAGCTCCAGCTCTGCTACATCGAGATGACAGGCTGGACCGCAGCAGAACGCTGCCATCCAGCCTGTCATCCCGCGGACACTGAGAAGCGCAGGCATGCTTCCGCTCCTCAGCGTCTCTCTGTGACGGCATCCAGATGAGCCGACAATGAACTCGGCTCACCTCATGCACGTCACTGACAGCGTGGGAGAATTCTCCTGCACTCACCGCTTCAGCGTGAGAATTTTCCCACGCTGTCAGTGACGTGCATGAGGTGAGGTCATGTCCAATGAACTCAGCTCACCTCATGCACGTCACTGACAGCGTGGGAGAATTCTCACGCTGAAGCGCTGAGTGCAGGAGAATTCTCCCACGCTGTCAGTGACGTGCATGAGGTGAGCCGAGTTCATTGTCGGCTCATCTGGATGCCGTCACAGAGAGACGCTGAGGAGCGGAAGCATGCCTGCGCTTCTCAGTGTCCGCGGGATGACAGGCTGGATGGCAGCGTTCTGCTGCGGTCCAGCCTGTCATCTCGATGTAGCAGAGCTGGAGCCATCGTGAGAACCATGGAAAGGTAAGGATGAGGTTGCTTTATTATTTTACTTTTATTGCAGGAGATCGTTGGCTTCAGCTGGAATGGGCGTGACGGTAGGTATGGTTTAATTTAGAACAATAAAGAATTGTGTCTTTATTTCAATTAAAGGACTTTATTCTGGGTGTTGTGTTTTTTTTAAATACTTTACTAGAAATTCATGGTGGTCATGTCTAATATTGGCGTAACCCCATGAATTTCGGGCTTAGGGCCAGCTGATAATGCCAAGCTGGCCTTAACCCCTTTATTACCCAGTGAGCCACCGCACCAGGGCCCTGGATGAGTTGGGTACAGCGCCAGAAGATGGCGGTTCTATGAACGCGCCATTTTCCGGGGCGGCTGCGGACTGCAATTTGCAGCGGGTGGGGCCCAGAAAGCTTGGGCCTCCCTGCGCTGCGGATTCCAGCCCCCAGCCTCCTAGTTGTACCTGGCTGGACACAAAAATAGGGCGAAGCCCCACGTATTTTTTTTTTAAATTATTTCATGAAATTCATGAAATAATTTAAAAAAAAAGGGCTTCCATATATTGTTGTGTCCGGCCAGGTACAAATAGGCAGCTGGTGGTTGGGGGCAGCCCGTTCCTGCCTGCTGTACCTGGCTGGACACAAATATAGGGCGAAGCCCCACATCAATTTTTTTTTAATTATTTCATGAATTTCCTGAAATAATTAAAAAAAAATTGATGTGGGGCTTCGCATTATATTTGTGTCCAGCCAGGTACAGCAGGCAGGAACGGGCTGCCCCCAACCACCAGATGCCTATTTGTACCTGGCCGGACACAACAATATAGGGAAGCCCTTTTTTTATTTATTATTTCATGAATTTCATGAAATAATTAAAAAAAAAAAAATACGTGGGGCTTCTCCCTATTTTTGTGTCCAGCCAGGTACAACTAGGCAGCTGGGGGATGGAATCTGCAGTGCAGGGAGACCCAAGCTTTCTGGGCCCCCCCCCCGCTGCAAATTGCAGTCCGTAGCCACCCCGGAAAATGGCGCGTTCATAGAAGCTGGATGCTGTACCTGGCTGGCATACAAAAATATGGCAAAGCCCACGTCAAAATTTTTGGGAAAAATTAATTAAAAAATAAATAATAATTTAGGGACTGCATCTTTATTAACTCCTCAAATGTCATTTAGTGTTAAAATAAAGGATTTATTTTAAAAAAAAATTGGCGTGGGATCCCCCATAATTTTAGTCTCTAGCGGAGGTTAAGCAGACGGCTGGGGCAGATGTTTGAAGCCTGGGAAGTGGGTAATACCCACGGAGCTTCCCAGACTACTAATATCAGCCCCCAGCTGAATACCTAGCCTTTACTAGCTATTAAAATGGGGGACCCCCCCAAAAAATGACGTGGGGTCCTCCCTATTTTAATAGCTAGCAAAGGCTAGGCAGACAGCTGGGGGCTGATTTTAATAGCCCAGGAAGGGTGCCATGAATATTGGCCCCCTCCCAGGCTAGATACACCAGCCATCAGCCACCCCAGAAATGGCGCATCCATAGGATGCGCCAACTCTGGCACTTAGCCTCGCTCTTCCACGCTGCCCTGGTGCGGTGGCAGGGGGTAATAGGGCTGGGGTTCATGTCAGCGCCAGCTGCCATGAAGCCCAGGTTAGTAATGATGGGCATCTATAAGACACCCCCATTACTAACCTAAAAAGTGTTAAAAAGAAAAAACACACTACACCCAGAAAAAATAATTTATTTGAAATAAAACACACAATTTCATTTAATTCTTAGTTTACTAAAAAAAAAAAAATAGTTACCTGTCCACGTTCCTGCGCTGATCTCCCATGCACAGCTGTCACATCTGGAGATGGTGACAGCTGTGCATGGCTGCTGTAAGCTCACACTGCCGGGAACACGTCCGCTCCCGGCAGCGGGAGCCACTGACTGAGGTCACCGGAGTGCATTTAGTCAGCGCAGCTCCGGAGACCCCCTTTACGGCACTGCTGTACCGTGGGAATTTCTCACGATACAGCGGGGCCGTAAAGCAGCTAACCGGAGCAGCGCTGCCTGAACTCCGGTGAACCCGCTTATGCAATGATGGGGCTGCTTTACGGCCCCATCATTCTAGCGGCGGTGGCGGTTCAGAGCGGTCACATTCTATGTGGCTGCTCTGAACTGGAGATCATCGTGGGACACTCGTGGACTACTACGGAGGGGTAAGGATAAGGTTGTGGTTTATTATTTTATATTTTATTACAGGAGATCGATGGCTTCGGGGAATTAGGTGTCTAGGTGAGTATAGGTGTAGTTTTTTATTTTTTACTTTATTTTAGGTGGCGATCTGCGGGGACAGGTAATGTATGAACTAATTTATTGCAGGCAACCACTGGCCACCAATGACATGTATTTAACATTTATTGGGGACACAGTAGGGCAATTTATATAGCAGGATCAGGCTGATGGGAACTACTGCTCCCATCGAGCTGATCCTGCTGGCACGAGTGGACGGGGGACAGACATAGGCCAATGGGAGTAGTAGTGTCACATCGGCCTATGTCTGCCTGCACGCACACACCCGCACACATCGCACAGACACCGCGCAAAACCGCAGACATCGCACACACCCGCAGACATCGCACAGACACCGCACACACCCGCAGACATCGCACAGACACCCCACACACCCGCACACATCGCACAGACACCGCACACACCCGCACACATCGCACAGACATCGCGCACACCCGCACACATCGCACAGACACCCACACACCAATCATGACGGGTCTGGGAGGTGAGGCTGACCTGTGCGACCGTGGGAAAGTTCATGTGAGTTCATGCAGTCAAGCATGAACTCACATGAACCCTCCGAGGGCACCGCGGCTACTTCAAATGAACAGCTGATCGGCATCAGCTGATACCTCAGCTGTTCATTTGAAATAACCGGCGGGAAAGCGCAGCACAGAACGGGAAAGCCGGCGGTGAAGTCTTTTCACTGTCGGCTTCCCCGCCTGGGTCCTTCGCTCCCCGCTCCTTGGTGCTGCACTCCCCGCCCGGTCCTAACTTACGATCGGGATGGGAGGTGGCGAGGGGAGCGGAGGATCGGGGTGGGAGGCTGCGGGGAAGCAGTATGGGGCTGTGTGATTGTTTAAAAGCCGGCGGCTTTTTACCGCCCGCCGGCTTTTAAACAATCAGGAGAATTCTCCCACGCTGGGATGGCATTCTGATGACAGGCTGGATCGCAGCTGAACGCTGCCACCCTGCTTGTCATCGTTCAGAGACACTGCAGAGCGCAGGCATTATGGGAACTTCCGATTCCGGTATTCGATATTGTAAAAGTATCGGAATTAAGTATCGGAATTCCGATACCGCGAATATCGGCCGATACCCGATATTTCAGTATCGGAATGCTCAACACTACCAAGGACTCAATGGACGGATCGCTCTGGAACTGAAATCGGACACGCTCACTGACATTTCCCCCTCTCTGGAAGTCTGACACAAGCTGGAAAATTTTCTAAGCTCCAAAATAAAAATTTTTTCAACTTTTTTTCCAATTTCCCCTCCTGGGATGCCCTCTAACATAGTATTCCCTCATTTAGCAGATATTTTCACAAAAAAGTGAAATTTTCAAAAAAGTCAGAAAATTGGCAAAAAACAACTAAGTATCAAGGACTCATTGGACGAATAGCTCTGGAACTGAAATCAGATGAGCTCACTGACATTTCCCGCTCTCTTGAAGTCTGACACAAGGTGGAAAATTTTCTAAGTTAAAAAAAAAAAATTTTAAACTTTTTTTCAATTTCTCACACATTTGGAACCTACGTGGGATTCTCTCTAACATAGTATTCCCTCATTTAGCGGATATTTTCACAATAAAGTGAAATTTTCAAAAAAGTCAGAAAATTGGCAAAAAACATCTAAGTATCAAGGACTCATCGGACGAATCGTTCTGGAAGTGAAATCGGACGCGCTCACTGACAGTTACCCCTCTCTGGAAGTCTGACACAAGCTGGAAAATTTTCTAAGTTCAAATAATTTTTTTTTCTACTTTTTTTCAATTTCCCCCCTGTGGGATATATATTTTACCCACACATTTGGAATACTCCTGGGATGCCCTGTATCATAGTATTCCCTCATTTAGCGGATATTTTCACAAAAAAGTGAAATTTTCAAAAAAGTCAGATAATTGGCAAAAACCAACAAGTATTAAGGACTCATCTGACGAAACGCTCTGGAACTGAAATCGGACGCGCTCGCTGACATTTCCCCGTCTCTGGAAGTCTGACACAAGCTGGAAAATTTTTTAAGTTCAAAAAAAATTTTTTTTCAACTTTTTTTCAATTTCCCCCTGTGGGATATATATTTTACCCACACATTTGCAACCCTCCTGGGATGCGCTCTAACATAGTATTGCCTCATTTAGCAAATATTTTAAAAAAAAAAGTGAAATTTTCAAAAAAGTCAGAAAATTGGCAAAAAACTACTAAGTATCAAGGACTCATCAGACGATTCGCTCTGGAACTAAAATCGGACGCGCTCACTGACATTTCCCCCTCTCTGGAAGTCTGACACAAGCTGAAAAATTTTCTTTGTACAAAAATTTTTTTTTTCAACTTTTTTTCAATTTCCCCCCGTGGGATATATATTTTACCCACACATTTGGAACCCTCCTGGGATGCCCTCTAACATAGTATTCCCTCATTTAGCGGATATTTTCACAAAAAGTGAAATTTTCAAAAAAGTCAGAAAATTGGCAAAAAACAACTAAGTACCAAGGACTCAATGGACGAATCGCTCTGGAACTGAAATCGGACACGCTCACTGACATTTCCCCCTCTCTGGAAGTCTGACACCAGCCTGAAAATTTTCTAAGTCCAAAAAAAATTATTTTTTCAACTTTTTTGCAATTTCCCCCCGTGGGATATATATTTTACCCACACATTTGGAACCCTCATGGGATGTCCTCTAACATAGTATTCCCTCATTTTGCGGATATTTAAAAAAAAAGTGAAATTTTCAAAAAAGTCAGAAAATTGGCAAAAAACAACTAAGTATCAAGGACTCAATTGACGAATCGCTCTGGAACTGAAATCGGACACGCTCACTGACATTTCCCCCTCTATGGAAGTCTGACACAAGCCAGAAAATTTTCTAAGTCCAAAAAAAATAATTTTTTCAACTTTTTTTCAATTACCCCAGGGGGATATATATTTACCCACACATTTGGAACCCTCCTGGGATGCCCTCTAACATAGTATTCCCTCATTTAGCGGATATTTTCACAAAAAAGTTAAATTTTTTAAAAAAGACAGAAAATTGGCAAAAAACGACTAAGTATCAAGGACTCAATGGACGAATCGCTCTTGAACTGAAATCGGACACACTCACTGACATTTCCCCCTCTATGGAAGTCTGACACAAGCCAGAAAATTTTCTAAGTCCAAAAAAAATAATTTTTTCTACTTTTTTTCAATTACCCCCGGGGGATATATATTTACCCACACATTTGGAACCCTCCTGGGATGCCCTCTAACATAGTATTCCCTGATTTTGCGGATATTTTAAACAAAAAAGTGAAATTTTCAAAAAAGTCAGAAAATTGGTAAAAAACAAATAAGTACCAAGGACTCAATGGACGAATCGCTCTGGAACTGAAATCGGACACGCTCACTGACATTTCCCCCTCTATGGAAGTCTGACACAAGCCCGAAAATTTTCTAAGTCCAAAAAAAATAATTTTTCAACTTTTTTTCAATTCCACCCCGTGGGATATATATTTACCCACACATTTGGAACCCTCCTGGGATGCCCTCTAACATAGTATTCCCTCATTTAGCGGATATTTTCACAAAAAAGTTAAATTTTTTAAAAAAGACAGAAAATTGGCAAATAACGACTAAGTATTAAGGACTCATCGGACGAATCATTCTGGAAGTCAAATCGGACGCGCTCAATGACATTTCCCCCTCTCTGGAAGTCTGACACAAGCTGGAAAATTTTCTAAGTTCAAATAATTTTTTTTTCTACTTTTTTTCAATTTCCCCCCTGTG
This sequence comes from Phyllobates terribilis, assembly GCF_046119375.1. Taxonomy (NCBI): domain Eukaryota; kingdom Metazoa; phylum Chordata; class Amphibia; order Anura; family Dendrobatidae; genus Phyllobates; species Phyllobates terribilis. The sequence goes on from NW_027363331.1 coordinate 518,916, forward strand.
GGATATATATTTTACCCACACATTTGGAATACTCCTGGGATGCCCTGTATCATAGTATTCCCTCATTTAGCGGATATTTTCACAAAAAAGTGAAATTTTCAAAAAAGTCAGATAATTGGCAAAAACCAACAAGTATTAAGGACTCATCTGACGAAACGCTCTGGAACTGAAATCGGACGCGCTCGCTGACATTTCCCCCTCTCTGGAAGTCTGACACAAGCTGGAAAATTTTTTAAGTTCAAAAAAAATTTTTTTTCAACTTTTTTTCAATTTCCCCCTGTGGGATATATATTTTACCCACACATTTGCAACCCTCCTGGGATGCGCTCTAACATAGTATTGCCTCATTTAGCAAATATTTTAAAAAAAAAAGTGAAATTTTCAAAAAAGTCAGAAAATTGGCAAAAAACTACTAAGTATCAAGGACTCATCAGACGATTCGCTCTGGAACTAAAATCGGACGCGCTCACTGACATTTCCCCCTCTCTGGAAGTCTGACACAAGCTGAAAAATTTTCTTTGTACAAAAATTTTTTTTTTCAACTTTTTTTCAATTTCCCCCCGTGGGATATATATTTTACCCACACATTTGGAACCCTCCTGGGATGCCCTCTAACATAGTATTCCCTCATTTAGCGGATATTTTCACAAAAAGTGAAATTTTCAAAAAAGTCAGAAAATTGGCAAAAAACAACTAAGTACCAAGGACTCAATGGACGAATCGCTCTGGAACTGAAATCGGACACGCTCACTGACATTTCCCCCTCTATGGAAGTCTGACACCAGCCTGAAAATTTTCTAAGTCCAAAAAAAATTATTTTTTCAACTTTTTTGCAATTTCCCCCCGTGGGATATATATTTTACCCACACATTTGGAACCCTCATGGGATGTCCTCTAACATAGTATTCCCTCATTTTGCGGATATTTAAAAAAAAAGTGAAATTTTCAAAAAAGTCAGAAAATTGGCAAAAAACAACTAAGTATCAAGGACTCAATTGACGAATCGCTCTGGAACTGAAATCGGACACGCTCACTGACATTTCCCCCTCTATGGAAGTCTGACACAAGCCAGAAAATTTTCTAAGTCCAAAAAAAATAATTTTTTCAACTTTTTTTCAATTACCCCAGGGGGATATATATTTACCCACACATTTGGAACCCTCCTGGGATGCCCTCTAACATAGTATTCCCTCATTTAGCGGATATTTTCACAAAAAAGTTAAATTTTTTAAAAAAGACAGAAAATTGGCAAAAAACGACTAAGTATCAAGGACTCAATGGACGAATCGCTCTTGAACTGAAATCGGACACACTCACTGACATTTCCCCCTCTATGGAAGTCTGACACAAGCCAGAAAATTTTCTAAGTCCAAAAAAAATAATTTTTTCAACTTTTTTTCAATTACCCCCGGGGGATATATATTTACCCACACATTTGGAACCCTCCTGGGATGCCCTCTAACATAGTATTCCCTGATTTTGCGGATATTTTAAAAAAAAAGTGAAATTTTCAAAAAAGTCAGAAAATTGGTAAAAAACAAATAAGTACCAAGGACTCAATGGACGAATCGCTCTGGAACTGAAATCGGACACGCTCACTGACATTTCCCCCTCTATGGAAGTCTGACACAAGCCCGAAAATTTTCTAAGTCCAAAAAAAATAATTTTTCAACTTTTTTTCAATTCCACCCCGTGGGATATATATTTACCCACACATTTGGAACCCTCCTGGGATGCCCTCTAACATAGTATTCCCTCATTTAGCGGATATTTTCACAAAAAAGTTAAATTTTTTAAAAAAGACAGAAAATTGGCAAATAACGACTAAGTATTAAGGACTCATCGGACGAATCATTCTGGAAGTCAAATCGGACGCGCTCAATGACATTTCCCCCTCTCTGGAAGTCTGACACAAGCTGGAAAATTTTCTAAGTTCAAATAATTTTTTTTTCTACTTTTTTCAATTTCCCCCCTGTGGGATATATATTTTACCCACACATTTGGAATACTCCTGGGATGCCCTGTAACATAGCATTCCCTCATTTAGCGGATATTTTCACAAAAAAGTGAAATTTTCCAAAAAGTCAGATAATTGGCAAAAACCGACAAGTATTAAGGACTCATCTGACTAAACGCTCTGGAACCGAAATCGGACGCGCTCACTGACATTTCCCCGTCTCTGGAAGTCTGACACAAGCTGGAAAATTTTGTAAGTTCAAAAAAAAATTTTTTTCAACTTTTTTTCAATTCTCCCCCCCAGTGGGATATATATTTTACCCACACATTTGGAACGCTCCTGGGATGCGCTCTAACATAGTATTCCCTCATTTAGCAGATATTTAAAAAAAAAAGTGAAATTTTCAAAAAAGTCAGAAAATTGGCAAAAAACGACTAAGTATCAAGGACTCATCAGACGAATTGCTCTGGAACTAAAATCGGACGCGCTCACTGACATTCCCCGCTCTTTGGAAGTCTGACACAAGCTGGAAAATTTTCTAGTCCAAAAATGTTTTGTTTCAACTTTTTTTCAATTTCCCCCCAATGGGATATATATTTTACCCACACATTTGGAACCCTCCTGGGATGCCCTCTAACATAGTATTCCCTCATTTAGCGGATATTTTCAAAAAAAAAGTGAAATTTTCAAAAAAGTCAGAAAATTGGCAAAAAACGACTAAGTATCAAGGACTCATCGGACGAACCACTCTGGAACTAAAATCGGATGCGCTCACTGACATTTCCCCATCTCTGGAAGTCTGACACAAGCTGGAAAATTTTCTAAGTCCAAAAATTTTTTTTTTCAACTTTTTTTCAATTTCCCCCCCGTGGGATATGTGTTTTACCCACATATTTCAAACCCTCCCAGGATGCCCTCTGACATAGTATTCCCTCATTTAGCGGATATTTTCACAAAAAAGTGAAATTTTCAAAAAAGTCAGAAAATTGGCAAAAAACGACTAAGTATCAAGGACTCATCGGACGAATCGCTCTGGAACTAAAATCGGACGCGCTCACTGACATTTCCCCCTCTCTGGAAGTCTGACACAAGCTGGAAAATTTTCTTCAAAAATTTTTTTTTTCAACTTTTTTTCAATTTCCCACCCGTGGGATATATATTTTACCCACACATTTCAAATCCTCCCAGGATGCCTTCTAACATAGTATTCCCTCATTTAGCGGATATTTTAACAAAAAAGTGAAATTTTCAAAGAAGTCAGAAAATTGGCAAAAACGATTAAGTTTCAAGAACTCATCGGACAAATCGCTTTGGAACTGAAATCGGAGGCGCTCACTGACATTTCCCCCTCTCTGGAAGTCTGACACAAGCTGGAAAATTTTCTAAGTTCAAAAAAAAATTTCTTTTAAACTTTTTTTCAATTTCCCCCTGTGGGATATATATTTTACCCACACAGTTGGAACCCTCCTGGGATGCCCTCTAACATAGTATTCCCTCATTTAGCGGATATTTTCACAAAAAAGTGAAATTTTAAAAAAAGTCAGAAAATTGGCTAAACACAATTAAGTTTCAAGGAGTCATCGGACGAATCGCTCTGGAACTGAAATCGGACATGCTCACTGACATTTCGCCCTCTCTGGAAGTCTGACAAAAGCCAGAAAATTTTCTAAGTCCAAAAAAAATTTTTTTTTTTAACTTTTTTTCAATTTCTCACCCGTGGGATATATATTTAACCCAACACATTTCAAACCCTCCGGGGATGCCCTCTAACATAGTATTCCCTCATTTAGCGGATATTTTCACGAAAAAGTGAAATTTTCAAAAAAGTCAGAACATTGGCAAAAAAAAACTAAGTATCAAGGACTCATCAGACGAATCGCTCTGGAACTGAAATCGGATGCGCTCACTGACATTTTCCACTCTCTGGAAGTCTGACACAAGCCAGAAAATTTTCTAAGTACAAAAAAAATTATTTTTTTAAACTTTTTTTTTAATTTCCCACCCGTGGGATATATATTTTACCCACACATTTCAAACCCTCCCGGGATGCCCCAGTGTTCAAATGCGAGTTTAATAGCCAGCAATTCCCGATTACCAGTATCGTAATTAAGTTCAGTCTCAGAAAAAAAATTTTAAAAAAAGGCACAGGGATGTACTCCATCCTTGTTTTCCTGAGACAACACCGCACCGACCCCCACAAAAGAAGCATCAACCTCAACCAAAAACGGCTTAGTCACATCAGGCTGCATAAGGATGGGAGCAGAGGTGAACCTCTCCTTTGGAAGCACAAAAGCTTCAGTGGCCTCAGAAGTCCACTGAACCGCATTAGCACCTTTCCTGGTGAGATCGGTCAGTGGTTTGACAATAATAGAAACATTTTTTATGAACTTTCTGTAATAATTGGTGAAATCCAAAAACCTCTGTATCGATTTCAAACCAATAGGCCTAGGCCATTCCTGCACAGCTTGAACTTTAACCGGATCCATCTCAAAACCTTCACTGGAGATAATGTAACCCAAAAAACGAATTCTCTGTACAGCGAACTCAAATTTCTCCAGCTTAGCAAAAAGCAAATTGTCCATTAATAACTGTAAAACCTCACGTATGCTCCGCCAAGGAGACTCCAGATCCGGCGAATAAATCAAAATGTCATCCAAATACACAACCACATTTTTGCCGATCAAAGGTCTAAGGATGTCATTAATAAGATTATGAAAAAATGCTGGTGCATTGGTAAGACCAAAAGGCATAACTAGGTTCTCAAAATGACCCACAGGAGTGTTAAAAGCAGTCTTCCATTCATCACCCTCCTTCATGTGCAACAAATTGTATGCCCCCCGGAGATCAATTTTAGAGAACCACTTGGCCCCCACTAACTGTTTAAACAAATCCGGAATCAATGGCAGTGGGTAAGGATTGCGTACAGTAATTTTATTAATCTCACGAAAGTCCAGACAAGGACGTAAACCGCCGTCCTTTTTTTTAAGAAAAAAAAATCCAACAGCCACAGGAGACTTGGAAGGCCTAATGTGACCGTCGGCCAAGCTTGTCTGTATGCATTCCTCCAAAGCCTTTCTCTCAGGAATAGTAAGATTAAATAAACGACTTTTAGGAAGAGTCGCTCCAGGGACAAATTCAATGGTACAGTCATAGTCTCTATGGGGAGGCAAAATTTGCGATTCTTTCTCAGAAAAAAATTTCCAAAAATCCTGAATAGGTACAGGTAATTCCCCTTTATCCACAGCAACAATGCATCCGTTACAACACTTGTCATAACACTTAGGGCTCCAGGACTTAATTTCATTGGTAGACCAATCCAGTACAGGATTGTGCAATTTTAACCAGGGTAACCCCAACACTACTGAAGAAGGCAAATTATTTAATACTACCAAATCGAAATTCTCTTCGTGAATACCATTAATAATGAGGGGAAATTCACAGACTTTGTGAGTAGCACCCCCGTGTGATATATATTCTACCAACACACATTTGGAACTCTCCTGGGGTAACCTCACACAAATTATTCCCTCATTTAGTGGATATTTTCACAAAAAAGTGAAATTTTCAAAAATCCAAAATATTGGCTGAAAACGACTAAATATCAAGGACTCATTGGGCGAATCGCTCTGGAACTGAAATCGGAACGCTCACTGACATTTCCCCTATCTGAAAGTCTGATAAACGCCAGAAAAATGACTAAGTCCAAAAAAAAAATTTGTTAAACTTTATTCAATTTTACCCCCGTGGGATATATATTCTACCCACGCACATTTGGAACTCTGCTGGGGTACCCTCACACATATTATTCCCTCATTTAGTGGACATTTTCACAAAAAAGTGAAATTTTCAAAAATCCAAATTATTGGCTGAAAACGACTAAATATCAAGGACTCATTGGGCGAATCGCTCTGGAACTGAAATCGGAACGCTCACTCACATTTCCCCTATCTGAAAGTCTGATTAACGCTGGAAAAATGACTAAGTCCAGAAAAAAAATGTTTCAACTTTTTTCAAATTTACCCCCGTGGGATATATATTCTACCCACACACATTTGGAACTCTCCTGGGGTATCCTCACACATATTATTCCCTCATTTAGTGGATATTTTCACAAAAAAGTGAAATTTTCAAAAATCCAGAAAAGTGGCTGAAGTTGACTAAATATTAAGGAATCATTGGGCGAATCGCTCTGGAACTGAATTCGGAACACTCACTGACATTTCCCCTATCTGAAAGTCTGATAAACGCCGGAAAAATGACTAAGTCCAAAAAAATTTTTTTTTCAACTTTTTTCAATTTTACCCCCATGGGATATATATTCTACCTACACATATCTGGAACTCTCCTGGGGTACCCTCACACATATTATTCCCTCATTTAGTGGATATTTTCACAAAAAAGTGAAATTTTAAAAAATCCAGAAAATTGGCTGAAAACGAATAAATATCAAGGACTCATTGGGCGAATCGCTCTGGAACTGAAATCGGAACGCTCACTAACATTTCCCCTATCTGAAAGTCTGATTAACGCCGGAAAAATGACTAAGTCCAAAAAAAAAATGTTTTCAACTTTTTTCAATTTTACTCACATGGGATATATATTCTACCCACACAGATCTGGACCTCTCCTGGGGTACCCTCACACATATTATTCCCTCATTTAGCGGATATTTTCAGAAAAAACTGAAATTTTCAAAAATCCAGAAAATTGGCTGAAAACGACTAAATATCAAGGACTCATTGGGCGAATCACTCTGGAACTGAAATCGGAACGCTCACTGATATTACCCCTATCTGAATATCTGATAAATGCCGGAAAAATGACTAAGTCCAAAAATAAAATTTGTTCAACTTTATTCAATTTTATCCCCGTGGGATATATATTCTACCCACACACATTTGGAACTCTCCTGGGGTACCCTCACACATATTATTCCCCCATTTAGTTGATATTTTCACAAAAAAGTGAAATTTTCCAAAATCCAGATAATTGGCTGAAATTGATTAAATATCAAGGACTCATTGGGCGAATCGCTCTGGAACTGAATTCGGAACGCTCACTGACATTTCCCCTATCTGAAAGTCTGATAAACGCCGGAAAAATGACTAAGTCCAAAAAAATTTTTTTTTAAACTTTTTTCAATTTTACCCCCGTGGGATATATATTCTTCCCACACACATTTGGAACTCTGCTGGGGTACCCTCACACACATTATTCCCTCATTTAGTGGATATTTTCATGAAAAACTGAAATTTTCAAAAATCCAGAAAATTGTCTGAAAACGACTAAATATCAAGGACTCATTGGGCGAATCACTCTGGAACAGAAATCGGGACGCTCACTCACATTTCCCCTATCTGAAAGTCTGATTAACGCCGGAAAAATGACTAAGTCCAAAAAAAAATGTTTTCAACTTTTTTCAATTTTACCCCCATGGGATATATATTCTACCTACACACATTTGGAACTCTCCTGGGGTACCCTCACACATATTATTCACTCATTTAGTGGATATTTTCACAAAAAAGTGAAATTTTCAAAAATCCAAAATATTGGCTGAAAACGACTAAATATCAAGGACTCATTGGGCGAATTGCTCTGGAACGGAAATCGGAACGCTCACTGATATTTCTCCTGCCTGAAAGTCTGATAAACGCCGTAAAAATGACTAAGTCCAAAAAAAAACTTATTCAACTTTTTTAAATTTTACCCCCGTGGGATATATATTCTACCCACACACATATGGAACTCTCCTGGGGTACCCTCACACATATTATTCCCTCATTTAGTGGATATTTTCACAAAAAAAGTGAAATTTTCAAAAATCCAAAATATTGGCTGAAAACGACTAAATATCAAGGACTCATTGGGCGAATGGCTCTGGAACTGAAATCGGAACGGTCACTGATATTTCTCCTATCTGAAAGTCTGATAAACACCGGAAAAATGACTAATTCCAAAAAAAAAATGTATTCAACTTTTTTCAATTGTACCCCCGTGGGATATATATTTTACCCACACACATTTGGAGCTCTCCTGGGGTACCCTCACACATATTATTTCCTCATTTAGTGGATATTTTCACAAAAAAGTGAAATTTTCAAAAATCCAGAAAATTGGCTGAAAACGAATAAATATCAAGGACTCATTGGGCGAATCGCTCTGCAACTGAAATCGGAACGCTCACTGACATTTCCCCTATCTGAAAGTCTGATTAACGCCGGAAAAATGACTAAGTCTAAAAAAATATTTTTTTCAACTTTTTTCAATTTTACCCCCGTGGGATATATATTCTACCCACACACATTTGGAACTCTCCTGGGGTACCATCACACATATTATTCCCTCATTTAGTGGATATTTTCCCAAAAAAGTAAAATTTTCAAAAATCCAAAATATTGGCTGAAAACGACTAAATATCAAAGACTCATTGGGCGAATCGCTCTGCAACTGAAATGGGAACGCTCACTGATATTTCCCCTATCTGAATATCTGATAAATGCCGTAAAAATGATTAAGTCCAAAAAAAAATTTTTTTAAACTTTTTTCAATTTTACCCCGTGGGATATATATTCTACCCACACACATTTGAAACTCTCCTGGGGTACCCTCACACATATTATTCCCTCATTTAGTGGATATTTTCAAGAAAAACTGAAATTTTTAAAAATCCAGAAAATTGGCTGAAAACGTCTAAATATCAAGGACTCATTGGGCGAATCACTCTGGAACTGAAATCGGAATGCTCACTGACATTTGCTCTATCTGAAAGTCTGATAAACGCCGGAAAAATGACTAAGTCCAAAAAAAAAATTTGTTCAACTTTTTTCAATTTTACCCCCGTGGGATATATATTCTACCCACACAGATCTAGAACTCTCCTGGGGTAACCTCACACATATTATTCCCTCATTTAGCGGATATTTTCACAAAAAACTGAAATTTTCAAAAATCCAGAAAATTGGCTGAAAACGACTAAATATCAAGGACTCATTGGACGAATCGCTCTGGAACTGAAATAGGAACGCTCACTGACATTTGCCCTATCTGAAAGTCTGATAAATGCCGGAAAAATGACTAAGTCCAAAAAAAAAATGTTTTCAACTTTTTTCAATTTTACCCCCGTGGGATAAATATTCTACCCTCACACATTTGGAACTCTCCTGGGGTACCCTCACACATATTATTCCCTCATTTAGTGGATATTTTCACAAAAAAGTGAAATTTTCAAAAATCCAGAGAATTGGCTGAAAACGAATAAATATCAAGGACTCATTGGGCGAATCGCTCTGGAACTGAAATCGGAACGCTCACTGATATTTCTCCTATCTGAAAGTCTGATAAACGCCGGAAAAATGACTAATTCCAAAAAAAAAATTTTTTCAACTTTTTTCAATTGTACCCCTGTGGGATATATATTCTGCCCACACACATTTGGAGCTCTCCTGGGGTACCCTCACATATATTATTCCCTCATTTAGGGATATTTTCACAAAAAAGTGAAATTTTCAAAAATCCAGAAAATTGGCTGAAAACGACTAAATATCAAAGACTCATTGGACGAATAGCTCTGGAACTGAAATCGGAACGCTCACTGATATTTCTCCTGTCTGAAAGTCGGATAAACGCCGTAAAAATGACTAAGTCCAAAGAAAAAACTTTTTTCAACTTTTTTCAATTTTACCCCGTGGGATATATATTCTACCCACACACATTTGGAGCTCTCCTGGGGTACCCTCACATATATTATTCCCTCATTTAGTGGATATTTTCACAAAAAAGTGAAATTTTCAAAAATCCAGAAAATTGGTTGAAAACGAATAAATATCAAGGACTCATTGGGCGAATTGCTCTGGAACTGAAATCGGAACGCTCACTGACATTTCCCGTTTCTGAAAGTCTGATAAACGCTAGAAAAATGACTAGGTCCAAAAAAAAAATTTTTCAACTTTTTTCAATTTTACCCCGTGGGATATATATTCTACCCACACACATTTGGAACTCTCCTGGGGTACCCTCACAAATTTTATTCACTCATTTAGTGGATATTTTCACAAAAAAGTGAAATTTTTAAAAATCCAGAGAATTGGCTGAAAACGAATAAATATCAAGGACTCATTGGGCAAATCGCTCTGGAACTGAAATTGGAACGCTCACTGACATTTCCCCTATCTGAAAGTCTGATAAACGCCAGAAAAATGACTAAGTCCAAAAAAAAATTTTTTTCAACTTTTTTCAATTTTATCCCCGTGGGATATATATTCTACCCACACACATTTGGAGCTCTCCTGGGGTACCCTCACACATATTATTTCCTCATTTAGTGGATATTTTCACAAAAAAGTGAAATTTTGAAAAATCCAGAAAATTGGCTGAAAACGAATAAATACCAAGGTCTCATTGGGCGAATCGCTCTGGAACTGAAATCGGAACGCTCACTGACATTTCCCCTATCTGAAAGTCTGATAAACGCCGGAAAAATGACTAAGTCCAAAAAAAAATTTTTTTCAACTTTTTTCAATTTTACCCCCGTGGGATACATATTCTACCCACACACATTTGGAACTCTCCTGGGGTACTCTCACACATATTATTCCCTCATTTAGTGGATATTTTCACAAAAAAGTGAAATTTTCAAAAATCCAGAGAATTGGCTGAAAACGAATAAATATCAAGGACTCATTGGGCAAATCGCTCTGGAACTGAAATCGGAACTCTCACTGATATTTCCCCTATCTGAAAGTCTGATTAACGCCGGAAAAATGACTAAGTCCAAAAAAAAAATGTTTTCAACTTTTTTCAATTTTACCCCCATGGGATATATATTCTACCCACACAGATCTGGAACTCTCCTGGGTTACCCTCACACATATTATTCCCTCATTTACTGGATATTTTCACAAAAAAGTGAAATTTTTCAAAATCCAGAAAAGTGGCTGAAATTGACTAAATATCAAGGACTCATTGGGCGAATCGCTCTGGAACTGAATTCGGAACGCTCACTGACATTTCCCCTATCTGAAAGTCTGATAAACGCCGGAAAAATGACTAAGTCCAAAAAAATATTTTTTTCAACTTTTTTCAATTTTACCCCCGTGGGATATATATTCTACCCACACACATTTGGAACTCTCCTGGGGTACCATCACACATATTATTCCCTCATTTAGTGGATATTTTCCCAAAAAAGTAAAATTTTCAAAAATCCAAAATATTGGCTGAAAACGACTAAATATCAAAGACTCATTGGGCGAATCGCTCTGCAACTGAAATGGGAACGCTCACTGATATTTCCCCTATCTGAATATCTGATAAATGCCGTAAAAATGATTAAGTCCAAAAAAAAATTTTTTTAAACTTTTTTCAATTTTACCCCGTGGGATATATATTCTACCCACACACATTTGAAACTCTCCTGGGGTACCCTCACACATATTATTCCCTCATTTAGTGGATATTTTCAAGAAAAACTGAAATTTTTAAAAATCCAGAAAATTGGCTGAAAACGACTAAATATCAAGGACTCATTGGGCGAATCGCTCTGGAACTGAAATCGGAATGCTCACTGACATTTGCTCTATCTGAAAGTCTGATAAACGCCGGAAAAATGACTAAGTCCAAAAAAAAAAATTTGTTCAACTTTTTTCAATTTTACCCCCGTGGGATATATATTCTACCCACACAGATCTAGAACTCTCCTGGGGTAACCTCACACATATTATTCCCTCATTTAGCGGATATTTTCACAAAAAACTGAAATTTTCAAAAATCCAGAAAATTGGCTGAAAACGACTAAATATCAAGGACTCATTGGACGAATCGCTCTGGAACTGAAATAGGAACGCTCACTGACATTTGCCCTATCTGAAAGTCTGATAAATGCCGGAAAAATGACTAAGTCCAAAAAAAAAAATGTTTTCAACTTTTTTCAATTTTACCCCCGTGGGATATATATTCTACCCTCACACATTTGGAACTCTCCTGGGGTACCCTCACACATATTATTCCCTCATTTAGTGGATATTTTCACAAAAAAGTGAAATTTTCAAAAATCCAGAGAATTGGCTGAAAACGAATAAATATCAAGGACTCATTGGGCGAATCGCTCTGGAACTGAAATCAGAACGCTCACTGATATTTCTCCTATTTGAAAGTCTGATAAACGCCGGAAAAATGACTAATTCCAAAAAAAAAATTTTTTCAACTTTTTTCAATTGTACCCCTGTGGGATATATATTCTGCCCACACACATTTGGAGCTCTCCTGGGGTACCCTCACATATATTATTCCCTCATTTAGGGATATTTTCACAAAAAAGTGAAATTTTCAAAAATCCAGAAAATTGGCTGAAAACGACTAAATATGAAGGACTCATTGGGCGAATCGCTCTGGAACTGAAATCGGAATGCTCACTGACATTTCCCCTATCTGAAAGTCTGATAAATGCCAGAAAAATGACTAAGTCTAAAAAAATAATTTGTTCAACTTTTTTAAATTTTACCTCGTGGGATATATATTCTACCCACAAACATTTGGAACTCTCCTGGGGTACCCTCACACATATTATTCCCTCATTTAGTGGATATTTTCAAGAAAAACTGAAATTTTCAAAAATCCAGAAAATTGGCTGAAAACGACTAAATATCAAAGACTCATTGGACGAATAGCTCTGGAACTGAAATCGGAACGCTCACTGATATTTCTCCTGTCTGAAAGTCTGATAAACGCCGTAAAAATGACTAAGTCCAAAGAAAAAACTTTTTTCAACTTTTTTCAATTTTACCCCGTGGGATATATATTCTACCCACACACATTTGGAGCTCTCCTGGGGTACCCTCACATATATTATTCCCTCATTTAGTGGATATTTTCACAAAAAAGTGAAATTTTCAAAAATCCAGAAAATTGGTTGAAAACGAATAAATATCAAGGAATCATTGGGCGAATTGCTCTGGAACTGAAATCGGAACGCTCACTGACATTTCCCGTTTCTGAAAGTCTGATAAACGCTTGAAAAATGACTAGGTCCAAAAAAAAAATTTTTCAACTTTTTTCAATTTTCCCCTTGTGGGATATATGTTCTACCCACACACATTTGGAACTCTCCTGGGGTACCCTCACACATATTATTCCCTCATTTAGTGGATATTTTCACAAAAAAGTGAAATTTTCAAAAATCCAGAAAATTGGTTGAAAATGACTAAATATCAAGGACTCATTGGGCGAATCACTCTGGAACTGAAATCGGAACGCTCACTGACATTTCCCGTTTCAGAAAGTTTGATTAACGCCGGAAAAATGACTAAGTCCAAAAAAAAAATTTGTTAAACTTTTTTCAATATTACCCCTGTGTGATATATATTCTACCCACACACATTTGGAACGCTCCTGGCGTACCCTCACACTTATTATTCCCTCATTTAGTGGATATTTTCACAAAAAAGTGAAATTTTCAAAAATCTAAAATATTGGCTGAAAACGACTAAATATCAAGGACTCATTGCGCAAAACGCTCTGGAACTGAAATCGGAAAGCTCACTGACATTTGCCCTATCTGAAAGTCTGATAAACGCCGGAAAAATGACTATGTCCCCCAAAAAAATTTTTTCAACTTTTTTAAATTTTACGCCCGTGGGATATATGTTCTACCAACACACATTTGGAACTCTCCTGGGGTACCCTCACACATATTATTCCCTCATTTAGTGGATATTTTCACAAAAAAGTGAAATTTTCAAAAATCCAGAAAATTGGTTGAAAATGACTAAATATCAAGGACTCATTGGGCGAATCACTCTGGAACTGAAATCGGAACGCTCACTGACATTTCCCGTTTCAGAAAGTTTGATTAACGCCGGAAAAATGACTAAGTCCAAAAAAAATTGTTTTCAACTTTTTTCAATTTTACCATACCGACGTAGTATATATATTCTACCCACACACATTTGGAACTCTCCTGGGGTACCCTCACACATATTATTCCCTCATTTAGTGGATATTTTCACAAAAAGTGAAATTTTCAAAAATCCAGAAAATTGACTGTAAACGACTAAATATTAAGGACTCATTGGACAAATCGCTCTGGAACTAAAATCGGAACGCTCACTGACAATTGCCCTATCTGAAAGTCTGATAAACGCTGGAAAAATGACTAAGTCCAAAAAAAAAATTTGTTCAACTTTTTTCAATATTACCCCCGTGTGATATATATTCTACCCACACACATTTGGAACTCTCCTGGGGTACCCTCACACATATTATTCCCTCATTTATTGGATATTTTTAAGAAAAACTGAAATTTTCAAAATCCAGAAAATTGGTTGAAAATGGCTAAATATCAAGGACTCATTGGGCGAATCGCTCTGAAACTGAAATCGGAATGCTTACTGACATTTGCCCTATCTGAAAGTCTGATAAACGTCGGAAAAATTACTAAGTCCAAAAAAAAAATTTGTTCAACTTTTTTCAATTTTACCCCCGTGGTATATATATTCTACCCACACACATTTGGAACTCTCCTGGGGTACCCTCACACATATTATTCACTCATTTAGTGGATATTTTCACAAAAAAGTGAAATTTTCAAAAATTCAAAATATTGGCTGAAAACGACTAAATATCAAGGACTCATTGAGTGAATCACTCTGGAACTGAAATCGGAACGCTCACTGACATTTCCCCTATCTGAAAGTCTGATAAACGCTGGAAAAATGACTAAGTCCAAAAAAAAAATTTGTTAAACTTTTTTCAATATTACCCCTGTGTGATATATATTCTACCCACACACATTTGGAACTCTCCTGGGGTACCCTCACACATATTATTCACTCATTTAGTGGATATTTTCACAAAAAAGTGAAATTTTCTAAAATCCAGAAAATTGTCTGAAAACAACTAAATATCAAGGACTCATTGGGCGAATTGCTCTGGAACTGAAATCGGAATGCTCACTGACATTTCCCCTATCTGAAAGTCTGATAAACGCCGGAAAAATGACTAAGTCCAAAAAAAAATGTTTTCAACTTTTTTCAATTTTACCCCCGGCGGTATATATATTCTACCCACACACATTTGGAACTCTCCTGGGGTACCCTCACACATATTATTCCCTCATTTAGTGGATATTTTCACAAAAAAGTGAAATTTTCACAAATCCAGAAAATTGTCTGAAAACGACTAAATATCAAGGAATCATTGGGTGAATCGCTCTGGAACTGAAATTGGAACGCTCACTGACATTTCCCCTATCTGAAAGTCTGATAAACGCCGGAAAAATGACTATGTCCAAAAAAAAATTTTTTTCAACTTTTTTCAATTTTACCCCCGTGGGATATATATTCTACACACACACATTTGGAACTCTCCTGGGGTACCCTCACACATATTATTCCCTCATTTAGTGGATATTTTCACGAAAAACTGAAGTTTTCAAAAATCCAGAAAATTGGCTGAAATTGACTAAATATCATGGACTCATTGGGCGAATCGCTCTGGAACTGAAATCGGAACGCTCACTGACAATTGCCGTATCTGAAAGTCTGATAAAGGCCAGAAAAATGACGAAGTCCAAAAAAAAATATTTTTCAACTTTTTTCAATTGTACCCCTGTGGGATATATATTCTACGCACACACATTTGGAACTCTCCTGGGGTACCCTCACACATATTATTCCCTCATTTAGTGGATATTTTCATAAAAAAAGTGAAAATTTCAAAATTCCAAAATATTGGCTGAAATCGACTAAATATCAAGGACTCATTGGGCGAATTGCTCTGGAACTGAAATCGGAAAGCTCACTTACATTTGCCCTATCTCAAAGTCTGATAAATGCCGAAAAAATGACTAAGTCCAAAAAAAAAAATTTGTTCAACTTTTTTCAATTTTACCCCCGTGGTATATATATTCTACCCACACACATTTGGAACTCTCCTGGGGTACCCTCACAGATATTATTCCCTCATTTAGTGGATATTTTCATAAAAAAAGTGAAAATTTCAAAATTCCAAAATATTGGCTGAAATCGACTAAATATCAAGGACTCATTGGGCGAATCGCTCTGGAACTGAAATTGGAACGCTCACTGACATTTGCCTTATCTGAAAGTCTGATAAATAGCCAGAAAAATGACAAAGTCCAAAAAAAAAAATTTGTTCAACTTTTTTCAATTTTACCCCCGTGGTATATGTATTCTACCCACACACATTTGGAACTCTCCTGGGGTACCCTCACACATATTATTCCCTCATTTAGTGGATATTTTCACAAAAAAGTGAAATTTTCAAAAATCCAGAAAATTGTCTGAAAACAACTAAATATCAAGGACTCATTGGGCGAAACGCTCTGGAACTGAAATTGGAACGCTCACTGACATTTCCCCTATATGAAAGTCTGATAAACGCCGGAAAAATGACTAAGTCCCCCCAAAAAAATTTTTCAACTGTTTTCAATTTTAACCCCGTGGGATATATATTCTACCCACACAGATTTGGAACTCTCCTGGGGTACCCTCACACATATTATTCCCTCAATTAGTGCATATTTTCACAAAAAAAGTGAAAATTTCAAAAATCCAGAAAATTGGCTGAAAACGACTAAATATCAAGGACTCATTGGTAGAATCGCTCTGGAACTGAAAACGGAATGCTCACTGACATTTCCCCTATCTGAAAGTCTGATAAACGCTGTAAAAATGACTAAGTCCAAAAAAAATAATTTGTTCAACTTTTTTCAATTTTACCCCATGGGATATATATTCTACCCACACACATTTGGAACTCTCCTGGGGTACCCTCACACATATTATTCCCTCATTTAGTGGATATTTTCACAAAAAAGTAACATTTTCAAAAATCTAAAATATTGGCTGAAAACTACTATCAAGGACTCATTGGGCAAATCGTTCTGGAACTGAAATCGGAATGCTCACTGACATTTCCCCTATCTGAAAGTCTGATAAAGGCCAGAAAAATGACTAAGTCCCCCAAAAAAATTTTTTCACCTTTTTTCAATTTTGCCCCCCTGGTATATATATTCTTCCCAAACACATTTGGAACTCTCCTGAGATACCCTCACACATATTATTCCCTCTTTTAGTGGATATTTTCACAAAAAAGTGAAATTTTCAAAAATCCAGAAAATTGTCTGAAAACGACTAAATATCAAGGAATCATTGGGTGAATCGCTCTGGAACTGAAATTGGAACGCTCACTGACATTTCCCCTATCTGAAAATCTCATAAACGCCTGAAAAATGACTATGTCCAAAAAAAAAATTTGTTAAACTTTTTTCAATATTACCCCCGTGTGATATATATTCTACCCACACACATTTGGAACTCTCCTGGGGTACCCTCACACATATTATTCCCTCATTTAGTGGATATTTTCACAAAAAAGTGAAATTTTCTAAAATCCAGAATATTGTCTGAAAACAACTAAATATAAAGGACTCATTGGGCGAATCGCTCTGGAACTGAAATTGAAATGCTCACTGACATTTCCCCTATCTGAAAGTCTGATAAACGCCGGAAAAATGACTAAGTCCAAAAAAAACATTTTTTCAACTTTTTTAAATTTTACCCCCGTGGGATATATATTCTACCCACACAGATTTGCAAATCTCCTGGGGTACCCTCACACATATTATTCCCTCATTTAGTGGATATTTTCACAAAAAAGTGAAATTTTCACAAATCCAGAAAATTGTCTGAAAACGACTAAATATCAAGGAATCATTGGGTGAATCACTCTGGAACTGAAATTGGAACGCTCACTGACATTTCCCCTATCTGAAAGTCTGATAAACGCCGGAAAAATGACTATGTCTAAAAAAAATTTTTTTTCAACTTTTTTCAATTTTACCCCCGTGGGATATATATTCTACACACACACATTTGGAACTCTCCTGGGGTACCCTCACACATATTATTCCCTCATTTAGTGGATATTTTCATAAAAAAAGTGAAAATTTCAAAATTCCAAAATATTGGCTGAAATCGACTAAATATCAAGGACTCATTGGGCGAATCGCTCTGGAACTGAAATTGGAACGCTCACTGACATTTGCCTTATCTGAAAGTCTGATAAATAGCCAGAAAAATGACAAAGTCCAAAAAAAAAAATTTGTTCAACTTTTTTCAATTTTACCCCCGTGGTATATGTATTCTACCCACACACATTTGGAACTCTCCTGGGGTACCCTCACACATATTATTCCCTCATTTAGTGGATATTTTCACAAAAAAGTGAAATTTTCAAAAATCCAGAAAATTGTCTGAAAACAACTAAATATCAAGGACTCATTGGGCGAAACGCTCTGGAACTGAAATTGGAACGCTCACTGACATTTCCCCTATATGAAAGTCTGATAAACGCCGGAAAAATGACTAAGTCCCCCCAAAAAAATTTTTCAACTGTTTTCAATTTTAACCCCGTGGGATATATATTCTACCCACACAGATTTGGAACTCTCCTGGGGTACCCTCACACATATTATTCCCTCAATTAGTGCATATTTTCACAAAAAAAGTGAAATTTTCAAAAATCCAGAAAATTGGCTGAAAACGACTAAATATCAAGGACTCATTGGTAGAATCGCTCTGGAACTGAAAACGGAATGCTCACTGACATTTCCCCTATCTGAAAGTCTGATAAACGCTGTAAAAATGACTAAGTCCAAAAAAAATAATTTGTTCAACTTTTTTCAATTTTACCCCATGGGATATATATTCTACCCACACACATTTGGAACTCTCCTGGGGTACCCTCACACATATTATTCCCTCATTTAGTGGATATTTTCACAAAAAAGTAACATTTTCAAAAATCTAAAATATTGGCTGAAAACTACTAACTATCAAGGACTCATTGGGCAAATCGTTCTGGAACTGAAATCGGAATGCTCACTGACATTTCCCCTATCTGAAAGTCTGATAAAGGCCAGAAAAATGACTAAGTCCCCCAAAAAAATTTTTTCACCTTTTTTCAATTTTACCCCCCTGGTATATATATTCTTCCCAAACACATTTGGAACTCTCCTGAGATACCCTCACACATATTATTCCCTCTTTTAGTGGATATTTTCACAAAAAAGTGAAATTTTCAAAAATCCAGAAAATTGTCTGAAAACGACTAAATATCAAGGAATCATTGGGTGAATCGCTCTGGAACTGAAATTGGAACGCTCACTGACATTTCCCCTATCTGAAAATCTCATAAACGCCTGAAAAATGACTATGTCCCAAAAAAAAATTTGTTAAACTTTTTTCAATATTACCCCCGTGTGATATATATTCTACCCACACACATTTGGAACTCTCCTGGGGTACCCTCACACATATTATTCCCTCATTTAGTGGATATTTTCACAAAAAAGTGAAATTTTCAAAAATCTAAAATGTTGGCTGAAAACTACTATCAAGGACTCATTGGGCAAATCGCTCTGGAACTGAAATCGGAACGCTCACTGACATTTCCCCTATCTGAAAGTCTGATAAAGGCCAGAAAAATGACTAAGTCCAAAAAAAAATTTTTTTCAACTTTTTTCAATTTTACCCCCGTGGTATATATATTCTACCCACACACATTTGGAACTCTCCTGGGGTACCCGCACACATATTATTCCCTCATTTAGTGGATATTTTCACAAAAAAGTGAAATTTTCAAAAATCCAGAAAATTGTCTGAAAACAACTAAATATCAAGGACTCATTGGGAGAATCGCTCTGGAACTGAAATCGGAACGCTCACTGACATTTCCCCTATCTGAAAGTCTGATAAACGCCGGAAAAATGACTAAGTCCAAAAAAAAAATTTTTTCAACTTTTTTCAATTTTACCCCCGTGGTATATATATTCTACCCACACACATTTGGAACTCTCCTGGGGTACCCTCACACATATTATTCCCTCATTTAGTGGATATTTTCACAAAAAAGTGAAATTTTCAAAAATCCAGAAAATTGTCTGAAAACGACTAAATATCAAGGAATCATTGGGTGAATCGCTCTGGAACTGAAATTAGAACGCTCACTGACATTTCCCCTATCTGAAAGTCTCATAAATGCCGGAAAAATGACTAAGTCCAAAGAAAAAATTTGTTAAACTTTTTTCAATATTACCCCCGTGTGATATATATTCTACCCACACACATTTGGAACTCTCCTGGGGTACCCTCACACATATTATTCACTCATTTAGTGGATATTTTCACAAAAAAGTGAAATTTTCAAAAATCTAAAATATTGGCTGAAAACTAATAACTATCAAGGACTCATTGGGCAAAATCGCTCTGGAACTGAAATCGGAACGCTCACTGACATTTCCCCTATCTGAAAGTCTGATAAAGGCCGGAAAAATGTCTAAGTCCAAAAAAAAAAATTTTTCAACTTTTTTCAATTGTACCCCTGTGGGATATATATTCTACCCACACACATTTGGAACTCTCCTGGGGTACCCTCACACATATTATTCCCTCATTTAGTGGATATTTTCACAAAAAAGTGAAATTTTCTAAAATCCAGAATATTGTCTGAAAACAACTAAATATAAAGGACTCATTGGGCGAATCGCTCTGGAACTGAAATTGGAATGCTCACTGACATTTCCCCTATCTGAAAGTCTGATAAACGCCGGAAAAATGACTAAGTCCAAAAAAAAAATTTTTTCAACTTTTTTAAATTTTACCCCCGTGGGATATATATTCTACCCACACAGATTTGGAAATCTCCTGGGGTACCCTCACACATATTATTCCCTCAATTAGTGCATATTTTCACAAAAAAGTAAAATTTTCAAAAATCCAGAAAATTGGCTGAAAACGACTAAATATCAAGGACTCATTGGGCGAATCGCTCTGGAACTGAAATCGGAATGCTCACTGACATTTGCCATATCTGAAAGTCTGATAAATGCCGGAAAAATGACTAAGTCCAAAAAAAAAATTTGTTAAACTTTTTTCAATATTACCCCCGTGTGATATATATTCTACCCACACACATTTGGAACACTCCTGGGGTACCCTCACACATATTATTCACTCATTTAGTGGATATTTTCACAAAAAAGTGAAATTTTCAAAAATCTAAAATATTGGCTGAAAACTACTAACTATCAAGGACTCATTGGGCAAAATCGCTCTGGAACTGAAATCGGAACGCTCACTGACATTTCCCCTATCTGAAAGTCTGATAAAGGCCGGAAAAATGTCTAAGTCCAAAAAAAAATATTTTTCAACTTTTTTCAATTGTACCCCTGTGGGATATATATTCTACCCACACACATTTGGAACTCTCCTGGGGTACCCTCACACATATTATTCCCTCATTTAGTGGATATTTTCACAAAAAAGTGAAATTTTCTAAAATCCAGAATATTGTCTGAAAACAACTAAATATAAAGGACTCATTGGGCGAATCACTCTGGAACTGAAATTGGAATGCTCACTGACATTTCCCCTATCTGAAAGTCTGATAAACGCCGGAAAAATGACTAAGTCCAAAAAAAAATTTTTTTCAACTTTTTTAAATTTTACCCCCGTGGGATATATATTCTACCCACACAGATTTGGAAATCTCCTGGGGTACCCTCACACATATCATTCCCTCTATTAGTGCATATTTTCACAAAAAAATGAAATTTTCAAAAATCCAGAAAATTGGCTGAAAACGACTAAATATCAAGGACTCATTGGGCGAATCGCTCTGGAACTGAAATCGGAATGCTCACTGACATTTGCCATATCTGAAAGTCTGATAAATGCCGGAAAAATGACTAAGTCCAAAAAAAAAATTTTTTCAACTTTTTTCAATTTTACCCCCGTGGGATATATATTCTACCCACACAGATTTGGAAATCTCCTGGGGTACCCTCACACATATTATTCCCTCAATTAGTGCATATTTTCACAAAAAAGTGAAATTTTCAAAAATCCAGAAAATTGGCTGAAAACGACTAAATATCAAGGACACATTGGGCGAATCGCTCTGGAACTGAAATCGGAACGCTCATTGACATTTCCCCTATCTGAAAGTCTGATAAACGCCAGAAAAATGACTAAGTCCAAAAAAAATAATTTGTTCAACTTTTTTCAATTTTTCCCCGTGGAATATATATTCTACCCACACACATTTGGAACGCTCCTGGGGTACCCTCACACATATTATTCCCTCATTTAGTGGATATTTTCACAAAAAAGTGAAATTTTCAAAAATCCAGAAAATTGGCTGAAAATGACTAAATATCAAGGACTCATTGGGCGAATCGCTCTGGAACTGAAATCGGAACGCTCACTGACATTTCCCCTATCTGAAAGTCTGATAAACGCCGGAAAAATGACTAAGTCCCCCAAAAATTTTTTTTCAACTTTTTTCAATTTTAACCCCGTGGAATATATATTCTACCCACACAGATTTGGAACTCTCCTGGGGTACCCTCACACATATTATTCCCTCAATTAGTGCATATTTTCACAAAAAAGTGAAATTTTCAAAAATCCAGAAAATTGGCTGAAAACTACTAAATTTCAAAGACTCATTGGGAGAATCGCTCTGGAACTGAAAACGGAATGCTCACTGACATTTCCCCTATCTGAAAGTCTGATAAACGCTGTAAAAATGACTAAGTCCAAAAAAAAATTTTTTTCAACTTTTTTCAATTTTACCCCCGTGGGATATATATTCAATCCACACACATTTGGAACTCTCCTGGGGTACCCTCACACATATTATTCCCTCATTTAGTGGATATTTTCACAAAAAAGTGAAATTTTCAAAAATCCAGAAAATTGGCTGAAAACGAATAAATATCAAGGACTCATTGGGCGAATCGCTCTGGTACTGAAATCGGAACGCTCACTCACATTTCCCCTATCTGAAAGTCTGATAAACGCCGGAAAAATGACTAAGTCCAAAAAAAATAATTTGTTCAACTTTTTTCAATTTTTCCCCGTGGAATATATATTCTACCCACACACATTTGGAACTCTCCTGGGGTACCCTCACACATATTATTCCCTCATTTAGTGGATATTTTCACAAAAAAGTGAAATTTTCAAAAATCCAGAAAATTGCCTGAAAACGACTAAATATCAAGGACTCATTGGGCGAATCGCTCTGGAACTGAAATCGGAACGCTCACTGACATTTCCTATGTCTGAAAGTCTGATAAACGCCAGAAAAATGACTAAGTACAAAAAAAAACATTTGTTCAACTTTTTTCAATTTTACCCCCGTGGGATATATATTCTACCCACACACATTTGGAACTCTCCTGGGGTACCCTCACGCATATTATTCCCTCATTTAGTGGATATTTTCACTAAAAAGTAACATTTTCAAAACTCTAAAATATTGGCTGAAAACTACTAACTATCAAGGACTCATTGGGTAAATCGCTCTGGAACTGAAATTGGAACGCTCACTGACATTTCCCCTATCTGAAAGTCTGATAAAGGCCAGAAAAATGACTAAGTCCAAAAAAAAATATTTTTCAACTTTTTTCAATTGTACCCCTGTGGGATATATATTCTACCCACACACATTTGTAACTCTCCTGGGGTACCCTCACACATATTATTCCCTCAATTAGTGCATATTTTCACAAAAAAGTGAAATTTTCAAAAATCCAGAAAATTGGCTGAAAACGACTAAATATCAAGGACTCATTGGGCGAATCGCTCTGGAACTGAAATCGGAAAGCTCACTGACTTTTGCCCTATCTGAAAGTCTGATAAATGCCGGAAAAATGACTAAGTCCAAAAAAAAAAATTTGTTCAACTTTTTTCAATTTTACCCCCGTGGTATATATTTTCTACCCACACACATTTGGAACTCTCCTGCGGTACCCTCACACATATTATTCCCTCATTTAGTGGATATTTTCACAAAAAAGTGAAATTTTCAAAAATCCAGAAAATTGTCTGAAAACGACTAAATATCAAAGACTCATTGGGCGAAACACTCTGGAACTGAAACTGGAACGCTCACTAACATTTTCCCTATATGTAAGTCTGATAAACGCCGGAAAAATGACTAAGTCCCCCCAAAAAATTTTTTCAACTTTTTTCAATTTTAACCCCGTGGGATATATATTCTACCCACACAGATTTGGAACTCTCCTGGGGTACCCTCACACATATTATTCCCTCAATTAGTGCATATTTTCACAAAACAGTGAAATTTTCAAAAATCCAGAAAATTGGCTGAAAAGAACTAAATATCATGGACTCATTGGGCGAATCGCTCTGGAACTGAAATCGGAAAGGTCACTGACATTTGCCTTATCTGAAAGTCTGATAAATGCCGGAAAAATGACTAAGTCCAAAAAAAAAAATTTGTTCAACTTTTTTCAATTTTACCCCCGTGGTATATATATTCTACCCACACACATTTGGAACTCTCCTGAGGTACCCTCACACATATTATTCCCTCATTTAGTGGATATTTTCACAAAAAAGTGAAATTTTCAAAAATCCAGAAAATTGGCTGAAAATGACTAAGTATCAAAGACTCATTGGGCGAAATGCTCTGGAACTGAAATTGGAACGCTGACTGACATTTGCCCTATCTGAAAGACTGATAAATGCCAGAAAAATGACTAAGTCCAAAAAAAAAAATTTTTTCAACTTTTTTCAATTTTACCCCCGTGGGATATATATTCTACCCACACAGATTTGGAACTCTCCTGGGGTACCCTCACACATATTATTCCGTCATTTAGTGGATATTTTCACAAAAAAGTGAAATTTTCAAAAATCCACATAATTGGCTGAAAACGACTAAATATCAAGGGCTCATTGGGCGAATCGCTCTGGAACTGAAATCGGAACGCTCACTGACATTTCCCCTATCTGAAAATCTGATAAACGCCGGAAAAATGACTAATTCCAAAATAAAATTTTTTCAACTTTTTTCAATTTTACCTCGTGGGATACATATTCTTCCCAAACACATTTGCAACTCTCCTGGGGTACCCTCACACATATTATTCCCTCAATTAGTGCATATTTTCACAAAAAAGTGAAATTTTCAAAAATCCAGAAAATTGGCTGAAAACGACTAAATATCAAGGACTCATTGGACGAATCGCTCTGGAACTGAAATCGGAATGCTCACTGACATTTCCCCTTTCTGAAAGTATGATAAGCGCCGGAAAAATGACTAAGTCCAAAAAAAAAAATTTTTCAACCTTTTTCAATTGTACCCCCGTGGGATATATATTCTTCCCACACACATTTGGAACTCTCCTGGGGTACCCTCACACATATTATTCCCTCATTTAGTGGATATTTTCACAAAAAAGTGAAATTTTCAAATATCCAGAAAATTGGCTGAAAACGACTAAATATCAAGGACTCATTGGGCGAATCGCTCTGGAAATGAAATCGGAACGCTCACTGACATTTCCCCTATCTGAAAGTGTGATAAACGCCAGAAAAATGACTAAGACAAAAAAAAATATTTTTTCAACTTTTTTCAATTTTACCCCCGTGGGATAAATATTCTACCCACACACAATTGGAACTCTCCTGGGGTACCCTCACACATATTATTCCCTCATTTAGTGGATATTTTCACAAAAAAGTGAAATTTTCAAAAATCCAAAATATTGGCTGAAAATGACTAAATATCAAGGATTCATTGGGCGAATCGCTCTGGAATTGAAATCGGAACGCTCACTGACATTTGCCCTTTCTGAAAGTCTGATAAACGCCGGAAAAATGAGTAAGTCAAAAAAAAATTTTTTTCAACTTTTTTCAATTTTACCCCCGTGGGAAATATATTCCACCCACACACATTTGGAACTCTCCTGGGGTACCCTCACACATATTATTCTCTCATTTAGTGGATATTTTCACAAAAAAGTGAAATTTTCAAAATTCCAAAATATTGGCTGAAAACGACTAAATATCAAGGACTCATTGGGCGAATCGCTCTGGAACTGACATCGGAACGCTCACTGACATTTCCCCTATCTGAAAGTCTGATAAACGCCGGAAAAATTACTAAGTCCAAAAAAAAAATGTGTTCAACTTTTTTCAATTTTACCCCCGTGGGATATATATTCTACCCACACACATTTGGAACTCTCCTGGTTTACCCTCACACATATTATTCCCTCATTTAGTGGATATTTTCACATAAAAGTGAAATTTTCAAAAATCCATAAAATTGGCTGAAAAAGAGTAAATATCAAATACTCATAGGGCAAATTGCTCTGGAACTGAAATTGGAACGCTCACTGACATTTCCCCTATCTGAAAGTCTGATAAACGCCGGAAAAATGACTAAGTTCAAAAAAAAAATTTGTTCAACTTTTTTCAATTTTACCCCTGTGGGATATATATTCTACCCACACACATTTGGAACTCTCCTGGGGTACCCTCACACATATTATTCCCTCATTTAGTGGATATTTTCACAAAAAAGTGAAATTTTCAAAATTCCAAAATATTGGCTGAAAACGACTAAATATCAAGGACTGATTGGGCGAATCGCTCTGGAATTGAAATCGGAATGCTCACTGACATTTCCCCTATCTGAAAGTCTGATAAACGCTGGAAAAATGACTAAGTCAAAAAAATATATTTTTTCAACTTTTTTCAATTTTACCCCCGTGGGATATATATTCTACCCACACACATTTGGAACTCTCCTGGTTTACCCTCACACATATTATTCCCTCATTTAGTGGATATTTTCACATAAAAGTGAAATTTTCAAAAATCCATAAAATTGGCTGAAAAAGAGTAAATATCAAAGACTCATAGGGCAAATTGCTCTGGAACTGAAATTGGAACGCTCACTGACATTTCCCCTATCTGAAAGTCTGATAAACGCCGGAAAAATGACTAAGTTCAAAAAAAAAATTTGTTCAACTTTTTTCAATTTTACCCCTGTGGGATATATATTCTACCCACACACATTTGGAACTCTCCTGGGGTACCCTCACACATATTATTCCCTCATTTAGTGGATATTTTCACAAAAAAGTGAAATTTTCAAAATTCCAAAATATTGGCTGAAAACGACTAAATATCAAGGACTCATTGGGCGAATCGCTCTGGAATTGAAATCGGAACGCTCACTGACATTTCCCCTATCTGAAAGTCTGATAAACGCTGGAAAAATGACTAAGTCAAAAAAAAATATTTTTTCAACTTTTTTCAATTTTACCCCCGTGGGATATATATTCTACCCACACACATTTGGAACTCTCCTGGTTTACCCTCACACATATTATTCCCTCATTTAGTGGATATTTTCACATAAAAGTGAAATTTTCAAAAATCCATAAAATTGGCTGAAAAAGAGTAAATATCAAAGACTCATAGGGCAAATTGCTCTGGAACTGAAATTGGAACGCTCACTGACATTTCCCCTATCTGAAAGTCTGATAAACGCCGGAAAAATGACTAAGTTCAAAAAAAAAATTTGTTCAACTTTTTTCAATTTTACCCCTGTGGGATATATATTCTACCCACACACATTTGGAACTCTCCTGGGGTACCCTCACACATATTATTCCCTCATTTAGTGGATATTTTCACAAAAAAGTGAAATTTTCAAAATTCCAAAATATTGGCTGAAAACGACTAAATATCAAGGACTGATTGGGCGAATCGCTCTGGAATTGAAATCGGAATGCTCACTGACATTTCCCCCATCTGAAAGTCTGATAAACGCTGGAAAAATGACTAAGTCAAAAAAAAATATTTTTTCAACTTTTTTCAATTTTACCCCCGTGGGATATATATTCTACCCACACACATTTGGAACTCTCCTGGTTTACCCTCACACATATTATTCCCTCATTTAGTGGATATTTTCACATAAAAGTGAAATTTTCAAAAATCCATAAAATTGGCTGAAATAGAGTAAATATCAAAGACTCATAGGGCAAATTGCTCTGGAACTGAAATTGGAACGCTCACTGACATTTCCCCTATCTGAAAGTCTGATAAACGCCGGAAAAATGACTATGTCCAAAAAAAAATGTTTTCAACTTTTTTCAATTTTACCCCTGTGGGATATATATTCTACCCACACACATTTGGAACTCTCCTGGGGTACCCTCACACATATTATTCCCTCATTTAGTGGATATTTTCACAAAAAAGTGAAATTTTCAAAATTCCAAAATATTGGCTGAAAACGACTAAATATCAAGGACTCATTGGGCGAATCGCTCTGGAATTGAAATCGGAACGCTCACTGACATTTGCCCTTTCTGAAAGTCTGATAAACGCCGGAAAAATGACTAAGTCCAAAAAAAAATTTTTTTCAACTTTTTTCAATTTTACCCCAATGGGATATATATTCTACCCACACACATTTGGAACTCTCCTGGGGTACCCTCGCACATATTATTCCCTCATTTAGTGGATATTTTCACAAAAAAGTGAAATTTTCAAAAATCCAAAATATTGGCTGAAAACTACTAAATATCAAGGGCTCATTGGGCGAATCGCTCTGGAACTGAAATCGGAACGCTCACTGACATTTCCCCTATCTGAAAATCTGATAAACGCCGGAAAAATGACTAATTCCAAAATAAAATTTTTTCAACTTTTTTCAATTTTACCTCGTGGGATACATATTCTTCCCAAACACATTTGCAACTCTCCTGGGGTACCCTCACACATATTATTCCCTCAATTAGTGCATATTTTCACAAAAAAGTGAAATTTTCAAAAATCCAGAAAATTGGCTGAAAACGACTAAATATCAAGGACTCATTGGGCGAATCGCTCTGGAACTGAAATCGGAATGCTCACTGACATTTCCCCTTTCTGAAAGTATGATAAGCGCCGGAAAAATGACTAAGTCCAAAAAAAAAAATTTTTCAACCTTTTTCAATTGTACCCCCGTGGGATATATATTCTTCCCACACACATTTGGAACTCTCCTGGGGTACCCTCACACATATTATTCCCTCATTTAGTGGATATTTTCACAAAAAAGTGAAATTTTCAAATATCCAGAAAATTGGCTGAAAACGACTAAATATCAAGGACTCATTGGGCGAATCGCTCTGGAAATGAAATCGGAACGCTCACTGACATTTCCCCTATCTGAAAGTGTGATAAACGCCAGAAAAATGACTAAGTCAAAAAAAAATTTTTTTCAACTTTTTTCAATTTTACCCCCGTGGGAAATATATTCCACCCACACACATTTGGAACTCTCCTGGGGTACCCTCACACATATTATTCTCTCATTTAGTGGATATTTTCACAAAAAAGTGAAATTTTCAAAATTCCAAAATATTGGCTGAAAACGACTAAATATCAAGGACTCATTGGGCGAATCGCTCTGGAACTGACATCGGAACGCTCACTGACATTTCCCCTATCTGAAAGTCTGATAAACGCCGGAAAAATTACTAAGTCCAAAAAAAAAATGTGTTCAACTTTTTTCAATTTTACCCCCGTGGGATATATATTTTACCCACACACATTTGGAACTCTCCCGGGGTACCCTCACACATATTATTCCCTCATTTAGTGGATATTTTCACAAAAATTGAAATTTTGAAAAATCCAAAATATTGGCTGAAAACGACTAAATATCAAGGACTCATTGGACGAATCGCTCTGGAACTGAAATCGGAATGCTCACTGACATTTGCCCTATCTGAAAGTCTGATAAACGCCGGAAAAATGACTAAGTCCAAAAAAAAGTTTTTTTCAACTTTTTTCAATTTTACCCCCATGGGATATATATTCTACCCACACACATTTGGAACTCTCCTGGGGTACCCTCACACATACTATTCCCTCATTTAGTGGATATTTTCACAAAAAAGTGAAATTTTCAAAAATCCAAAATATTGGCTGAAAACGACTAAATATCAAGGACTCATTGGACGAATCGCTCTGGAACTGAAATCGGAACGCTCACTGACATTTGCCCTATCTGAAAGTCTGATAAACGCCGGAAAAATGACTAAGTCCAAAAAAAAAAAATTGTTCAATTTTTTTCAATTTTACCCCCGTGGGATATATATTCTACCCACACACATTTGGAACTCTCCTGGGGTACCCTCACACATATTATTCCCTCATTTAGTGGATATTTTCACAAAAAAGTGAAATTTTCAAAATTCCAAAATATTGGCT
The DNA here is from genome assembly GCF_046119375.1 of Phyllobates terribilis. NCBI lineage: Eukaryota > Metazoa > Chordata > Amphibia > Anura > Dendrobatidae > Phyllobates > Phyllobates terribilis. Next base: position 548,988 of record NW_027363331.1, read on the forward strand.
GAAAACGACTAAATATCAAGGACTCATTGGGCAAATCGCTCTGGAACTGAAATCAGAACGCTCACTGACATTTTCCCTATCTGAAAGTCTGATAAACGCCGGAAAAATTACTAAGTCCAAAAAAAAAAATTTGTTCAACTTTTTTCAATTTTACCCCCATGGGATATATATTCTACCCACACACATTTGGAACTCTCCTGGGGTAGCCTCACACATATTATTCCCTCATTTAGTGGATATTTTCACAAAAAAGTGAAATTTTCAAAATTCCAAAATATTGGCTGAAAACGACTAAATATCAAGGACTCATTGGGCGAATCGCTCTGGAATTGAAATCGGAACGCTCACTGACATTTGCCCTTTCTGAAAGTCTGATAAACGCCGGAAAAATGACTAGGTCCAAATAAAAATTTTTTTCAACTTTTTTCAATTTTACCCTAATGGGATATATATTCTACCCACACACATTTGGAACTCTCCTGGGGTACCCTCACACATATTATTCCCTCATTTAGTGGATATTTTCGCAAAAAAGTGAAATTTTGAAAAATCCAAAATATTGGCTGAAAACGACTAAATTACAAGGACTCATTGGGCGAATCGCTCTGGAACTGAAATCGGAGTGCTCACTGACATTTGCCCTATCTGAAAGTCTGATAAACGCTGGAAAAATGACTAAGTCAAAAAAAAATATTTTTTCAACTTTTTTCAATTTTACCCCCGTGGGATATATATTCTACCCACACACATTTGGAACTCTCCTGGTTTACCCTCACACATATTATTCCCTCATTTAGTGGATATTTTCACATAAAAGTGAAATTTTCAAAAATCCATAAAATTGGCTGAAAAAGAGTAAATATCAAATACTCATAGGGCAAATTGCTCTGGAACTGAAATTGGAACGCTCACTGACATTTCCCCTATCTGAAAGTCTGATAAACGCCGGAAAAATGACTAAGTTCAAAAAAAAAATTTGTTCAACTTTTTTCAATTTTACCCCTGTGGGATATATATTCTACCCACACACATTTGGAACTCTCCTGGGGTACCCTCACACATATTATTCCCTCATTTAGTGGATATTTTCACAAAAAAGTGCAATTTTCAAAATTCCAAAATATTGGCTGAAAACGACTAAATATCAAGGACTCATTGGGCGAATCGCTCTGGAATTGAAATCGGAACGCTCACTGACATTTCCCCTATCTGAAAGTCTGATAAACGCTGGAAAAATGACTAAGTCAAAAAAATATATTTTTTCAACTTTTTTCAATTTTACCCCCGTGGGATATATATTCTACCCACACACATTTGGAACTCTCCTGGTTTACCCTCACACATATTATTCCCTCATTTAGTGGATATTTTCACATAAAAGTGAAATTTTCAAAAATCCATAAAATTGGCTGAAAAAGAGTAAATATCAAAGACTCATAGGGCAAATTGCTCTGGAACTGAAATTGGAATGCTCACTGACATTTCCCCTATCTGAAAGTCTGATAAACGCCGGAAAAATGACTAAGTTCAAAAAAAAAATTTGTTCAACTTTTTTCAATTTTACCCCTGTGGGATATATATTCTACCCACACACATTTGGAACTCTCCTGGGGTACCCTCACACATATTATTCCCTCATTTAGTGGATATTTTCACAAAAAAGTGAAATTTTCAAAATTCCAAAATATTGGCTGAAAACGACTAAATATCAAGGACTGATTGGGCGAATCGCTCTGGAATTGAAATCGGAATGCTCACTGACATTTCCCCTATCTGAAAGTCTGATAAACGCTGGAAAAATGACTAAGTCAAAAAAAAATATTTTTTCAACTTTTTTCAATTTTACCCCCGTGGGATATATATTCTACCCACACACATTTGGAACTCTCCTGGTTTACCCTCACACATATTATTCCCTCATTTAGTGGATATTTTCACATAAAAGTGAAATTTTCAAAAATCCATAAAATTGGCTGAAATAGAGTAAATATCAAAGACTCATAGGGCAAATTGCTCTGGAACTGAAATTGGAACGCTCACTGACATTTCCCCTATCTGAAAGTCTGATAAACGCCGGAAAAATGACAATGTCCAAAAAAAAATGTTTTCAACTTTTTTCAATTTTACCCCTGTGGGATATATATTCTACCCACACACATTTGGAACTCTCCTGGGGTACCCTCACACATATTATTCCCTCATTTAGTGGATATTTTCACAAAAAAGTGAAATTTTCAAAATTCCAAAATATTGGCTGAAAACGACTAAATATCAAGGACTCATTGGGCGAATCGCTCTGGAATTGAAATCGGAACGCTCACTGACATTTGCCCTTTCTGAAAGTCTGATAAACGCCGGAAAAATGACTAAGTCCAAAAAAAAATTTTTTTCAACTTTTTTCAATTTTACCCCAATGGGATATATATTCTACCCACACACATTTGGAACTCTCCTGGGGTACCCTCGCACATATTATTCCCTCATTTAGTGGATATTTTCACAAAAAAGTGAAATTTTCAAAAATCCAAAATATTGGCTGAAAACGACTAAATATCAAGGACTTATTGGGCGAATCACTCTGGAACTGAAATCGGAATGCTCACTGACATTTTCCCTATCTGAAAGTCTGATAAACGCCGGAAAAATTACTAAGTCCAAAAAAAAAATGTGTTCAACTTTTTTCAATTTTACCCCCGTGGGATATATATTTTACCCACACACATTTGGAACTCTCCTGGGGTACCCTCACACATATTATTCCCTCATTTATTGGATATTTTCGCAAAAAAGTGAAATTTTGAAAAATCCAAAATATTGGCTGAAAACGACTAAATTACAAGGACTCATTGGGCGAATCGCTCTGGAACTGAAACCGGAATGCTCACTGACATTTGCCCTATCTGAAAGTCTGATAAACGCCGGAAAAATGACTAAGTTCAAAAAAAAAATTTGTTCATTTTTTTTCCATTTTACCCCTGTGGGATATATATTCTACCCACACACATTTAGAACTCTCCTGGGGTACCCTCACACATATTATTCCCTCATTTAGTGTATATTTTCACATAAAAGTGAAATTTTCAAAAATCCATAAAATTGGCTGAAAAAGAGTAAATATCAAAGACTCATAGGTCAAATTGCTCTGGAACTGAAATTGGAACGCTCACTGACATTTCCCCTATCTGAAAGTCTGATAAACGCCGGAAAAATGACTATGTCCAAAAAAAAATGTTTTCAACTTTTTTCAATTTTACCCCTGTGGGATATATATTCTACCCACACACATTTGGAACTCTCCTGGGGTACCCTCACACATATTATTCCCTCATTTAGTGGATATTTTCACAAAAAAGTGAAATTTTCAAAAATCCAAAATATTGGCTGAAAACGACTAAATATCAAGGACTCATTGGGCGAATCGCTCTGGAACTGAAATCGGAACGCTCACTGACATTTCCCCTAACTGAAAGTCTGATATACGCCAGAAAAATGACTAAGTCCAAAAAAAATTTTTTTTCAACTTTCTTCAATTTTACCCCCGTGGGATATATATTCTACCCACATACATTTGGAACTCTCCTGGGGTACCCTTACACATATTATTCCCTCATTTAGTGGATATTTTCTCAAAAAAGTAAAATTTTCAAAATTCCAAAATATTGGCTGAAAACGACTATATATAAAGGACTCATTGGGCTAATCGCTCTGGAACTGAAATCGGAACACTCACTGACATTTCCCCTAACTGAAAGTCTGATAAACGCCGGAAAAATGACTAAGTCCAAAAAAAAATTTTTTTCAACTTTCTTCAATTTTACCCCCGTGGGATATATATTCTACCCACACACATTTGGAACTCTCCTGGGGTACCCTCACACATATTATTCCCTCATTTAGTGGATATTTTCACAAAAAAGTGAAATTTTCAAAAATCCAAAATATTGACTGAAAACGACTAATTATCAAGGACTCATTGGGCGAATCGCTCTGGAACTGAAATCGGAACGCTCACTGACATTTGCCCTATCTGAAAGTCTGATAAACGCCAGAAAAATGACTAAGTCCAAAAAAAAAATTTTTTTCAACTTTTTTAAATTTTACCCCCTTGGGAAATATATTCCACCCACACACATTTGGAACTCTCCTGGGGTACCCTCACACATATTATTCCCTCATTTAGTGGATATTTTCACAAAAAAGTGAAATTTTCAAAAATCCAAAATATTGGCTGAAAACGACTAAATATCAAGGACTCATTGGACGAATCGCTCTGGAACTGAAATCGGAACGCTCACTGACATTTCCCCTATCTGAAAGTCTGATAAACCCCGGAAAAATGACTAAGTCCAAAAAAAAATAATTGTTCAACTTTTTTCAATTTTACCCCCGTGGGATATAAATTCCACCCACACACATTTGGAACTCTCCTGGGGTACCCTCACACATATTATTCCCTCATTTAGTGGATATTTTCACAAAAATGTGAAATTTTCAAAAATCCAAAATATTGGATGAAAACGACTATATATCAAGGACTCATTGGGCTAATCGATCTGGAACTGAAATCGGAACGCTCACTGACATTTCCCCTAACTGAAAGTCTGATAAACGCCAGAAAAATGACTAAGTCCAAAAAAAATTTTTTTTTCAACTTTCTTCAATTTTACCCTTCTGGGAAATATATTCCACCCACACACATTTGGAACTCTCCTGGGGTACACTCACACATATTATTCCCTCATTTAGTGGATATTTTCACAAAAAAGTGAAATTTTCAAAAATCCAAAATATTGGCTGAAAACGACTAAATATCAAGGACTTATTGGACGAATCGCTCTGGAACTGAAATCAGAACGCTCACTGACATTTGCCCTATCTGAAAGTCTGATAAACGCCGGAAAAATGACTAAGTCCAAAAAAAAAAAATTGTTCAATTTTTTTCAATTTTACCCCCGTGGGATATATATTCTACCCACACACATTTGGAACTCTCCTGGGGTACCCTCACACATATTATTCCCTCATTTAGTGGATATTTTCACAAAAAAGTGAAATTTTCAAAATTCCAAAATATTGGCTGAAAACGACTAAATATCAAGGACTCATTGGGCAAATCGCTCTGGAACTGAAATCGGAACGCTCACTGACATTTTCCCTATCTGAAAGTCTGATAAACGCCGGAAAAATTACTAAGTCCAAAAAAAAAAATTTGTTCAACTTTTTTCAATTTTACCCCCGTGGGATATATATTCTACCCACACACATTTGGAACTCTCCTGGGGTACCCTCACACATATTATTCCCTCATTTAGTGGATATTTTCACAAAAAAAGTGAAATTTTCAAAATTCCAAAATATTGGCTGAAAACGACTAAATATCAAGGACTCATTGGGCGAATCGCTCTGGAATTGAAATCGGAACGCTCACTGACATTTGCCCTTTCTGAAAGTCTGATAAACGCCGGAAAAATGACTAAGTCCAAAAAAAAATTTTTTTCAACTTTTTTCAATTTTACCCCAATGGGATATATATTCTACCCACACACATTTGGAACTCTCCTGGGGTACCCTCGCACATATTATTCCCTCATTTAGTGGATATTTTCACAAAAAAGTGAAATTTTCAAAAATCCAAAATATTGGCTGAAAACGACTAAATATCAAGGACTTATTGGGCGAATCACTCTGGAACTGAAATCGGAATGCTCACTGACATTTTCCCTATCTGAAAGTCTGATAAACGCCGGAAAAATTACTAAGTCCAAAAAAAAATATGTGTTCAACTTTTTTCAATTTTACCCCCGTGGGATATATGTTTTACCCACACACATTTGGAACTCTCCTGGGGTACCCTCACACATGTTATTCCCTCATTTAGTGGATATTTTCACAAAAAAGTGAAATTTTCAAAATTCCAAAATATTGGCTGAAAACGACTAAATATCAAGGACTCATTGGGCGAATCGCTCTGGAACTGAAATCGGAACGCTCACTGACATTTTCCCTTTCTGAAAGTCTGATAAACGCCGGAAAAATGGCTAAGTCCAAAAAAAAAATGTGTTCAACTTTTTTCAATTTTACCCCCGTGGGATATATATTCCACCCACACACATTTGGATCTCTCCTGGGGTACCCTCACACATATTATTTCCTCATTTAGTGGATATTTTCGCAAAAAAGTGAAATTTTGAAAAATCCAAAATATTGGCTGAAAACGACTAAATATCAAGGACTCATTGGACGAATCGCTCTGGAACTGAAATCGGAATGCTCACTGACATTTGCCCTATCTGAAAGTCTGATAAACGCCGGAAAAATGACTAAGTCCAAAAAAAAGTTTTTTTCAACTTTTTTCAATTTTACCCCCGTGGGATATATATTCTACCCACACACATTTGGAACTCTCCTGGTTTACCCTTACACATATTATTCCCTCATTTAGTGGATATTTTCACATTAAAGTGAAATTTTCAAAAATCCATAAAATTGGCTGAAAAAGAGTAAATATCAAAGACTCATAGGGCAAATTGCTCTGGAACTGAAATTGGAACGCTCACTGACATTTCCCCTATCTGAAAGTCTGATAAACGCCGGAAAAATGACTAAGTTCAAAAAAAAAATTTGTTCATTTTTTTTCAATTTTACCCCTGTGGGATATATATTCTACCCACACACATTTGGAACTCTCCTGGGGTACCCTCACACATATTATTCCCTCATTTAGTGGATATTTTCACAAAAAAAGTGAAATTTTCAAAATTCCAAAATATTGGCTGAAAACGACTAAATATCAAGGACTCATTGGGCGAATCGCTCTGGAATTGAAATTGGAACGCTCACTGACATTTCCCCTATCTGAAAGTCTGATAAACGCTGGAAAAATGACTAAGTCAAAAAAAAATATTTTTTCAACTTTTTTCAATTTTACCCCCGTGGGATATATATTCTACCCACACACATTTGGAACTCTCCTGGTTTACCCTCACACATATTATTCCCTCATTTAGTGGATATTTTCACATAAAAGTGAAATTTTCAAAAATCCATAAAATTGGCTGAAAAAGAGTAAATATCAAAGACTCATAGGGCAAATTGCTCTGGAACTGAAATTGGAACGCTCACTGACATTTCCCCTATCTGAAAGTCTGATAAACGCCGGAAAAATGACTAAGTTCAAAAAAAAAATTTGTTCAACTTTTTTCAATTTTACCCCTGTGGGATATATATTCTACCCACACACATTTGGAACTCTCCTGGGGTACTCTCACACATATTATTCCCTCATTTAGTGGATATTTTCACAAAAAAGTGAAATTTTCAAAATTCCAAAATATTGGCTGAAAACGACTAAATATCAAGGACTCATTGGGCGAATCGCTCTGGAATTGAAATCGGAACGCTCACTGACATTTTCCCTTTCTGAAAGTCTGATAAACGCCGGAAAAATGGCTAAGTCCAAAAAAAAAATGTGTTCAACTTTTTTCAATTTTACCCCCGTGGGATATATATTCCACCCACACACATTTGGATCTCTCCTGGGGTACCCTCACACATATTATTTCCTCATTTAGTGGATATTTTCGCAAAAAAGTGAAATTTTGAAAAATCCAAAATATTGGCTGAAAACGACTAAATATCAAGGACTCATTGGACGAATCGCTCTGGAACTGAAATCGGAATGCTCACTGACATTTGCCCTATCTGAAAGTCTGATAAACGCCGGAAAAATGACTAAGTCCAAAAAAAAGTTTTTTTCAACTTTTTTCAATTTTACCCCCGTGGGATATATATTCTACCCACACACATTTGGAACTCTCCTGGTTTACCCTTACACATATTATTCCCTCATTTAGTGGATATTTTCACATTAAAGTGAAATTTTCAAAAATCCATAAAATTGGCTGAAAAAGAGTAAATATCAAAGACTCATAGGGCAAATTGCTCTGGAACTGAAATTGGAACGCTCACTGACATTTCCCCTATCTGAAAGTCTGATAAACGCCGGAAAAATGACTAAGTTCAAAAAAAAAATTTGTTCAACTTTTTTCAATTTTACCCCTGTGGGATATATATTCTACCCACACACATTTGGAACTCTCCTGGGCTACCCTCACACATATTATTCGCTCATTTAGTGGATATTTTCACAAAAAAGTGAAATTTTCAAAATTCCAAAATATTGGCTGAAAACGACTAAATATCAAGGACTCATTGGGCGAATCGCTCTGGAATTGAAATCGGAACGCTCACTGACATTTCCCCTATCTGAAAGTCTGATAAACGCTGGAAAAATGACTAAGTCAAAAAAAAATATTTTTTCAACTTTTTTCAATTTTACCCCCGTGGGATATATATTCTACCCACACACATTTGGAACTCTCCTGGTTTACCCTCACACATATTATTCCCTCATTTAGTGGATATTTTCACATAAAAGTGAAATTTTCAAAAATCCATAAAATTGGCTGAAAAAGAGTAAATATCAAAGACTCATAGGGCAAATTGCTCTGGAACTGAAATTGGAACGCTCACTGACATTTCCCCTATCTGAAAGTCTGATAAACGCCGGAAAAATGACTAAGTTCAAAAAAAAAATTTGTTCATTTTTTTTCAATTTTACCCCTGTGGGATATATATTCTACCCACACACATTTGGAACTCTCCTGGGGTACCCTCACACATATTATTCCCTCATTTAGTGGATATTTTCACAAAAAAAGTGAAATTTTCAAAATTCCAAAATATTGGCTGAAAACGACTAAATATCAAGGACTCATTGGGCGAATCGCTCTGGAATTGAAATCGGAACGCTCACTGACATTTCCCCTATCTGAAAGTCTGATAAACGCTGGAAAAATGACTAAGTCAAAAAAAAATATTTTTTCAACTTTTTTCAATTTTACCCCCGTGGGATATATATTCTACCCACACACATTTGGAACTCTCCTGGTTTACCCTCACACATATTATTCCCTCATTTAGTGGATATTTTCACATAAAAGTGAAATTTTCAAAAATCCATAAAATTGGCTGAAAAAGAGTAAATATCAAAGACTCATAGGGCAAATTGCTCTGGAACTGAAATTGGAACGCTCACTGACATTTCCCCTATCTGAAAGTCTGATAAACGCCGGAAAAATGACTAAGTTCAAAAAAAAAATTTGTTCAACTTTTTTCAATTTTACCCCTGTGGGATATATATTCTACCCACACACATTTGGAACACTCCTGGGGTACCCTCACACATATTATTCCCTCATTTAGTGGATATTTTCACAAAAAAGTGAAATTTTCAAAATTCCAAAATATTGGCTGAAAACGACTAAATATCAAGGACTCATTGGGCGAATCGCTCTGGAATTGAAATCGGAACGCTCACTGACATTTCCCCTATCTGAAAGTCTGATAAACGCTGGAAAAATGACTAAGTCAAAAAAAAATATTTTTTCAACTTTTTTCAATTTTACCCCCGTGGGATATATATTCTACCCACACACATTTGGAACTCTCCTGGTTTACCCTCACACATATTATTCCCTCATTTAGTGGATATTTTCACATAAAAGTGAAATTTTCAAAAATCCATAAAATTGGCTGAAAAAGAGTAAATATCAAAGACTCATAGGGCAAATTGCTCTGGAACTGAAATTGGAACGCTCACTGACATTTCCCCTATCTGAAAGTCTGATAAACGCCGGAAAAATGACTAAGTTCAAAAAAAAAATTTGTTCATTTTTTTTCAATTTTACCCCTGTGGGATATATATTCTACCCACACACATTTGGAACTCTCCTGGGGTACCCTCACACATATTATTCCCTCATTTAGTGGATATTTTCACAAAAAAAGTGAAATTTTCAAAATTCCAAAATATTGGCTGAAAACGACTAAATATCAAGGACTCATTGGGCGAATCGCTCTGGAATTGAAATCGGAACGCTCACTGACATTTCCCCTATCTGAAAGTCTGATAAACGCTGGAAAAATGACTAAGTAAAAAAAAAATATTTTTTCAACTTTTTTCAATTTTACCCCCGTGGGATATATATTCTACCCACACACATTTGGAACTCTCCTGGTTTACCCTCACACATATTATTCCCTCATTTAGTGGATATTTTCACATAAAAGTGAAATTTTCAAAAATCAATAAAATTGGCTGAAAAAGAGTAAATATCAAAGACTCATAGGGCAAATTGCTCTAGAACTGAAATTGGAACGCTCACTGACATTTCCCCTATCTGAAAGTCTGATAAACGCCGGAAAAATGACTAAGTTCAAAAAAAAAATTTGTTCAACTTTTTTCAATTTTACCCCTGTGGGATATATATTCTACCCACACACATTTGGAACTCTCCTGGGGTACCCTCACACATATTATTCCCTCATTTAGTGGATATTTTCACAAAAAAGTGAAATTTTCAAAATTCCAAAATATTGGCTGAAAACGACTAAATATCAAGGACTCATTGGGCGAATCGCTCTGGAATTGAAATCGGAACGCTCACTGACATTTCCCCTATCTGAAAGTCTGATAAACGCTGGAAAAATGACTAAGTCAAAAAAAAATATTTTTTCAACTTTTTTCAATTTTACCCCCATGGGATATATATTCTACCCACACACATTTGGAACTCTCCTGGGGTACTCTCACACATATTATTCCCTCATTTAGTGGATATTTTCACAAAAAAGTGAAATTTTCAAAAATCCAAAATATTGGCTGAAAACGACTAAATATCAAGGACTCATTGGATGAATCGTTGTGGAACTGAAATCGGAACGCTCACTGACATTTGCCCTATCTGAAAGTCGGATAAACGCCGGAAAAATGACTAAGTCCAAAAAAAAGTTTTTTTCAACTTTTTTCAATTTTACCCCCGTGGGATATATATTCTACCCACACACATTTGGAACTCTCCTGGTTTACCCTCACACATATTATTCCCTCATTTAGTGGATATTTTCACATTAAAGTGAAATTTTCAAAAATCCATAAAATTGGCTGAAAAAGAGTAAATATCAAAGACTCATAGGGCAAATTGCTCTGGAACTGAAATTGGAACGCTCACTGACATTTCCCCTATCTGAAAGTCTGATAAACGCCGGAAAAATGACTAAGTTCAAAAAAAAAATTTGTTCAACTTTTTTCAATTTTACCCCTGTGGGATATATATTCTACCCACACACATTTGGAACTCTCCTGGGCTACCCTCACACATATTATTCGCTCATTTAGTGGATATTTTCACAAAAAAGTGAAATTTTCAAAATTCCAAAATATTGGCTGAAAACGACTAAATATCAAGGACTCATTGGGCGAATCGCTCTGGAATTGAAATCGGAACGCTCACTGACATTTCCCCTATCTGAAAGTCTGATAAACGCTGGAAAAATGACTAAGTCAAAAAAAAATATTTTTTCAACTTTTTTCAATTTTACCCCCGTGGGATATATATTCTACCCACACACATTTGGAACTCTCCTGGTTTACCCTCACACATATTATTCCCTCATTTAGTGGATATTTTCACATAAAAGTGAAATTTTCAAAAATCCATAAAATTGGCTGAAAAAGAGTAAATATCAAAGACTCATAGGGCAAATTGCTCTGGAACTGAAATTGGAACGCTCACTGACATTTCCCCTATCTGAAAGTCTGATAAACGCCGGAAAAATGACTAAGTTCAAAAAAAAAATTTGTTCAACTTTTTTCAATTTTACCCCTGTGGGATATATATTCTACCCACACACATTTGGAACTCTCCTGGGGTACCCTCACACATATTATTCCCTCATTTAGTGGATATTTTCACAAAAAAGTGAAATTTTCAAAATTCCAAAATATTGGCTGAAAACGACTAAATATCAAGGACTCATTGGGCGAATCGCTCTGGAATTGAAATCGGAACGCTCACTGACATTTCCCCTATCTGAAAGTCTGATAAACGCTGGAAAAATGACTAAGTAAAAAAAAAATATTTTTTCAACTTTTTTCAATTTTACCCCCGTGGGATATATATTCTACCCACACACATTTGGAACTCTCCTGGTTTACCCTCACACATATTATTCCCTCATTTAGTGGATATTTTCACATAAAAGTGAAATTTTCAAAAATCAATAAAATTGGCTGAAAAAGAGTAAATATCAAAGACTCATAGGGCAAATTGCTCTAGAACTGAAATTGGAACGCTCACTGACATTTCCCCTATCTGAAAGTCTGATAAACGCCGGAAAAATGACTAAGTTCAAAAAAAAAATTTGTTCAACTTTTTTCAATTTTACCCCTGTGGGATATATATTCTACCACACACATTTGGAACTCTCCTGGGGTACTCTCACACATATTATTCCCTCATTTAGTGGATATTTTCACAAAAAAGTGAAATTTTCAAAATTCCAAAATATTGGCTGAAAACGACTAAATATCAAGGACTCATTGGGCGAATCGCTCTGGAATTGAAATCGGAACGCTCACTGACATTTCCCCTATCTGAAAGTCTGATAAACGCTGGAAAAATGACTAAGTCAAAAAAAAATATTTTTTCAACTTTTTTCAATTTTACCCCCATGGGATATATATTCTACCCACACACATTTGGAACTCTCCTGGGGTACTCTCACACATATTATTCCCTCATTTAGTGGATATTTTCACAAAAAAGTGAAATTTTCAAAAATCCAAAATATTGGCTGAAAACGACTAAATATCAAGGACTCATTGGATGAATCGTTGTGGAACTGAAATCGGAACGCTCACTGACATTTGCCCTATCTGAAAGTCTGATAAACGCCGGAAAAATGACTAAGTCCAAAAAAAAAAAATTGTTCAATTTTTTTCAATTTTACCCCCGTGGGATATATATTCTACCCACACACATTTGGAACTCTCCTGGGGTACCCTCACACATATTATTCCCTCATTTAGTGGATATTTTCACAAAAAAGTGAAATTTTCAAAATTCCAAAATATTGGCTGAAAACGACTAAATATCAAGGACTCATTGGGCGAATCGCTCTGGAACTGAAATCGGAACGCTCACTGACATTTTCCCTATCTGAAAGTCTGATAAACGCCGGAAAAAATGCTAAGTCCAAAAAAAAAATGTGTTCAACTTTTTTCAATTTTACCCCCGTGGGATATATATTCCACCCACACACATTTGGATCTCTCCTGGGGTACCCTCACACATATTATTCCCTCATTTAGTGGATATTTTCGCAAAAAAGTGAAATTTTGAAAAATCCAAAATATTGGCTGAAAACGACTAAATATCAAGGACTCATTGGGCGAATCGCTCTGGAATTGAAATCGGAACGCTCACTGACATTTCCCCTATCTGAAAGTCTGATAAACGCTGGAAAAATGACTAAGTCAAAAAAAAATATTTTTTCAACTTTTTTCAATTTTACCCCCGTGGGATATATATTCTACCCACACACATTTGGAACTCTCCTGGTTTACCCTCACACATATTATTCCCTCATTTAGTGGATATTTTCACATAAAAGTGAAATTTTCAAAAATCCATAAAATTGGCTGAAAAAGAGTAAATATCAAAGACTCATAGGGCAAATTGCTCTGGAACTGAAATTGGAACGCTCACTGACATTTCCCCTATCTGAAAGTCTGATAAACGCTGGAAAAATGACTAAGTTCAAAAAAAAAATTTGTTCAACTTTTTTCAATTTTACCCCTGTGGGATATATATTCTACCCACACACATTTGGAACTCTCCTGGGGTACCCTCACACATATTATTCCCTCATTTAGTGGATACTTTCACAAAAAAGTGAAATTTTCAAAATTCCAAAATATTGGCTGAAAACGACTAAATATCAAGGACTCATTGGGCGAATCGCTCTGGAATTGAAATCGGAACGCTCACTGACATTTCCCCTATCTGAAAGTCTGATAAACGCTGGAAAAATGACTAAGTCAAAAAAAAATGTTTTCAACTTTGTTCAATTTTACCCCTGTGGGATATATATTCTACCCACACACATTTGGAACTCTCCTGGGGTACCCTCACACATATTATTCCCTCATTTAGTGGATATTTTCACAAAAAAGTGAAATTTTCAAAAATCCAAAATATTGGCTGAAAACGACTAAATATCAAGGACTCATTGGGCGAATCGCTCTGGAACTGAATTCGGAACCCTCACTGACATTTTCCCTATCTAAAAGTCTGATAAACGCCGGAAAAATGACTAAGTTCAAAAAAAAAATTTTTTCAACTTTTTTCAATTTTACCTCCGTGGGATATATATTCTACCCACACACATTTGGAACTCTCCTGGGGTACCCTCACACATATTATTCCCTCATTTAGTGGATATTTTCTCAAAAAAGTGAAATTTTCAAAATTCCAAAATAATGGCTGAAAACGACTATATATCAAGGACTCATTGGGCTAATCGCTCTGGAACTGAAATCGGAATGCACACTGACATTTGCCCTATCTGAAAGTCTGATAAACGCCGCAAAAATGACTAAGTCCAAAAAAAAAAATTTGTTCAACTTTTTTCAATTTTACCCCCGTGGGATATATATTCCACCCACACACATTTGGAACTCTCCTGGGGTACCCTCACACAAATTATTCCATCATTTAGTGGATATTTTCACAAAAAAGTGAAATTTTCAAAATTCCAAAATATTGGCTGAAAACGACTAAATATCAAGGACTCATTGGGCGAATCGCTCTGGAACTTAAATCGGAACGCTCACTAACATTTCCCCTATCTGAAAGTCTTATAAACGCCGGAAAAATGACTAAGTCCAAAAAAAAATTTTTTTCAACTTTCTTTAATTTTACCCCCGTTAGAAATATATTCCACCCACACACATTTGGAACTCTCCTGGGGTGCCCTCACACATATTATTCCCTCATTTAGTGGATATTTTCACAAAAAAGTGAAATTTTCAAAATTCCAAAATATTGGCTGAAAACGACTAAATATCAAGGACTCATTGGGTGAATCGCTCTGGAACTGAAAGCGGAACGCTCACTGACATTTCCCCTATCTGAAAGTCTGATAAACGCCAGAAAAATGACTAAGTCCAAAAAAAAAAAAATTCAACTTTTTTCAATTTTACCCCCGTGGGATATATATTCTACCCACACATATTTGGAACTCTCCTGGGGTACCCTCAAACATATTATTCCCTCATTTAGTGGATATTTTCACAAAAAAGTGAAATTTTCAAAAATCCAGAAAATTGGCTGAAAACAACTAAATATCAAGGACTCAGTAGGCGAATCAGTCTGGAACTGAAATCAGAACGGTTGCTGACATTTGCCCTATCTGAAAGTCTGATAAACGCCGGAAAAATGACAGCCCAAAAAAAGAATTTTTTCAACTTTTTTCAATTTTACACCCGTGGGATATATATTCTACCCACACACATTTGGAACTCTCCTAGGGTACCCTCACACATATTATTCCCTCATTTAATGGATATTCTCACAAAAAAGTGAAATTTTCAAAAATCCAAAATATTGGCTGAAAACGACTAAATATCAAGGACTCATTGGGTGAGTCACTCTGGAACTGAAATCGGAACGCTCACTGACATTTGCCCTATCTGAAAGTCTGATAAACGCCGGAAAAATGACTAAGTCCAAAAAAAAAATGTTTTCAACTTTTTTCAATTTTACCCCCGTGGGATATATATTCTACCCACACACATTTGGAACTCTCCTGGGGTACCCTCACACATATTATTCCCTCATTTAGTGGATATTTTCACAAAAAAGTGAAATTTTCAAAAATCCAAAATATTGGCTGAAAACGACTAAATATCAAGGACTCATTGGGCGAATCGCTCTGGAACTGAAATCGGAACGCTCACTGACATTTCCCCTATCTGAAAGCTCCTCAATACAAGATGCCTCTCACTTAGCATATGAATCCCTGGAAAGCTGATGGTCCAGTCTACAGAACGTATATCTCGGATTGTTTATCGGACCCACGGTACAGGAAAAATCCAGGTGAAAGTGAGATAGGGAAATGCCATTGATTCCTACCATTGACTTAACATGGTGCTGGGGGTGCCCTCTTCCCCGATCCACCAGAAACCGCAGGAGGGATCAATGAAAAAGCTGCTTAGTGAATATTGAAGCCAAGAGGATTATCTAAATACTTCTCTGTCCGTTTGCAGTCTGCTCCCTTTGCTGCTGAGATCTGCCCCCCAAAGTCGGAGGAGCATTTTCAGATGCAGATCTTTAGTGTGAGACTTTGATAGAATGTGCCAAATACGGCACTCACTATCACAGACTCACACTTAGCATTTACCAGGTAGGGGTGGCTCGCTTCTTGGGGCGCTGCTCCTCAGGGAAATGGCATACATACACATGTGAGGAGTCCCTTAAAAGGGGAGAGCGTATGCTACAAAGTGTTTATCTCTGATTTTCTATTGGACCTTCAGAACCGGAGCAAACAGTACCAATTTTAGACATGCCTTTTACTGGAACCACTCTTGCTATGAACAAGTGCCATCACTCATTGTGTAGTTCTACTTGAGCTCTGTAAGCACTGCAAGTTTGGGCCATCTTGGACATTCACAAGTCGAGATGTCAGCACTGGAAAGTGGGTAACCTCATTTAGCAGACATGGGCCGCCTGGTCAGAGGGGGATCACGGCTCTCGGGGTGCTGCTCCTCGGTACAAGATGCCTCTCATATAGGATGTGAATCCCTGGAAAGCTGACGGTCCAGTCTACAAAACGTATATCTCGGATTGTTTAACGGACCCACGGTTCCGGAAAAATCCAGGTGAAAGTGAGATAGGGAAATGCCATTGATTCCTACCATTGACTTAACATGGTGCTGGGGGTGCCCTCTTCCAATTTTTTCCAACTTTTTTTCAATTTTCCCCTCGTGGGATATATATTTTACCCACACATTTGGAACCCTCCTGGGATGCCCTCTAACATATTATTCCCTCATTTAGCGGAGATTTTCACAAAAAATTACATTTTCAAAAAAGTCAGAAAATTACACTAATCAATCTGAGGCTAATGAAATATAATGTCCAGCACTGTCAGGGGGGGGGGGTAATGGGCCATAACCCCTGGAGGTCATTTCGGGCATAAGACACCTTAATGCCCGCACCTCTGATAGTGGAAGTGACCCAGGGTCTAAAAAACGGCAAAGTCCCTTGATTTTGAGTAAATCCGGTTAATTAGCAGAACATGGTACAGATGTTAACCGGATGTACCCAAAGTTTATTCACCCTAATCCCGTTAATTAGCAGAACATGGTACAGATGATAACCGGATTTACCCAAAGTTTATTGACCCCATTCCAGACAAATATCAGAAAATTGGCAAAAACGACTAAGTATGAAGGACTCATCGGGCAAATCGCTCTGGAACTGAAATCGGATGCGCGCACTGACATGCTCCCCTCTCTGGAAGTCTGACACAAGTTGGAAAATTTTCTAAGTCCACAAAAAAAATTTTTTCCAACTTTTTTTCAATTTTCCCCTCGTGGGATATATATTTTACCCACACATTTGGAACCCTCCTGGGATGCCCTCTAACATATTATTCCCTCATTTAGCGGAGATTTTCACAAAAAATTACATTTTCAAAAAAGTCAGAAAATTACACTAATCAATCTGAGGCTAATGAAATATAATGTCCAGCACTGTCAGGGGGGTGGGGTAATGGGCCATAACCCCTGGAGGTCATTTCGGGCATAAGACACCTTAATGCCCGCACCTCTGATAGTGGAAGTGACCCAGGGTCTAAAAAACGGCAAAGTCCCTTGATTTTGAGTAAATCCGGTTAATTAGCAGAACATGGTACAGATGTTAACCGGATGTACCCAAAGTTTATTCACCCTAATCCCGTTAATTAGCAGAACATGGTACAGATGATAACCGGATTTACCCAAAGTTTATTGACCCCATTCCAGACAAATATCAGAAAATTGGAAAAAACGACTAAGTATGAAGGACTCATCGGGCAAATCGCTCTGGAACTGAAATCGGATGCGCGCACTGACATGCTCCCCTCTCTGGAAGTCTGACACAAGTTGGAAAATTTTCTAAGTCCACAAAAAAAATTTTTTCCAACTTTTTTTCAATTTTCCCCTCGTGGGATATATATTTTACCCACACATTTGGAACCCTCCTGGGATGCCCTCTAACATATTATTCCCTCATTTAGCGGAGATTTTCACAAAAAATTACATTTTCAAAAAAGTCAGAAAATTACACTAATCAATCTGAGGCTAATGAAATATAATGTCCAGCACTGTCAGGGGGGTGGGGTAATGGGCCATAACCCCTGGAGGTCATTTCGGGCATAAGACACCTTAATGCCCGCACCTTTGATAGTGGAAGTGACCCAGGGTCTAAAAAACGGCAAAGTCCCTTCATTTTGAGTAAATCCGGTTAATTAGCAGAACATGGTACAGATGTTAACCGGATGTACCCAAAGTTTATTCACCCTAATCCCGTTAATTAGCAGAACATGGTACAGATGATAACCGGATTTACCAAAAATTTATTGACCCCATTCCAGACAAATATCAGAAAATTGGCAAAATCAACTAAGTATGAAGGACTCATCGGGCAAATCGCTCTGGAACTGAAATCGGATGCGCGCACTGACATGCTCCCCTCTCTGGAAGTCTGACACAAGTTGGAAAATTTTCTAAGTCCACAAAAAATTCCTTTCACTGCTTAGGCCAACAGTGCACGGGAGACCCAGTTGCTATAAATGGAAAAAAAGGTTTAGTTAACGCCCTCTGACCTCCATGTCATTTCCAAGGGGCATTGGAGTGGCTCGAAATTTTTGGTAGGCATTGCACTCACTGTATGCCCTATAACTGTGTAGCCGAACTGCTCCTTTTGTTACAGAAACATATCCTACAAGACATATTTGGTTGACTGGCCTGATATTGATGTCCCTGTTCCTCCTGCTCTTTCTCCTTTGCCACTATCTCATCCATCATTTATCACCTGAAGCTTTGTTTTAACGGGAGTCATAGAATTTGGATAGTAGCAGGAAAACATCCAGCAATCCTCGGAGGAGGTAGGATATGCGCCAAAACGCTGACCACCTCAGGCCTAGCCGCTACTACATACATGCGCTTGCATTACAACAAAACAAAGCAGATGCTAACTTCTATCATCCTCATCATGCTCCTCACCTTGGCACTCTCAACTCCCCTGATGGAGAAGCCAGGGCCCACCGGAGGAGTCTGATAGTCCGGTGGGCTCGGCCAATGCTGCCCTAAAGCAGGCCAGGCTAAGAAAAGTGTGGGAAAGGTTACCGGGACAAATAGAGGTGGCTGGGGACCGAGTATGGACACCCGGCCACCCCCTGGAGGCTGGGGAGCAAGCAGGGACACCCGGCCACCAGGCGGCTGGGGACTGAGTATGGATACCAGGCCGCCGACACAGCCATGGCGTGGTGGCCAGATTCCGCCTCCACATGCCTAAAAGGCCCAATTTAAAGTGTAATCAAGCAAGCAGTATGGTATTGCAGCCTGGGGGTGGGTGGGTGGCAGGCTGCATACTTGCGCTTGCATTGCAAGGAATTGGAGAGGTACAATTGAACACTGCCCTGGGACAAGGACTTGAATGGGGATAGTTGCAAGTCTGCAACGACAGGTGCAAGGTGGGAGGCATCTTCGCATGTACCATGAACAGGGGTTTGGCATGCACACACTACAGTGGAATAGGCTCTCCTTCCCACTATATGCACTGGGGAGGGCACAGGTAATGTTTTGGTATACGCGCTTAATCTTATGTATAAGGCACACCAGGACAATATGGGCGGCTGGGGACTGAGTATGGATAACTCGCTGCCGAAGCAGCCATGAGGTAGTGGCCAGCTTCGGCCTCCTCCAAACTAAAAGGCCCCATTTCAAGTGCAAGCTAGCAGTATGGAATTGCAGTCTGGGGGTGTGTGGGTGGCAGGCTGCAAACTTACACTTGCATTAAAAGAAAACATAGCAGATGCTAACTTCTGTCATCATCATCATGCTCCTCACCTTGGCACTCTCAACTCCACCGATGGAGAAGTCAGGGCCCACCGGAGGAGTCTGGTTCTCTGGTGGGCTCGTCCAATGCTACCTAAAGCATGCCGAGCTAAGAAAAGTGTGTGGGGGGATGTTCCAAGGAGAAATAGCGGTGGCTGGGGACTGTTTATGGACACCCGGCTGCCCCCAGGCCGCTGGGGACCGTGTGTGGACACCCGGCCGCGGGGCGGCTGGGGACCGAGTATGGACACCCGGCCGCCGGGCGGCTGGGGACTGAGTATGGATTCCAGGCCGCCAACACAGCCATGACATGGTGGCCAGATTCCGCCTCCACATGCCTAAAAGGCCCAATTTCATGTTCAAGCAAGCAAGCAGTATGGTATTACATCCTGGGGGTGGGTGGTTGGCAGGCTGCATACTTGAGCTTGTATTGCAAGGAATGGGGGAGGTACAATTAAACACTGCCGTGGGACTAGAACTTGCATGGGGATAGTTGCAAGTCTGCATCTTCTGATGCGGTAAGGATCACTTATGATGGGCACACTTTTAGACAGTGACCTGGGAGTCAGAGATGCTTCCAGGGGTCTTCCCCATGCTGTTCCCTTGTCTTTGCAGCACTTTATGCATGTGTCACACAGCACATGGCCAGATAAGGTTGTAAAATGTTAAAATGACATTTCACGGTGAATGCATTTGTCATAGTTGAAAGCAATACAAAAGTGCAAAAACACATAAAAAATGCTACTTGTGAACATAGCCGAAGGTGTGGAGGAGTATTTTTGTTTTTGGTCATTTATTTTAAATTACACACAAGTCTTTTCCCTGGAAATGATGTTCCTTAACATATTTCACAGGAAAAAAGTTTCACTTTAGTTTTTGAGCGTTTTATTGTGAGCCTGTAAAAGTGGCTTAATACCTCTGACCACGTTGTTGACAGCAGTGACCTGGGGGTCAGAAATGCTTCCTGGGGCGATCCCCATGCTGTCCCCATGTCATTTGAGCACTGTCATTATCGTTTTGGGCACTTGTTAGGCTTTTAAAAGACTGCCGGGGGTGCCACCGCAAAAATGCTCGAGTCTCCCATAGACTAACATTGGGATCGTTGCTCGGGTCGAGCAACCGAGTATCACGGCGAGCTCGGCCAGAGCTTTGAGCACCCGAGCATTTTAGTGCTCTCTCAACACTATTAAGGGCTCATCGGACGAAACGCTCTGGAACTGAAATCGGACGCGCTCATTGACATTTCTCCCTCTTTGGAAGTCTGACACAAGCTGGAAAATTTTCTAAGTTCAAAACATATTTTTTTTTCAACTTTTTTTCAATTTCCCCCCGTGGGATATATAATTTACCCACACATTTGGAACCCTCCTGGGATGCCCTCTAACATAGTATTCCCTCATTTAGCGGATATTTTCAAAAAAGTCAGAATAATGGCAAAAAAACGACTAAGCATCAAGGACTCATTGGACGAATCACTCTGGAACTGCAATCGGATGCGCTCACTGACATTTCCCCCTCTCTGGAAGGCTGACACAAGCTGGAAAATTTTCTAAGTTCAAAAAAAAAATTTTTTTTCAACTTTTTTTCATTTTCCCCCTGTGGGATATATAAATTACCCAGACATTTCGAACCCACATGGGATGCCCTCAGACATAGTATTCTCTCATTTAGCGGATATTTTCGGAAAAAAGTGAAATTTTCAAGAAAGTTAGAAAATTGCCTAAAAACAACTAAATATCAAGGACTCATCGGACGAATCGCTCTGGAACTGAAATCGGACGCGCTCACTGACATTTCCCCATCTCTGGAAGTGTGACACAAGCTGGAAAATTTTCTAAGTTCAAAAAAAATTTTTTTTCAACTTTTTTTCAATTTCCCCCCCGTGGGATATATATTTTACCCACACATTTGGAATACTCCTGGGATGCCCTCTAACATAGTATTCCCTCATTAAGCGGATATTTCCACAAAAAAGTGAAATTTTCAAAAAAATCAGATAATTTACAAAAAACGACTAGGTATTAAGGATTCATCGGACGAAACGCTCTGAAACTGAAATCGGACGCGCTCACTTACATTTCCCCCTCTCTGGAAGTCTGACACAAGCTGGAAAATTTGCTAAGTTCAAAAAATATTTTTTTTTCAACTTTTTTTCAATTTCCCCCCGAGAGATTTATATTTTACCCACACATTTAGAACGCTCCTTGGATGCCATCTAACATAGTATTCCCTCATTTAGCGGATATTTAAAAAAAAAAGTGAAATTTTCATAAAAGTCAGAAAATTGGCAAAAAACGACTAAGTTTCAAGGACTCATCGGACTAATCACTCTGGAACTGAAATCGGATGTGCTCACTGACATTTCCCCCTTTCTGGAAGTCTGACACAAGCTGTAAAATTTTCTAAGTTGAAAAAATAAAATTTTTCAACTTTTTTTCAATTTACCCCGCGTGGGATATATATTTTACCCACACATTTCGAACCCTCCTGGGATGACCACAAACATAGTGTTCCCTCATTTAGTGGATATTTTCTCAAAAAAGTGAAATTTTCAAAAAAGTCAGAAAATTGGAAAAAAACAACTAAGTGTCAAGGACTCATCGGACGAATCACTCTGGAACTGAAATCGGACACGCTCACTGACATTTCCCCCTCTTTGGAAGTCTGACACAAGCTGGAAAATTTTCTAAGTTCGAAAAAAAAAAAATTTTCAACTTTTTTTCAATTTCTCCCCTTGGGATATATATTTTACCCACACATTTGGAACTCTCCTGGGATTCCCTCTAACATAGCATTCCCTCATTTAGTGGATCTTTTCACAAAAAAGTGAAATTTTCAAAAAAGTCAGATAATTGGCAAAAAAACGACTAAGTATCAAGGACTCATCGGACGAAACACTCTGGAACTGAAATCGGACGCGCTCACTGACAATTCCCCCTCTCTGGAAGTCTGACACAAGCTGGAAAATTTGCTAAGTTCAAAAAATAATTTTTTTACAACTTTTTTTCAATTCCCCCCCATGGGATATATATTTTCCCCATACATTTAGAACCCTCCTGGGATACAATCTAACATAGTATTCCCTCATGTAGTGGACATTAGCACAAAAAAGTGGACTCTCTCTGGAGGTGGCCGAGCTCCGTCAGTACGTGAGTAACTGTCCTGGAGCACATTTCTTGGAGCCTAAGGTATGTTTGCCGGATTTATTTTTTGGTGAACACCGAGAATTTTTTTCATTTAAAAATGCTTGCTTATTGTATTTTCGTTTGAGACCCAAGTCCTCTGGGGATGAATCCCAGCGCATAGGGTTCATAATGTCACTTTTGCTCAAAGAGCCTCAGGAGTGGGCCTTTTCTTTGCAACCTAGTGATACATGCTTCAGATCAGTGGATAGTTTTTTTTCTGCTTTGGGACTGTTGTATGATGATCCTGACCGGGTCGCATCAGCTGAGACTGAGTTGAGGCGTTTGAGACAGGGATCAGGTAATGTGGAAAAATATTGTACTCATTTCCGTCGTTGGTCTACTCAAACAGGGTGGAACGATTCTGCTCTGAAAAGTCTATTTCTTGCTGGGCTCAATGAAAGGGTTAAAGACCTGCTAATTGCTTATCCTACACCTGAAGATTTGCAACAGGCTATGTAATTAGCTATACGGGTGGATAGGAGACTGCGTGCAAGGGTTAATGAGAGCAAATCCTCTGCTATGTCAGTTTCTGGTTATGAGAATGTGTGTACTAACAGTGGTGAACCGATGGAGATTGGATCGGTGGCACCTCGCTCTCAAGAAAAAGACCGTAGATTTTCTGAAGGCTTGTGTTTCTATTGCGGAAAATCTGGTCATTTGATTAAAGGCTGTGAACTTCGTATGAAGAAAGAAAAAAAAATGGTCAGTCACGCCCGTATTGCCTGTTTAAATTCCAAGGGTGTATTTTTAGCTGCTTCCACGATTGCTCAGGAAAAATTAATGGAATTTCGGGTGTTTGTTGATTGTGGGTCTACTCTGAATGTAATTGATGGGGGATTCTTGGAAAGACTCAATTTAAAACCCGAACCTTTATTATCCCCCATTGCTGTGGTTTCTGTGGATGGTTCCCCTTTGAAGAATATTACTCTCAAGGTCTGTGAATTTCCTCTCACTATTAATGGTGTTCACCATGAGAAATTGGATTTGGTAGTTTTGAATAACTTGCCTTCTCCAGTAATATTGGGATTGCCTTGGTTAAAATTTCACAATCCTGTACTGGATTGGTCTACCAGTGAAATTAAATCCTGGAGCCATAAATGTTATGACAAGTGTTGTAACGGGCGCATTGCAGCTGTGGATAGGGGGGAATTGCCTGTTCCTATTCAGGATTTTTGGAGAGTTTTTTCTGAGAAGGAATCGCAGGTTTTGCCTCCCCATAGAGACTATGATTGTTCTATTGAATTTGTCCCTGGAGCGACTCTTCCTAAAAGTCGTTTATTTAACCTTACTATTCCTGAGAGGAAGGCTTTGGAGGAATACATACAGACAAGTTTGGCCGCCGGTCACATTAGGCCCTCTAAGTCTCCTGTGGCGGTTGGATTTTTTTTTGTAAAAAAAAAGGACGGCGGTTTACGTCCCTGTCTGGATTTTCGTGAGATTAACAAAATTACTGTACGCAATCCTTACCCACTGCCATTGATTCCTGATCTGTTTAACCAGTTAATGGGGGCCAAGTGGTTCTCTAAAATTGACCTTAAGGGGGCATACAATCTGTTGCGCATGAAGGAGGGTGACGAATGGAAGACTGCTTTTAACACTCCTGTGGGTCATTTTGAGAATCTGGTTATGCCCTTTGGTCTTACTAATGCTCCTGCATTTTTTCAGAATCTTATTAATGACATCCTTAGACCTTTGATCGGCAAAAATGTGGTTGTGTATTTGGATGACATTTTGATTTATTCGCCGGATCTGGAGTCTCATTGGCGGAGCGTACGTGAGGTATTACAGTTATTAATGGACAATTCGCTTTTTGCTAAGCTGGAGAAATGTGAGTTCGCTGTACAGAGAATTAGTTTTTTGGACTACATTATCTCCAGCGAAGGTTTTGAGATGGACCCGGTTAAAGTTCAAGCTGTACAGGAATGGCCTAGGCCTATTGGTTTGAAATCGATACAGAGGTTTTTAGGTTTCGTCAATTATTACAGAAAATTCATAAAAAATTTTTCTAGTATTGTCAAACCTCTGACCGATCTCACCAGGAAAGGTGCTGATGCGGTTCAGTGGTCTTCTGAGGCCATTGAAGCTTTTGTGTATCTCAAGGAGAGGTTCACCTCTGCTCCCATCCTTATGCAGCCTGATGTGACTAAGCCGTTTTTGGCTGAGGTTGATGCTTCCTCTGTGGGGGTTGGCGAAGTATTGTCTCAGGATAACGGGGATGGATTACATCCCTGTGCCTTTTTTTCAAAAAATTTTTTCGGAGACTGAACTGAATTACGATATTGGTAATCGGGAATTATTGGCTATTAAACTCGCATTTGAACACTGGCGCCACTTCTTGGAAGGTGCGGAATTTCCCGTTCAGGTTCTTACGGATCATAAAAATCTGATATATCTTGATGCTGCCAAGCGCCTGAATGCCCGTCAGGCTAGGTGGGCACTGTTTTTTTCGCGGTTTAATTTCTCCGTTACTTACATCCCTGGTACTAAGAATGTTAAGGCGGATGCCTTGTCTCGCAGTTTTTCTCCCATAGTCGGTGTTGAGAAAGAGGAGAACATTTTACAAGAAGGTGTTGTGATAGCTGCTTTGGACTCCGTTTTGGAAGATGAGATTCTTAAAGCACAGGAGAATGCCCCATCTAACACTCCTCATGGGAGGTTGTTTGTGCCTGGGACCTTTAGGAGAGATTTGTTTGTTGAGTGTCACGAATCTCGGTTGGCAGGTCATCCCGGAATCTCTGAGACCAAGAGACTGGTGGGTCGCAGTTTTTGGTGGCCTGGATGGCAGAAGGAAGTCATTAAGTGGGTGCGTCAATGTACTATATGTGCTAGATCTAAGTCCTCACATACTCCTGCTGGGGGGTTGCTTTGTCCTTTGGAGGTTCCCAGTGCTCCTTGGACACATTTGGCTATGGACTTTATAACTGACCTTCCCCCCTCTGAGGGTTTTACTGTCATCTGGGTGGTCGTGGACCGTTTTAGCAAGATGTGTCACTTGGTTCCCTTCGTCAAACTGCCCTGCGCTAAAACTCTCGCTAAGGCCTTTGTCAAGGAAATTGTCAGACTTCATGGCGTTCCTACTGACATTGTTTCTGATAGGGGACCTCAGTTCGTGGCTCGTTTTTGGCGTGCCTTTTGTGACAGGTTGGGAGTTCATTTGTCGTTCTCGTCCGGATATCATCCTGAATCTAATGGCCAGACAGAAAGGAAAAACCAGGATGTTGAGCAGTTCTTGCGTTGTTTTGTGGCAGACAATCAAGAGGGGTGGTCTGAGTTTCTGCCACTTGCTGAATTTGCTCTGAACAATCATACATCTTCTTCTGCTGGTTGTTCGCCTTTTTTTTGTTGTTCTGGGAGACATCCGTCGTTTGGGTCGTTCTCCAAGTTAGGATCTGCCGTGCCTGAGGAGGAGAATTTTTCCGGTGATTTGGAGAGAGTTTGGACGGATGTGCGTGGTAATCTTCAGGAGGCCAACAGAAAATCTAAAGACTACTTTGATAGGAAATGACAGGAGGTTTTGTTCGCTGTTGGAGACATGGTTTGGTTGTCCTCTAGGAATCTGCGGTTGAGGATTCCTTCTAAGAAATTGGGTCCCAAGTTTGTAGGGCCCTTTAAGGTGCTTCAGGTTGTCAACCAATCTGCTGTTAGGTTGGAGGTTCCTACCTCCTGGAGAATTAATCCGGTATTTCATGTCTCTCTGTTGAAAAAAGCTGTTGTATCGGATTGTGACGCCTCTGCCTCTGTTCCTCCGGTGGTGGAGGACGGGGAATATGAAATTTCTCACATCCTTAACTCTAGACGGTATAGAGGTAGTTTGCAGTATCTTCTGGCCTGGAAAGGTTTCGGACCCGAGGATAACTCTTGGGTGAGGTCGGATGATGTTTCCACGTCCAGACTTATCAGAGCGTTTCACAGGAGATTTCCTGATAAGCCTGGTCCTAGGGGATCCGGAGGATCCTCTTAGAAGGGGGGGTACTGTTAGAACCTTGCTCTTAGGTTTTTTCCTTTGCTGGTCACATGACCTTGTTGGCCTATTTAATCCTGCTCCGCCCTTCTGGCTTTGCTGGACTTCATTGTATAACTACTTTCTAGCTAGCCTGTGCTCTGTATCTAACTCTGTTAGTTTGCTTGGTCTACGGACCTCTATGTTCTATATATTTTGTTTGTTCGTCTGTCTGCTACTATTTCTGTTAGGAGGTGTCCCATTTTCCTCCTAGTCCTTAGTACTTGTACGGATTCCTTCCCCACATCTATAGGTCTCCGTACAGACTATCTTAGGAGTTTAGCAGGTCTGATCGCAGGATCAGGTCCCCTGTTACATCGTAGGGATTAAGCTGAGTTCTATCGTAGGGACAGATCTCCTCTCTTTCCTTAGCTCTGGTAGCAGAACATAACATCTGGAAGTCTGACACAAGCGGGAAAATTTGCTAAGTTCAAAAAATATTTTTTTTTCAACTTTTTTCAATTTAGCCCGCGTGGGATATATATTTTACCCACACATTTCGAACCCTCCTGGGATGACAACAAACATAGTATTCCCTCATTTAGTGGATATTTTCTCAAAAAAGTTAAATTTTCAAAAAAGTCAGAAAATTGGCAAAAAAACGACTAAGTGTCAAGGACTCATCGGACGAATCACTCTGGAACTGAAATCGGACATGCTCACTGACATTTCCCTCTTTCTGGAAGTCTGACACAAGCTGTAAAATTTTCTAAGTTGAAAAAATAAAATTTTTCAACTTTTTTTCAATTTACCCCGCGTGGGATATATATTTTACCCACACATTTTGAACCCTACTGGGATGACCACAAACATAGTATTCCCTCATTTAGTGGATATTTTCTCAAAAAAGTGAAATTTTCAAAAAAGTCAGAAAATTGGCAAAAAACAACTAAGTGTCAAGGACTCATCGGACGAATCACTCTGGAACTGAAATCGGACACGCTCACTGACATTTCCCCCTCTTTGGAAGTCTGACACAAGCTGGAAAATTTTCTAAGTTCGAAAAAAAAATATTTTTCAACTTTTTTTCAA
Organism: Phyllobates terribilis; assembly: GCF_046119375.1. Taxonomy (NCBI): domain Eukaryota; kingdom Metazoa; phylum Chordata; class Amphibia; order Anura; family Dendrobatidae; genus Phyllobates; species Phyllobates terribilis. The sequence goes on from NW_027363331.1 coordinate 577,210, forward strand.
TTTCTCCCCTTGGGATATATATTTTACCCACACATTTGGAACCCTCCTGGGATTCCCTCTAACATAGCATTCCCTCATTTAGTGGATCTTTTCACAAAAAAGTGAAATTTTCAAAAAAGTCAGATAATTGGCAAAAAAACGACTAAGTATCAAGGACTCATTGGACGAAACGCTCTGGAACTGAAATCGGACGCGCTCACTGACAATTCCCCCTCTCTGGAAGTCTGACACAAGCTGGAAGATTTGCTAAGTTCAAAAAATAATTTTTTTACAACTTTTTTTCAATTCCCCTCCATGGGATATATATTTTCCCCACACATTTAGAACCCTCCTGGGAGACCATCTAACATAGTATTCCCTCATTTAGTGGACATTAGCACAAAAAAGTGAAATTTTCAAAAAAGTCAGAAAATTGGCAAAAAAAACGACTAAGTATCAAGGACTAATCGGACGAATCGCTCTGGAACTGCAATCGGATGCGCTCACTGACAATTCCCCCTCTTTGGAAGTCTGACACAAGCTGGAAAATTTTCTAAGTTCGAATAAAAAATTTTTTCAACTTTTTTTCAATTTCCCCCCCGTGGGATATATATTTTAACCACACATTTGGAACCCTCCAGGGATGCCATCCAACATAGTATTCCCTCATTTAGTGGACATTTTCACAAAAAAGTGAAATTTTCAAAAAAGTCAGAAAATTGGCAAAAAAAACGACTAAGTATCAAGGACTAATCGGACGAATCGCTCTGGAACTGCAATCGGATGCGCTCACTGACAATTCCCCCTCTTTGGAAGTCTGACACAAGCTGGAAAATTTTCTAAGTTCGAAAAAAAAAAAATTTTCAACTTTTTTTAATTTCCCCCCCGTTGGATATATATTTTACCCACACATTTGGAACCCTCCTGGGATGCCCACTAACATAGTATTCCCTCATTTAGCGGATATTTTCACCAAAAAGTGAAATTTTCAAAAAAGTCAGATAATTGGCAAAAAACGACTAAGTATTAAGGACTCATCGGACGAAACGTTCTGGAACTGAAATCGGACACGATCACTGACATTTCCTCCTCTCTGGAAGTCTGACACAAGCCGGAAAATTTTCTAAGTTAGTATAATTTTTTATTCTACTTTTTTTCCAATTTCCCCCCATGGGATATATATTTTACCCAAACATTTGGAACCCTCCTGGGATTCGCTCTAACATAGTATTCCCTCATTTAGTTGATATTTTCACAAAAAAGTGAAACTTTCAAAAAAGTCAGATAATTGGCAAAAAAACGACTAAGTATCAAGGACTCATCGGACGAAACGCTCTGGAACTGAAATCGGACGCGCTCACTGACATTTCTCCCTCTCTGGAAGTCTGACACAAGCGGGAAAATTTGCTAAGTTCAAAAAATAATTTTTTTTCAACTTTTTTCAATTTACCCCGCGTGGGATATATATTTTACCCACACATTTCGAAACCTCCTGGGATGACAACAAACATAGTATTCCCTCATTTAGTGGATATTTTCTCAAAAAAGTTAAATTTTCAAAAAAGTCAGAAAATTGGCAAAAAAACTAAAATAAGTGTCAAGGACTCATCGGACGAATCACTCTGGAACTGCAATCGGACACGCTCACTGACATTTCCCCCTCTCTGGAAGTCTGACACAAGCTGGAAAATTTTCTAAGTTCGAAAAAAAAAACTTTTTCAGCTTTTTTTCAATTTCTCCCCTTGGGATATATATTTTGCCCACACATTTGGAACCCTCCTGGGATTCCCTCTAACATAGTTTTCCCTCATTTAGTGGATCTTTTCACAAAAAAGTGAAATTTTCAAAAAAGTCAGAAAATTGGCAAAAAATGACTTAGTATCAAGCACTCATCAGACAAATCGCTCTGGAACTGAAATCGGACGCGCTCACTGACATTTCCCTCTTTCTAGAAGTCTGACACAAGCTGTAAAATTTTCTAAGTTGAAAAAATAAAATTTTTCAACTTTTTTTTCAATTTACCCCACGTGGGATATATATTTTACCCACACATTTCGAACCCTCCTGAGATGACCACAAACATAGTATTCTCTCATTTAGCGGATATTTTCACAAAAAATTGAAATTTTCAAAAAAGTCAGAAAATTGGCAAAAAACAACTAAGTGTCAAGGACTCATCGGACGAATCACTCTGGAACTGAAATCAGATGCGCTCACTGACATTTAACCCTCTCTGGAAGTCTGACCCAAGCTGGAAAATTTTCTAAGTTCAAATAATTTTTTTTTCAACTTTTTTCAATTTCCCCCCTGTGGGATATATATTTTACCCACACATTTGGAATACTCTTGGGATGCCCTCTAACATAGTATTCCCTCATTAAGCGGATATTTTCACAAAAAAGTGAAATTTTCAAAAAAGTCTGAAAATTGGCAAAAAAACAACTAAGTATCAAGGACTCATCGGACAAATCGCTCTGGAACTGCAATCGGACGCGCTCACTGACATTTCCCGCTCTCTGGAAGTCTGACACAAGCTGGAAAATTTTCTAAGTTCAAAAAAAATTTGTTTTCAACTTTTTTTCAATTTCCCCCCGTGGGATATATATTTTACCCACACATTTGGAACCCTCCTGGGATTCCCTCTAACATAGTATTCCCTCATTTAGCGGATATTTTCACAAAAAAGTGAAATTTTCAAAAAAGTCTGAAAATTGCCCATAAACAACTAAGTATCAAGGACTTATCAGACGAATCGCTCTGGAACTGAAATCGGAGGCGCTCACTGACATTTACCCCTTTCTGGAAGTCTGACACAAGCTGCAAAATTTTCTAAGTTGAAAAAAAAATTTTTTTCAGCTTTTTTTCAATTTACCCCCCGTGGGATATATATTTTAACCACACATTTGGAACCCTACTGGGATGCCCACAAACATAGTATTCCCTCATTTAGCGGATATTTTCACAAAAAAGTCAAATTTTCAAAAAAGTCAGAAAATTGGCAAAAAAAACGACTAAGTATCAAGGACTCATCGGACAAATCGCTCTGGAACTGCAATCGGACACGCTCACTGACATTTCCCGCTCTCTGGAAGCCTGACACAAGCTGGAAAATTTTATAAGTTCAAATAATTTTTTTTTTCAACTTTTTTTCAATTTCCCCCCGTGGGATATATATTTTACCCACACATTTGGAAGCCTCCTGGGATACCCTCTAATATAGTATTCCCTCATTTAGCGGTTTATTCACAAAAAAGTGAAATTTTCAAAAAAGTCAGAAAATTGTCAAAAAACAACTAAGTGTCAAGGACTCATCGGACGAATCACTCTGGAACTGAAATCGGACGCGCTCTCTGACATTTCTCCCTTTCTGGAAGTCTGACAAAAGCTGTAAAATTTTCTAAGTTGAAAAAAAAATTTTTTTCAACTTTTTTTCAATTTACCCCCGTGGGATATATATTTTACCCACACATTTGGAACCCTCCTGGGATTCCCTCTAACATAGTATTCCCTCATTAAGCGGATATTTTCACAAAAAAGTGAAATTTTCAAAAAAGTCAGAAAATTGGCAAAAAACAACTAAGTGTCAAGGACTCATCGGACGAATCACTCTGGAACTGAAATCGGACACGCTCACTGACATTTACCCCTCTCTGGAAGTCTGACACAAGCTGGAAAATTTTCTAAGTTCAAATAATTTTTTTTTTCAACTTTTTTCAATTTCCCCCCTGTGGGATATATATTTTACCCACACATTTGGAATACTCTTGGGATGCCCTCTAACATAGTATTCCCTCATTAAGCAGATATTTTCACAAAAAAGTGAAATTTTCAAAAAAGTCAGAAAATTGGCAAAAAAACGCGTAAGTATCAAGGACTCATTGGACGAATCGCTCTGGAACTGAAATCGGATGCGCTCATTGACATTTCCCACTCTCTGGAAGTCTGACACAAGCTGGAAAATTTTCTAAGTTCCAAAAAAATTTTTTTTAAACTTTTTATCCAATTTCCTCCCGTGGGATATATATTTTACCCACACATTTAGAAGCCTCCTGGGATACCCTCTAATATAGTATTCCCTCATTTAGCGGATATTTTCACAAAAAAGTGAAATTTTCAAAAAAGTCAGAAAATTGGCAAAAAACAACTAAGTGTCAAGGACTCATCGGACGAATCACTCTGGAACTGAAATCGGATGCGCTCACTGACATTTCCCCCTCTCTGGAAGTCTGAGATATGCAGGAAAATTGTCTAAGTTCAAATATTTTTTTTTTCTACTTTTTTTCAATTTACCCCGTGGGATATATATTTTACCAAACATTTTGAATACTCCTGGGATGCCATCTAACATAGTATTCCCTCATTTAGCGGATATTTTCACAAAAAAGTGAAATTTTCAAAAAAGTCTGAAAATTGGCTAAAAACAACTAAGTGTCAAGGACTCATCGGACGAATCGCTCTGGAACTGAAATCGGACGCGCTCACTGACATTTCCCCCTTTCTGGAAGTCTGACACAAGCTGTAAAATTTTCTAAGTTCAAAAAAATTTTTTTTTAAACTTTTTTTCAATTTCCCCCTGTGGGATATATATTTTACCCACACATTTGGAACCCTCCTGGGATTCCCTCTAACATAGTATTCCCTCATTTAGCGGATATTTTCACAAAAAAGTGAAATTTTCAAAAAAGTCAGAAAATTGGCAAAAAACGCGTAAGTATCAAGGACTCATTGGACGAATCGCTCTGGAACTGAAATCAGATGCGCTCATTGACATTTCCCACTCTCTGGAAGTCTGACACAAGCTGGAAAATTTTCTAAGTTCAAATAATTTTTTTTTTCAACTTTTTTTCAATTTCCCCTCGTGGGATATATATTTTACCAAACATTTGGAATACTCCTGGGATGTCCTGTAACATAGTATTCCCTCATTAAGTGGCTATTTTCACAAAAAAGTGAAATTTTCAAAAAAGTCAGATAATTGGCAAAAAACCGACTAAGTATTAAGGACTCATCGGACGAAACGCTCTCGAACCGAAATCGGACGCGCTCACTGACTTCTCCCCGTCTATGGAACTCTGACAGAAGCTGGAAAATTTTCTAAGTTCAAAAAAAAATTTTTTTTAAACTTTTTATCCAATTTCCCCCCGTGGGATATATATTTTACCGCCACATTTGGAAGCCTCCTGCGATACCCTCTAATATAGTATTCCCTCATTTAGCGGATATTTTCACAAAAAAGTGAAATTTTCAAAAAAGTCAGAAAATTGGCAAAAAACAACTAAGTGTCAAGGACTCATCGGACGAATCACTCTGGAACTGAAATCGGATGCGCTCACTAACATTTCCCCCTCTCTGGAGGTGTCAGAGACATGCAGGAAAATTGTCTAAGTTCAAATATTTTTTTTTTCTACTTTTTTTCAATTTACCCCGTGGGATATGTATTTTACCAAACATTTGGAATACTCCTGGGATGCCATCTAACATAGTATTCCCTCATTTAGCGGATATTTTCACAAAAAAGTGAAATTTTCAAAAAAGTCTGAAAATTGGCTAAAAACAACTAAGTGTCAAGGACTCATCGGACGAATCGCTCTGGAACTGAAATCGGACGCGCTCACTGACATTTCCCCCTTTCTGGAAGTCTGACACAAGCTGTAAAATTTTCTAAGTTCAAAAAAATTTTTTTTTAAACTTTTTTTCAATTTCCCCCTGTGGGATATATATTTTACCCACACATTTGGAACCCTCCTGGGATTCTCTCTAACATAGTATTCCCTCATTTAGCGGATATTTTCACAAAAAAGTGAAATTTTCAAAAAAGTCAGAAAATTGGCAAAAAACGCGTAAGTATTAAGGACTCATTGGACGAATCGCTCTGGAACTGAAATCAGATGCGCTCATTGACATTTCCCACTCTCTGGAAGTCTGACACAAGCTGGAAAATTTTCTAAGTTCAAATAATTTTTTTTTTCAACTTTTTTTCAATTTCCCCTCGTGGGATATATATTTTACCAAACATTTGGAATACTCCTGGGATGTCCTGTAACATAGTATTCCCTCATTAAGTGGCTATTTTCACAAAAAAGTGAAATTTTCAAAAAAGTCAGATAATTGGCAAAAAACCGACTAAGTATTAAGGACTCATCGGACGAAACGCTCTCGAACCGAAATCGGACACGCTCACTGACTTCTCCCCGTCTATGGAACTCTGACAGAAGCTGGAAAATTTTCTAAGTTCAAAAAAAAATTTTTTTTTAACTTTTTATCCAATTTCCCCCCGTGGGATATATATTTTACCGACACATTTGGAAGCCTCCTGCGATACCCTCTAATATAGTATTCCCTCATTTAGCGGATATTTTCACAAAAAAGTGAAATTTTCAAAAAAGTCAGAAAATTGGCAAAAAACAACCAAGTGTCAAGGACTCATCGGACGAATCACTCTGGAACTGAAATCGGATGCGCTCACTGACATTTCCCCCTCTCTGGAAGTCTGAGACATGCAGGAAAATTGTCTAAGTTCAAATATTTTTTTTTTCTACTTTTTTTCAATTTACCCCGTGGGATATATATTTTACCAAACATTTGGAATACTCCTGGGATGCCATCTAACATAGTATTCCCTCATTTAGCGGATATTTTCACAAAAAAGTGAAATTTTCAAAAAAGTCTGAAAATTGGCTAAAAACAACTAAGTGTCAAGGACTCATTGGACGAATCGCTCTGGAACTGAAATCGGACGCGCTCACTGACATTTCCCCCTTTCTGGAAGTCTGACACAAGCTGTAAAATTTTCTAAGTTCAAAAAAATTTTTTTTTAAACTTTTTTTCAATTTCCCCCTGTGGGATATATATTTTACCCACACATTTGGAACCCTCCTGGGATTCCCTCTAACATAGTATTCCCTCATTTAGCGGATATTTTCACAAAAAAGTGAAATTTTCAAAAAAGTCAGAAAATTGGCAAAAAACGCGTAAGTATCAAGGACTCATTGGACGAATCGCTCTGGAACTGAAATCAGATGCGCTCATTGACATTTCCCACTCTCTGGAAGTCTGACACAAGCTGGAAAATTTTCTAAGTTCAAATAATTTTTTTTTTCAACTTTTTTTCAATTTCCCCTCGTGGGATATATATTTTACCAAACATTTGGAATACTCCTGGGATGTCCTGTAACATAGTATTCCCTCATTAAGTGGCTATTTTCACAAAAAAGTGAAATTTTCAAAAAAGTCAGATAATTGGCAAAAAACCGACTAAGTATTAAGGACTCATCGGACGAAACGCTCTCGAACCGAAATCGGACGCGCTCACTGACTTCTCCCCGTCTATGGAACTCTGACAGAAGCTGGAAAATTTTCTAAGTTCAAAAAAAAATTTTTTTTTAACTTTTTATCCAATTTCCCCCCGTGGGATATATATTTTACCGACACATTTGGAAGCCTCCTGCGATACCCTCTAATATAGTATTCCCTCATTTAGCGGATATTTTCACAAAAAAGTGAAATTTTCAAAAAAGTCAGAAATTTGGCAAAAAACAACTAAGTGTCAAGGACTCATCGGACGAATCACTCTGGAACTGAAATCGGATGCGCTCACTGACATTTCCCCCTCTCTGGAAGTCTGAGACATGCAGGAAAATTGTCTAAGTTCAAATATTTTTTTTTTCTACTTTTTTTCAATTTACCCCGTGGGATATATATTTTACCAAACATTTGGAATACTCCTGGGATGCCATCTAACATAGTATTCCCTCATTTAGCGGATATTTTCACAAAAAAGTGAAATTTTCAAAAAAGTCTGAAAATTGGCTAAAAACAACTAAGTGTCAAGGACTCATTGGACGAATCGCTCTGGAACTGAAATCGGACGCGCTCACTGACATTTCCCCCTTTCTGGAAGTCTGACACAAGCTGTAAAATTTTCTAAGTTCAAAAAAATTTTTTTTTAAACTTTTTTTCAATTTCCCCCTGTGGGATATATATTTTACCCACACATTTGGAACCCTCCTGGGATTCCCTCTAACATAGTATTCCCTCATTTAGCGGATATTTTCACAAAAAAGTGAAATTTTCAAAAAAGTCAGAAAATTGGCAAAAAACGCGTAAGTATCAAGGACTCATTGGACGAATCGCTCTGGAACTGAAATCAGATGCGCTCATTGACATTTCCCACTCTCTGGAAGTCTGACACAAGCTGGAAAATTTTCTAAGTTCAAATAATTTTTTTTTTCAACTTTTTTTCAATTTCCCCTCGTGGGATATATATTTTACCAAACATTTGGAATACTCCTGGGATGTCCTGTAACATAGTATTCCCTCATTAAGTGGCTATTTTCACAAAAAAGTGAAATTTTCAAAAAAGTCAGATAATTGGCAAAAAACCGACTAAGTATTAAGGACTCATCGGACGAAACGCTCTCGAACCGAAATCGGACGCGCTCACTGACTTCTCCCCGTCTATGGAACTCTGACAGAAGCTGGAAAATTTTCTAAGTTCAAAAAAAAATTTTTTTTAAACTTTTTATCCAATTTCCCCCCGTGGGATATATATTTTACCGCCACATTTGGAAGCCTCCTGCGATACCCTCTAATATAGTATTCCCTCATTTAGCGGATATTTTCACAAAAAAGTGAAATTTTCAAAAAAGTCAGAAAATTGGCAAAAAACAACTAAGTGTCAAGGACTCATCGGACGAATCACTCTGGAACTGAAATCGGATGCGCTCACTAACATTTCCCCCTCTCTGGAAGTCTGAGACATGCAGGAAAATTGTCTAAGTTCAAATATTTTTTTTTCTACTTTTTTTCAATTTACCCCGTGGGATATATATTTTACCAAACATTTGGAATACTCCTGGGATGCCATCTAACATAGTATTCCCTCATTTAGCGGATATTTTCACAAAAAAGTGAAATTTTCAAAAAAGTCTGAAAATTGGCTAAAAACAACTAAGTGTCAAGGACTCATTGGACGAATCGCTCTGGAACTGAAATCGGACGCGCTCACTGACATTTCCCCCTTTCTGGAAGTCTGACACAAGCTGTAAAATTTTCTAAGTTCAAAAAAATTTTTTTTTAAACTTTTTTTCAATTTCCCCCTGTGGGATATATATTTTACCCACACATTTGGAACCCTCCTGGGATTCCCTCTAACATAGTATTCCCTCATTTAGCGGATATTTTCACAAAAAAGTGAAATTTTCAAAAAAGTCAGAAAATTGGCAAAAAACGCGTAAGTATCAAGGACTCATTGGACGAATCGCTCTGGAACTGAAATCAGATGCGCTCATTGACATTTCCCACTCTCTGGAAGTCTGACACAAGCTGGAAAATTTTCTAAGTTCAAATAATTTTTTTTTTCAACTTTTTTTCAATTTCCCCTCGTGGGATATATATTTTACCAAACATTTGGAATACTCCTGGGATGTCCTGTAACATAGTATTCCCTCATTAAGTGGCTATTTTCACAAAAAAGTGAAATTTTCAAAAAAGTCAGATAATTGGCAAAAAACCGACTAAGTATTAAGGACTCATCGGACGAAACGCTCTCGAACCGAAATCGGACACGCTCACTGACTTCTCCCCGTCTATGGAACTCTGACAGAAGCTGGAAAATTTTCTAAGTTCAAAAAAAAATTTTTTTTTAACTTTTTATCCAATTTCCCCCCGTGGGATATATATTTTACCGACACATTTGGAAGCCTCCTGCGATACCCTCTAATATAGTATTCCCTCATTTAGCGGATATTTTCACAAAAAAGTGAAATTTTCAGAAAATTGGCAAAATACAACTAAGTGTCAAGGACTCATCAGACGAATCGCTCTGGAACTGAAATCGGACACGCTCACTGACATTTCCCGCTCTCTGGAAGTCTGACACAAGCTGGAAAATTTTCCAAGTTCAAAATAAAATGTTTTTCAACTTTTTTTCAATTTCCCCCCGTGTGATATATATTTTACCCACACATTTGGAACCCTCCTGGGATGCCCTCTAACATAGTATTCCCTCATTTAGCAGATATTTTCTCAAAAAAGTGAAATTTTCAGAAAAGTCAGAAAATTGGCAAAAAACAACTAAGTGTCAAGGACTCATCGGACGAATCACTCTGGAACTGCAATCGGACACGCTCACTGACATTTACCCCTCTCTGGAAGTCTGACACATGCCGGAAAATTGTCTAAGTTCAAATAATTTTTTTTTCTACTTTTTTTCAATTTCCCCCCGTGGGATATATATTTTACCAAACATTTGGAATACTCCTGGGATGCCATCTAACAAAGTATTCCCTCATTTAGCGGATATTTTCACAAAAAAGTGAAATTTTCAAAAAAGTCAGAAAATTGGCTAAAAACAACTAAGTGTCAAGGACTCATCGGACGAATCGCTCTAGAACTGAAATCGGACGCGCTCACTGACATTTCCCCCTTTCTGGAAGTCTGACACAAGCTGTAAAATTTTCTAAGTTGAGAAAAAAAATTTTTTCAACTTTTTTTCAATTTACCCCCCGTGGGATATATATTTTACCCACACATTTGGAACCCTCCTGGGATTCCCTCTAACATAGTATTCCCTCATTTAGCGGATATTTTCACAAAAAAGTGAAATTTTCTAAAAAGTCAGAAAATTGCCAAAAAACAACTAAGTATCAAGGACTCATTGGACGAATCGCTCTGGAACTGAAATCGGATGCGCTCATTGACATTTCCCACTCTCTGGAAGTCTGACACAAGCTGGAAAATTTTCTAAGTTCAAATCATTTTTTTTTTCAACTTTTTTTCAATTTCCCCCCTGTGGGATATATATTTTATCCAAACATTTGGAATACTCCTGGGATGCCCTCTAACATAGTATTCCCTCATTTAGCGGATATTTTCACAAAAAAGTGAAATTTTCAAAAAAGTCAGATAATTGGCAAAAAACCGACTAAGTATTAAGGACTCATCGGACAAAACGCTCTGGAACCGAAATCGGACGCGCTCACTGACTTTTCCCCGTTTAAGGAAGTCTAACAGAAGCTGGAAAATTTTGTAAGTTCAAAAAAAAAATTTTTTTTTTACTTTTTATCCAATTTCCCCGCGTGGGATATATATTTTACCCACACATTTGGAAGCCTCCTGCGATACCCTCTAATATAGTATTCCCTCATTTAGCAGATATTTTCACAAAAAAGTGAAATTTTCAAAAAAGTCAGAAAATTGGCAAAAAACAACTAAGTCTCAAGGACTCATCGGACGAATCGCTCTGGAACTGAAATCAGATGCGCTCATTCACATTTCCCCCTCTCTGGAAGTGTGACACAAGCTGGAAAATTTTCCAAGTTCAAAAAAAAATGTTTTTCAAATTTTTTTCAATTTCCCCCTGGGGGATATTTATTTTATCCACACATTTGGAATACTCCTGGGATGCCATCTAACATGGTATTCCCTCATTTAGCGGATATTTTCACAAAAAAGTGAAATTTTCAAAAAAGTCACAAAATTGGCAAAAATTGACTAAGTATCATGGACTCATCAGACGAATCGCTCTGGAACTGAAATCGGACACGCTCACTGACATTTCCCGCTCTCTGGAAGTTTGACACAAGCTGGAAAATTTTCTAAGTTCAAAAAAAAATTTTTTTCAACTTTTTATCCAATTTCCCCCCGTGGGATATATATTTTACCCACACATTTGGAAGCCTCCTGCGATACCCTCTAATATAGTATTCCCTCATTTAGCGGATATTTTCACAAAAAAGTGAAATTTTCAAAAAATTCAGAAAATTGGCAAAAAACAACTAAGTGTCAAGGGCTCATCGGACGAATCACTCTGGAACGGAAATCGGACATGCTCACTGACATTTACCCCTCTCTGGAAGTCTGACACAAGCTGGAAAATTTTCCAAGTTCAAATATTTTTTTTTTTCAACTTTTTTTCAATTTCCCCCCCGTGGGATATATATTTTACCCACACATTTGGAACCCTCCTGGGATTCCCTCTAACATAGTATTCCCTCATTTAGCGGATATTTTCACAAAAAAGTGAAATTTTCAAAAAAGTCAGAAAATTGGCAATAAACAACTAAGTATCAAGGACTCATCAGACAAATCGCTCTGGAACTGAAATTGGACGCGCTCACTGACATGCTCCCCTCTCTGGAAGTCTGACACAAGCTGTAAAATTTTCTAAGTTGAGAAAAAAAAATTTTTCAACTTTTCTTCAATTTACCCCGGTGGGATATATATTTTACCCAAACATTTCGAACCCTCCTGGCATGCCCACAAACATAGTATTCCCTCATTTAGTGGATATTTTCTCAAAAAAGTGAAATTTTCAAAAAAGTCAGAAAATTGGCAAAAAACAACTAAGTGTCAAGGACTCATCGAACGAATCACTCTGGAACTGAAATCGGACATGCTCACTGACATTTCCCCCTCTCTGGAAGCCTGACACAAGCTGGAAAATTTTCGAAGTTCAAATAATTTTTTTTTCAACATTTTTTCAATTCCCCCCCTGTGGGATATTTATTTTATCCACACATTTGGAATATTCCTGGGATCCTCCACACATTTGGAACCCTCCTGGTATTCCCTCTAACATAGTATTCCCTCATTTAGCAGATATTTTCAAAAAAAAAGTGAAATTTTCAAAAAAGTCAGAAAATTGGCAAAAAACGACTAAATATCAAGGACTCATCAGACGAATCGCTCTGGAACTAAAATCGGACACGCTCACTGACATTCCCCCCTCTTTGGAAGTCTGACACAAGCTGGAAAATTTTCTAAGTTCAAAAAAAAAATGTTTTCAACTTTTTTGCAATTTCCCCCCGTGGGATATATATTTTACCCACACATTTGGAACCCTCCTGGGATGCCCACTAACATAGTATTCCCTCATTTAGCGGATATTTTCACAAAAAAGTGAAATTTTCAAAAAAGTCAGAAAATTGGCAAATAACGACTAAGTATTAAGGAGTCATCGGACGAATCATTCTGGAAGTCAAATCGGACGCGCTCACTGACATTTCCCCTTATCGGGAAGTCTTGCACAAGCTGGAAAATTTTCTAAGTTCAAAATTAATTTTTTTGAAACTTTTTTTCAATTTCTCCCGTGGGATATATATTTTACCCACACATTTGGAACCCTCCTGGGATGCCCTCTAACATAGTATTCCTTCATTTAGCGGATATTTTCACAAAAAAGTGAAATTTTCAAAAAAGACAGAAAATTAGCAAAAAACGACTAAGTATCAAGGACTCCTCGGACGAATCGCTCTGGAACTAAAATCGGACGCGCTCACTGACATTTCCCCCCCCCCCCTCTGGCAGTCTGACACAAGCTGAAAAATTTTCTTTGTCCAAAAATTTTTTTTTTCAACTTTTTTTCAATTTCCCCCCGTGAGATATATATTTTACCCACACATTTGGAACCCTCCTGGGATGCCCTCTAACATAGCATTCCCTCATTTAGCGGATATTTTCACAAAAAGTGAAATTTTCAAAAAAGTCAGAAAATTGGCAAAAAACAACTAAGTACCAAGGACTCAATAGACGAATCGCTCTGGAACTGAAATCGGACACTCTCACTGACATTTCCCCCTCTATGGAAGTCTGACACAAGCCAGAAAATTTTCTAAGTCCAAAAAAAATAATTTTTTCAACTTTTTCTCAATTCACCCCCGTGGGATATATATTTACCAACACATTTGGAACCCTCCTGGGATGCCCTCTAACATAGCATTCCCTCATTTAGCGGATATTTTCACAAAAAAGTGAAATTTTCAAAAAAGACAGAAAATTAGCAAAAAACGTCTAAGTATCAAGGACTATTCGGACGAATCGCTCTGGAACTGAAATTGGACGCGCTTACTGACATTTCCCCCTCTCTGGAAGTCTGACACAAGCTGTAAAATTTTCTAAGTTCAAAAAAAAAATGTTTTCAACTTTTTTTCAATTTACCCCCGTGGGATGTATATTTACCCACACATTTGCAACCCTCCTGGGATGTCCTCTAACATAGTATTCCCTCATTTAGCGGATATTTTCACAAAAAAGTGAAATTTTCAAAAAAGACAGAAAATTGGCAAAAAACGACTAAGTATCAAGGACTATTCGGACGAATCGCTCTGGAACTGAAATTGGACGCTCTCACTGACATTTCCCCCTCTCTGGAAGTCTGACACAAGCTGGAAAATTTTCTTAGTTCAAAAAAAAAATTTTTTTCAACTTTTTTGCAATTTCCCCCCGTGGGATATATATTTTACCCACACATTTGGAACCCTCCTGGGATGCGCACTAACATAGTATTCCCTCATTTTGCAGATATTTTCACAAAAAAGTGAAATTTTCAAAAAAGTCAGAAAATTGGCAAAAAACAACTAAGTATCAAGGACTCATTGGACGAATAGCTCTGGAACTGAAATCGGATGAGCTCACTGACATTTCCCGCTCTCTTGAAGTCTGACACAAGGTGGAAAATTTTCTAAGTTCCAAAAAAAAATTTTTTCAACTTTTTTTCAATTTCCCCCGTGGGATATATATTTTACCCACACATTTGGAACCATGCTGGGATGCGCTCTAACATAGTATTCCCTCATTTAGCAGATATTTTCAAAAAAAAAGTGAAATTTTCAAAAAAGTCAGAAAATTGGCAAAAAACGACTAAGTATCAAGGACTCATCAGACGAATCGCTCTGGAACTAAAATCGGACGCGCTCACTGACATTTCCCCCTCTCTGGAAGTCTGACACAAGCTGGAAAATTTTCTTTGTCCAAAAATTTTTTTTTTCAACTTTTTTTCAATTTCCCCCCGTGGGATATATATTTTACCCACACATTTGAAACCCTCCTGGGATGTCCTCTAACATAGTATTCCCTCATTTTGCGGATATTTAAAAAAAAAGTGAAATTTTCAAAAAAAGTCAGAAAATTGGCAAAAAACAACTAAGTATCAAGGACTCAATGGACGAATCACTCTGGAACTGAAATCGGACAAGCTCACTGACATTTCCCCCTCTATGGAAGTCTGATACAAGCCAGAAAATTTTCTAAGTCCAAAAAAAATATTTTTTTCAACTTTTTTTCAATTCCCCCCCGTGGGATATATATTTACCCACACATTTGGAACCCTCCTGGGATGCCCTCTAACATAGTATTCCCTCATTTAGCGGATATTTAAAAAAAAAGTGAAATTTTCAAAAAAGTCAGAAAATTGGCAAAAAACAACTAAGTACCAAGGACTAGTGTTGAGCGATACCTTCCGATATCAGGAAATATCGTATCGGATTGGATCGGACCGATACTCAAAAAGTATCGGATATCGCCGATTCCGATACCGGAAACCAATGCAAGTCAATGGGACACTAATATCGGAATGAAAATAAACCCTTTCTTTCCTTGTAGGTTAATTCTACATGAAGTAAAACAACTAAGAATAATGTAGAATGTATTATGCGAAAAGCCGGCAATTCATCAGCGCATACACCGGTCCCGACAATTTACAACAGAAAGAATAGAGCTTCACACATAGATTAGATAGATAGAAACATGTCAGTCACATATATATGAAGTACAGTGACAGTGTTGCTTACTGTACTTGTCATTTAGTGTAAAGGATTTATTAAAAAAAATAATAGTGTTTTCATGCACCGTCTCTTTAAAAAAGCCGGCCGGCAATTCAGCAGCGGTACCCGACAATTTATAACAGACAGAATAGAGCTTCACACATAGATTAGATAGATAGAAACATGTCAGTCACATATATATGAAGTACAGTGACAGTGTTGGTTACTGTACTTGTCATTTAGTGTAAAGGATTTATTTAAAAAAATATTAGTGTTTTCATGCACCGTCTCTTTAAAAAAGCCGGCCGGCAATTCAGCATCTGTACCCGACAATTTAGAATAGAACGAATAGAGAATCATACATAGATTAGATAGATAGAAACATGTCAGTCACATATATATGAAGTACAGTGACAGTGTTGATTACTGTACTTGTCATTTAGTGTAAAGGATTTATTTAAAAAAATAATAGTGTTTTCATGCACCGTCTCTTTAAGAAAGCCGGCCGGCAATTCAGCAGCGGTACCCGACAATTTAGAATAGAAGGAATAGAGAATCATACATAGATTAGATAGATAGAAACATGTCAGTCACATATAACAGACAGACATTTATAACAGACAGAATAGAGCTTCACACATAGATTAGATAGATAGAAACATGTCAGTCACATATATATGAAGTACAGTGACAGTGTTGGTTACTGTACTTGTCATTTAGTGTTAAAATAAAGGATTTATTTAAAAAAAATTGGCGTGGGGTTCCCCTTAATTTTAGTCTCTAGCGGAGGTTAAGCAGACAGCTGGGGCAGATGTTTGAAGCCTGGGAAGGGGTTAATACCCACGGAGCTTCCCAGGCTACTAATATCAGCCCCCAGCTGAATACCTAGCCTTTACTAGCTATTAAAGTGGGGGACCCCCCCAAAAAAAAAATGACGTGGGGTCCCCCCTAATTTAATAGCTAGCAAAGGCTAGGCAGACAGCTGGGGGCTGATATTAATAGCCCAGGAAGGGTGCCATGAATATTGGCCCCCTCCCAGGCTAGAAACACCAGCCGTCAGCCGCCCCAGAAATGGCGCGTCCATAGGATGCGCCAATTCTGGCACTTAGCCTCGCTCTTCCACGCTGCCCTGGTGCAGTGGCAGGGGGTAATAGGGCTGGGGTTGATGTCAGCTTATAATGCCAGCTGACATCAAGCCCAGGTTAGTAATGGAGAGGCATCTATAAGACACCCCCATTACTAACCCCATAGTGAAAGTTAAAAAAAAAACACAACACCCAGAATAAAGTCCTTTAATTGAAATAAACACACAATTCTTTATTGTTCTAAATTAAACCATACTTACCGTCACGCCCATTCCAGCTGAAGCCAACGATCTCCTGCAATAAAAGTAAAATAATAAAGCAACCTCATCCTTACCTTTCCATGGTTCCCAGGACAGCTCCAGCTCTGCTACATCGAGATGACAGGCTGGACCGCAGCAGAACGCTGCCATCCAGCCTGTCATCCCGCGGACACTGAGAAGCGCAGGCATGCTTCCGCTCCTCAGCGTCTCTCTGTGACGGCATCCAGATGAGCCGACAATGAACTCGGCTCACCTCATGCACGTCACTGACAGCGTGGGAGAATTCTCCTGCACTCACCGCTTCAGCGTGAGAATTTTCCCACGCTGTCAGTGACGTGCATGAGGTGAGGTCATGTCCAATGAACTCAGCTCACCTCATGCACGTCACTGACAGCGTGGGAGAATTCTCACGCTGAAGCGCTGAGTGCAGGAGAATTCTCCCACGCTGTCAGTGACGTGCATGAGGTGAGCCGAGTTCATTGTCGGCTCATCTGGATGCCGTCACAGAGAGACGCTGAGGAGCGGAAGCATGCCTGCGCTTCTCAGTGTCCGCGGGATGACAGGCTGGATGGCAGCGTTCTGCTGCGGTCCAGCCTGTCATCTCGATGTAGCAGAGCTGGAGCCATCGTGAGAACCATGGAAAGGTAAGGATGAGGTTGCTTTATTATTTTACTTTTATTGCAGGAGATCGTTGGCTTCAGCTGGAATGGGCGTGACGGTAGGTATGGTTTAATTTAGAACAATAAAGAATTGTGTCTTTATTTCAATTAAAGGACTTTATTCTGGGTGTTGTGTTTTTTTTAAATACTTTACTAGAAATTCATGGTGGTCATGTCTAATATTGGCGTGACCCCATGAATTTCGGGCTTAGGGCCAGCTGATAATGCCAAGCTGGCCTTAACCCCTTTATTACCCAGTGAGCCACCGCACCAGGGCCCTGGATGAGTTGGGTACAGCGCCAGAAGATGGCGGTTCTATGAACGCGCCATTTTCCGGGGCGGCTGCGGACTGCAATTTGCAGCGGGTGGGGCCCAGAAAGCTTGGGCCTGCCTGCGCTGCGGATTCCAGCCCCCAGCTGCCTAGTTGTACCTGGCTGGACACAAAAATAGGGCGAAGCCCCACGTATTTTTTTTTTAAATTATTTCATGAAATTCATGAAATAATTTAAAAAAAAAGGGCTTCCATATATTGTTGTGTCCGGCCAGGTACAAATAGGCAGCTGGTGGTTGGGGGCAGCCCGTTCCTGCCTGCTGTACCTGGCTGGACACAAATATAGGGCGAAGCCCCACATCAATTTTTTTTTAATTATTTCATGAATTTCCTGAAATAATTAAAAAAAAATTGATGTGGGGCTTCGCATTATATTTGTGTCCAGCCAGGTACAGCAGGCAGGAACGGGCTGCCCCCAACCACCAGATGCCTATTTGTACCTGGCCGGACACAACAATATAGGGAAGCCCTTTTTTTATTTATTATTTCATGAATTTCATGAAATAATTAAAAAAAAAAAAATACGTGGGGCTTCTCCCTATTTTTGTGTCCAGCCAGGTACAACTAGGCAGCTGGGGGATGGAAACTGCAGTGCAGGGAGACCCAAGCTTTCTGGGCCCCCCCCCCGCTGCAAATTGCAGTCCGCAGCCACCCCGGAAAATGGCGCGTTCATAGAAGCTGGATGCTGTACCTGGCTGGCATACAAAAATATGGCAAAGCCCACGTCAAAATTTTTGGGAAAAATTAATTAAAAAATAAATAATAATTTAGGGACTGCATCTTTATTAACTCCTCAAATGTCATTTAGTGTTAAAATAAAGGATTTATTTTAAAAAAAAATTGGCGTGGGATCCCCCATAATTTTAGTCTCTAGCGGAGGTTAAGCAGACGGCTGGGGCAGATGTTTGAAGCCTGGGAAGTGGGTAATACCCACGGAGCTTCCCAGACTACTAATATCAGCCCCCAGCTGAATACCTAGCCTTTACTAGCTATTAAAATGGGGGACCCCCCCAAAAAATGACGTGGGGTCCTCCCTATTTTAATAGCTAGCAAAGGCTAGGCAGACAGCTGGGGGCTGATTTTAATAGCCCAGGAAGGGTGCCATGAATATTGGCCCCCTCCCAGGCTAGATACACCAGCCATCAGCCACCCCAGAAATGGCGCATCCATAGGATGCGCCAACTCTGGCACTTAGCCTCGCTCTTCCACGCTGCCCTGGTGCGGTGGCAGGGGGTAATAGGGCTGGGCTTCATGTCAGCGCCAGCTGCCATGAAGCCCAGGTTAGTAATGATGGGCATCTATAAGACACCCCCATTACTAACCTAAAAAGTGTTAAAAAGAAAAAACACACTACACCCAGAAAAAATAATTTATTTGAAATAAAACACACAATTTCATTTAATTCTTAGTTTACTAAAAAAAAAAAAATAGTTACCTGTCCACGTTCCTGCGCTGATCTCCCATGCACAGCTGTCACATCTGGAGATGGTGACAGCTGTGCATGGCTGCTGTAAGCTCACACTGCCGGGAACACGTCCGCTCCCGGCAGCGGGAGCCACTGACTGAGGTCACCGGAGTGCATTTAGTCAGCGCAGCTCCGGAGACCCCCTTTACGGCACTGCTGTACCGTGGGAATTTCTCACGATACAGCGGGGCCGTAAAGCAGCTAACCGGAGCAGCGCTGCCTGAACTCCGGTGAACCCGCTTATGCAATGATGGGGCTGCTTTACGGCCCCATCATTCTAGCGGCGGTGGCGGTTCAGAGCGGTCACATTCTATGTGGCTGCTCTGAACTGGAGATCATCGTGGGACACTCGTGGACTACTACGGAGGGGTAAGGATAAGGTTGTGGTTTATTATTTTATATTTTATTACAGGAGATCGATGGCTTCGGGGAATTAGGTGTCTAGGTGAGTATAGGTGTAGTTTTTTATTTTTTACTTTATTTTAGGTGGCGATCTGCGGGGACAGGTAATGTATGAACTAATTTATTGCAGGCAACCACTGGCCACCAATGACATGTATTTAACATTTATTGGGGACACAGTAGGGCAATTTATATAGCAGGATCAGGCTGATGGGAACTACTGCTCCCATCGAGCTGATCCTGCTGGCACGAGTGGACGGGGGACAGACATAGGCCAATGGGAGTAGTAGTGTCACATCGGCCTATGTCTGCCTGCACGCACACACCCGCACACATCGCACAGACACCGCGCAAAACCGCAGACATCGCACACACCCGCAGACATCGCACAGACACCGCACACACCCGCAGACATCGCACAGACACCCCACACACCCGCACACATCGCACAGACACCGCACACACCCGCACACATCGCACAGACATCGCGCACACCCGCACACATCGCACAGACACCCACACACCAATCATGACGGGTCTGGGAGGTGAGGCTGACCTGTGCGACCGTGGGAAAGTTCATGTGAGTTCATGCAGTCAAGCATGAACTCACATGAACCCTCCGAGGGCACCGCGGCTACTTCAAATGAACAGCTGATCGGCATCAGCTGATACCTCAGCTGTTCATTTGAAATAACCGGCGGGAAAGCGCAGCACAGAACGGGAAAGCCGGCGGTGAAGTCTTTTCACTGTCGGCTTCCCCGCCTGGGTCCTTCGCTCCCCGCTCCTTGGTGCTGCACTCCCCGCCCGGTCCTAACTTACGATCGGGATGGGAGGTGGCGAGGGGAGCGGAGGATCGGGGTGGGAGGCTGCGGGGAAGCAGTATGAGGCTGTGTGATTGTTTAAAAGCCGGCGGCTTTTTACCGCCCGCCGGCTTTTAAACAATCAGGAGAATTCTCCCACGCTGGGATGGCATTCTGATGACAGGCTGGATCGCAGCTGAGCGCTGCCACCCTGCTTGTCATCGTTCAGAGACACTGCAGAGCGCAGGCATTATGGGAACTTCCGATTCCGGTATTCGATATTGTAAAAGTATCGGAATTAAGTATCGGAATTCCGATACCGCGAATATCGGCCGATACCCGATATTTCAGTATCGGAATGCTCAACACTACCAAGGACTCAATGGACGGATCGCTCTGGAACTGAAATCGGACACGCTCACTGACATTTCCCCCTCTCTGGAAGTCTGACACAAGCTGGAAAATTTTCTAAGCTCCAAAATAAAAATTTTTTCAACTTTTTTTCCAATTTCCCCTCCTGGGATGCCCTCTAACATAGTATTCCCTCATTTAGCAGATATTTTCACAAAAAAGTGAAATTTTCAAAAAAGTCAGAAAATTGGCAAAAAACAACTAAGTATCAAGGACTCATTGGACGAATAGCTCTGGAACTGAAATCAGATGAGCTCACTGACATTTCCCGCTCTCTTGAAGTCTGACACAAGGTGGAAAATTTTCTAAGTTAAAAAAAAAAAATTTTAAACTTTTTTTCAATTTCTCACACATTTGGAACCTACGTGGGATTCTCTCTAACATAGTATTCCCTCATTTAGCGGATATTTTCACAATAAAGTGAAATTTTCAAAAAAGTCAGAAAATTGGCAAAAAACATCTAAGTATCAAGGACTCATCGGACGAATCGTTCTGGAAGTGAAATCGGACGCGCTCACTGACAGTTACCCCTCTCTGGAAGTCTGACACAAGCTGGAAAATTTTCTAAGTTCAAATAATTTTTTTTTCTACTTTTTTTCAATTTCCCCCCTGTGGGATATATATTTTACCCACACATTTGGAATACTCCTGGGATGCCCTGTATCATAGTATTCCCTCATTTAGCGGATATTTTCACAAAAAAGTGAAATTTTCAAAAAAGTCAGATAATTGGCAAAAACCAACAAGTATTAAGGACTCATCTGACGAAACGCTCTGGAACTGAAATCGGACGCGCTCGCTGACATTTCCCCGTCTCTGGAAGTCTGACACAAGCTGGAAAATTTTTTAAGTTCAAAAAAAATTTTTTTTCAACTTTTTTTCAATTTCCCCCTGTGGGATATATATTTTACCCACACATTTGCAACCCTCCTGGGATGCGCTCTAACATAGTATTGCCTCATTTAGCAAATATTTAAAAAAAAAAAGTGAAATTTTCAAAAAAGTCAGAAAATTGGCAAAAAACTACTAAGTATCAAGGACTCATCAGACGATTCGCTCTGGAACTAAAATCGGACGCGCTCACTGACATTTCCCCCTCTCTGGAAGTCTGACACAAGCTGAAAAATTTTCTTTGTACAAAAATTTTTTTTTTCAACTTTTTTTCAATT
The DNA here is from genome assembly GCF_046119375.1 of Phyllobates terribilis. Lineage (NCBI taxonomy): Eukaryota > Metazoa > Chordata > Amphibia > Anura > Dendrobatidae > Phyllobates > Phyllobates terribilis. Next base: position 599,313 of record NW_027363331.1, read on the forward strand.
TCCCCCCGTGGGATATATATTTTACCCACACATTTGGAACCCTCCTGGGATGCCCTCTAACATAGTATTCCCTCATTTAGCGGATATTTTCACAAAAAGTGAAATTTTCAAAAAAGTCAGAAAATTGGCAAAAAACAACTAAGTACCAAGGACTCAATGGACGAATCGCTCTGGAACTGAAATCGGACACGCTCACTGACATTTCCCCCTCTCTGGAAGTCTGACACCAGCCTGAAAATTTTCTAAGTCCAAAAAAAATTATTTTTTCAACTTTTTTGCAATTTCCCCCCGTGGGATATATATTTTACCCACACATTTGGAACCCTCATGGGATGTCCTCTAACATAGTATTCCCTCATTTTGCGGATATTTAAAAAAAAAGTGAAATTTTCAAAAAAGTCAGAAAATTGGCAAAAAACAACTAAGTATCAAGGACTCAATTGACGAATCGCTCTGGAACTGAAATCGGACACGCTCACTGACATTTCCCCCTCTATGGAAGTCTGACACAAGCCAGAAAATTTTCTAAGTCCAAAAAAAATAATTTTTTCAACTTTTTTTCAATTACCCCAGGGGGATATATATTTACCCACACATTTGGAACCCTCCTGGGATGCCCTCTAACATAGTATTCCCTCATTTAGCGGATATTTTCACAAAAAAGTTAAATTTTTTAAAAAAGACAGAAAATTGGCAAAAAACGACTAAGTATCAAGGACTCAATGGACGAATCGCTCTTGAACTGAAATCGGACACACTCACTGACATTTCCCCCTCTATGGAAGTCTGACACAAGCCAGAAAATTTTCTAAGTCCAAAAAAAATAATTTTTTCAACTTTTTTTCAATTACCCCCGGGGGATATATATTTACCCACACATTTGGAACCCTCCTGGGATGCCCTCTAACATAGTATTCCCTGATTTTGCGGATATTTTAAAAAAAAAGTGAAATTTTCAAAAAAGTCAGAAAATTGGTAAAAAACAAATAAGTACCAAGGACTCAATGGACGAATCACTCTGGAACTGAAATCGGACACGCTAACTGACATTTCCCCCTCTATGGAAGTCTGACACAAGCCCGAAAATTTTCTAAGTCCAAAAAAAATAATTTTTCAACTTTTTTTCAATTCCACCCCGTGGGATATATATTTACCCACACATTTGGAACCCTCCTGGGATGCCCTCTAACATAGTATTCCCTCATTTAGCGGATATTTTCACAAAAAAGTTAAATTTTTTAAAAAAGACAGAAAATTGGCAAATAACGACTAAGTATCAAGGACTCATCGGACGAATCATTCTGGAAGTCAAATCGGACGCGCTCAATGACATTTCCCCCTCTCTGGAAGTCTGACACAAGCTGGAAAATTTTCTAAGTTCAAATAATTTTTTTTTCTACTTTTTTCAATTTCCCCCCTGTGGGATATATATTTTACCCACACATTTGGAATACTCCTGGGATGCCCTGTAACATAGCATTCCCTCATTTAGCGGATATTTTCACAAAAAAGTGAAATTTTCCAAAAAGTCAGATAATTGGCAAAAACCGACAAGTATTAAGGACTCATCTGACTAAACGCTCTGGAACCGAAATCGGACGCGCTCACTGACATTTCCCCGTCTCTGGAAGTCTGACACAAGCTGGAAAATTTTGTAAGTTCAAAAAAAAATTTTTTTCAACTTTTTTTCAATTCCCCCCCCCAGTGGGATATATATTTTACCCACACATTTGGAACCCTCCTGGGATGCGCTCTAACATAGTATTCCCTCATTTAGCAGATATTTAAAAAAAAAAGTGAAATTTTCAAAAAAGTCAGAAAATTGGCAAAAAACGACTAAGTATCAAGGACTCATCAGACGAATTGCTCTGGAACTAAAATCGGACGCGCTCACTGACATTCCCCGCTCTTTGGAAGTCTGACACAAGCTGGAAAATTTTCTAGTCCAAAAATGTTTTGTTTCAACTTTTTTTCAATTTCCCCCCAATGGGATATATATTTTACCCACACATTTGGAACCCTCCTGGGATGCCCTCTAACATAGTATTCCCTCATTTAGCGGATATTTTCAAAAAAAAAGTGAAATTTTCAAAAAAGTCAGAAAATTGGCAAAAAACGACTAAGTATCAAGGACTCATCGGACGAACCGCTCTGGAACTAAAATCGGATGCGCTCACTGACATTTCCCCATCTCTGGAAGTCTGACACAAGCTGGAAAATTTTCTAAGTCCAAAAATTTTTTTTTTCAACTTTTTTTCAATTTCCCCCCTGTGGGATATGTGTTTTACCCACATATTTCAAACCCTCCCAGGATGCCCTCTGACATAGTATTCCCTCATTTAGCGGATATTTTCACAAAAAAGTGAAATTTTCAAAAAAGTCAGAAAATTGGCAAAAAACGACTAAGTATCAAGGACTCATCGGACGAATCGCTCTGGAACTAAAATCGGACGCGCTCACTGACATTTCCCCCTCTCTGGAAGTCTGACACAAGCTGGAAAATTTTCTTTCTCCAAAAATTTTTTTTTTCAACTTTTTTTCAATTTCCCACCCGTGGGATATATATTTTACCCACACATTTCAAATCCTCCCAGGATGCCTTCTAACATAGTATTCCCTCATTTAGCGGATATTTTAACAAAAAAGTGAAATTTTCAAAGAAGTCAGAAAATTGGCAAAAACGATTAAGTATCAAGAACTCATCGGACAAATCGCTTTGGAACTGAAATCGGACGCGCTCACTGACATTTCCCCCTCTCTGGAAGTCTGACACAAGCTGGAAAATTTTCTAAGTTCAAAAAAAAATTTCTTTTAAACTTTTTTTCAATTTCCCCCTGTGGGATATATATTTTACCCACACAGTTGGAACCCTCCTGGGATGCCCTCTAACATAGTATTCCCTCATTTAGCGGATATTTTCACAAAAAAGTGAAATTTTAAAAAAAGTCAGAAAATTGGCTAAACACAATTAAGTTTCAAGGAGTCATCGGACGAATCGCTCTGGAACTGAAATCGGACATGCTCACTGACATTTCGCCCTCTCTGGAAGTCTGACAAAAGCCAGAAAATTTTCTAAGTCCAAAAAAAATTTTTTTTTTAAACTTTTTTTCAATTTCTCACCCGTGGGATATATATTTAACCCAACACATTTCAAACCCTCCGGGGATGCCCTCTAACATAGTATTCCCTCATTTAGCGGATATTTTCACGAAAAAGTGAAATTTTCAAAAAAGTCAGAACATTGGCAAAAAAAAACTAAGTATCAAGGACTCATCAGACGAATCGCTCTGGAACTGAAATCGGATGCGCTCACTGACATTTTCCACTCTCTGGAAGTCTGACACAAGCCAGAAAATTTTCTAAGTACAAAAAAAATTATTTTTTTAAACTTTTTTTTTAATTTCCCACCCGTGGGATATATATTTTACCCACACATTTCAAACCCTCCCGGGATGCCCCAGTGTTCAAATGCGAGTTTAATAGCCAGCAATTCCCGATTACCAGTATCGTAATTAAGTTCAGTCTCAGAAAAAAATTTTTAAAAAAAGGCACAGGGATGTACTCCATCCTTGTTTTCCTGAGACAACACCGCACCGACCCCCACAGAAGAAGCATCAACCTCAACCAAAAACGGCTTAGTCACATCAGGCTGCATAAGGATGGGAGCAGAGGTGAACCTCTCCTTTGGAAGCACAAAAGCTTCAGTGGCCTCAGAAGTCCACTGAACCGCATTAGCACCTTTCCTGGTGAGATCGGTCAGTGGTTTGACAATAATAGAAACATTTTTTATGAACTTTCTGTAATAATTGGTGAAATCCAAAAACCTCTGTATCGATTTCAAACCAATAGGCCTAGGCCATTCCTGCACAGCTTGAACTTTAACCGGATCCATCTCAAAACCTTCACTGGAGATAATGTAACCCAAAAAACGAATTCTCTGTACAGCGAACTCAAATTTCTCCAGCTTAGCAAAAAGCAAATTGTCCATTAATAACTGTAAAACCTCACGTATGCTCCGCCAAGGAGACTCCAGATCCGGCGAATAAATCAAAATGTCATCCAAATACACAACCACATTTTTGCCGATCAAAGGTCTAAGGATGTCATTAATAAGATTATGAAAAAATGCTGGTGCATTGGTAAGACCAAAAGGCATAACTAGGTTCTCAAAATGACCCACAGGAGTGTTAAAAGCAGTCTTCCATTCATCACCCTCCTTCATGTGCAACAAATTGTATGCCCCCCGGAGATCAATTTTAGAGAACCACTTGGCCCCCACTAACTGTTTAAACAAATCCGGAATCAATGGCAGTGGGTAAGGATTGCGTACAGTAATTTTATTAATCTCACGAAAGTCCAGACAAGGACGTAAACCGCCGTCCTTTTTTTTAAGAAAAAAAAATCCAACAGCCACAGGAGACTTGGAAGGCCTAATGTGACCGTCGGCCAAGCTTGTCTGTATGCATTCCTCCAAAGCCTTTCTCTCAGGAATAGTAAGATTAAATAAACGACTTTTAGGAAGAGTCGCTCCAGGGACAAATTCAATGGTACAGTCATAGTCTCTATGGGGAGGCAAAATTTGCGATTCTTTCTCAGAAAAAAATTTCCAAAAATCCTGAATAGGTACAGGTAATTCCCCTTTATCCACAGCAACAATGCATCCGTTACAACACTTGTCATAACACTTAGGGCTCCAGGACTTAATTTCATTGGTAGACCAATCCAGTACAGGATTGTGAAATTTTAACCAGGGTAACCCCAACACTACTGAAGAAGGCAAATTATTTAATACTACCAAATCGAAATTCTCTTCGTGAATACCATTAATAATGAGGGGAAATTCACAGACTTTGTGAGTAACACCCCCGTGGGATATATATTCTACCAACACACATTTGGAACTCTCCTGGGGTAACCTCACACAAATTATTCCCTCATTTAGTGGATATTTTCACAAAAAAGTGAAATTTTCAAAAATCCAAAATATTGGCTGAAAACGACTAAATATCAAGGACTCATTGGGCGAATCGCTCTGGAACTGAAATCGGAACGCTCACTGACATTTCCCCTATCTGAAAGTCTGATAAACGCCAGAAAAATGACTAAGTCCAAAAAAAAAATTTGTTAAACTTTATTCAATTTTACCCCCGTGGGATATATATTCTACCCACACACATTTGGAACTCTGCTGGGGTACCCTCACACATATTATTCCCTCATTTAGTGGACATTTTCACAAAAAAGTGAAATTTTCAAAAATCCAAATTATTGGCTGAAAACGACTAAATATCAAGGACTCATTGGGCGAATCGCTCTGGAAATGAAATCGGAACGCTCACTCACATTTCCCCTATCTGAAAGTCTGATTAACGCTGGAAAAATGACTAAGTCCAGAAAAAAAATGTTTCAACTTTTTTCAAATTTACCCCCGTGGGATATATATTCTACCCACACACATTTGGAACTCTCCTGGGGTATCCTCACACATATTATTCCCTCATTTAGTGGATATTTTCACAAAAAAGTGAAATTTTCAAAAATCCAGAAAAGTGGCTGAAGTTGACTAAATATTAAGGAATCATTGGGCGAATCGCTCTGGAACTGAATTCGGAACACTCACTGACATTTCCCCTATCTGAAAGTCTGATAAACGCCGGAAAAATGACTAAGTCCAAAAAAATTTTTTTTTCAACTTTTTTCAATTTTACCCCCATGGGATATATATTCTACCCACACATATCTGGAACTCTCCTGGGGTACCCTCACACATATTATTCCCTCATTTAGTGGATATCTTCACAAAAAAGTGAAATTTTAAAAAATCCAGAAAATTGGCTGAAAACGAATAAATATCAAGGACTCATTGGGCGAATCGCTCTGGAACTGAAATCGGAACGCTCACTAACATTTCCCCTATCTGAAAGTCTGATTAACGCCGGAAAAATGACTAAGTCCAAAAAAAAAATGTTTTCAACTTTTTTCAATTTTACCCACATGGGATATATATTCTACCCACACAGATCTGGACCTCTCCTGGGGTACCCTCACACATATTATTCCCTCATTTAGCGGATATTTTCAGAAAAAACTGAAATTTTCAAAAATCCAGAAAATTGGCTGAAAACGACTAAATATCAAGGACTCATTGGGCGAATCGCTCTGGAACTGAAATAGGAACGCTCACTGACATTTCCCCTATCTGAATATCTGATAAACGCCGGAAAAATGACTAAGTCCAAAAAAAAATTTTTTTCAACTTTTTTCAATTTTATCTCCGTGGGATATATATTCTACCCACACACATTTGGAACTCTCCTGGCGTACCCTCACACATATTATTCCCTCATTTAGTGGATATTTTCACGAAAAACGAAAATTTTCAAAAATCCAGAAAATTGTCTGAAAACGACTAAATATCAAGGACTCATTGGGCGAATCACTCTGGAACTGAAATCGGAACGCTCACTGATATTACCCCTATCTGAATATCTGATAAATGCCGGAAAAATGACTAAGTCCAAAAAAAAAATTTGTTCAACTTTATTCAATTTTATCCCCGTGGGATATATATTCTACCCACACACATTTGGAACTCTCCTGGGGTACCCTCACACATATTATTCCCCCATTTAGTTGATATTTTCACAAAAAAGTGAAATTTTCCAAAATCCAGATAATTGGCTGAAATTGATTAAACATCAAGGACTCATTGGGCGAATCGCTCTGGAACTGAATTCGGAACGCTCACTGACATTTCCCCTATCTGAAAGTCTGATAAACGCCGGAAAAATGACTAAGTCCAAAAAAATTTTTTTTTAAACTTTTTTCAATTTTACCCCCGTGGGATATATATTCTTCCCACACACATTTGGAACTCTGCTGGGGTACCCTCACACACATTATTCCCTCATTTAGTGGATATTTTCATGAAAAACTGAAATTTTCAAAAATCCAGAAAATTGTCTGAAAACGACTAAATATCAAGGACTCATTGGGCCAATCACTCTGGAACAGAAATCGGAACGCTCACTCACATTTCCCCTATCTGAAAGTCTGATTAACGCCGGAAAAATGACTAAGTCCAAAAAAAAATGTTTTCAACTTTTTTCAATTTTACCCCCATGGGATATATATTCTACCTACACACATTTGGAACTCTCCTGGGGTACCCTCACACATATTATTCACTCATTTAGTGGATATTTTCACAAAAAAGTGAAATTTTCAAAAATCCAAAATATTGGCTGAAAACGACTAAATATCAAGGACTTATTGGGCGAATGGCTCTGGAACTGAAATCGGAACGGTCACTGAAATTTCTCCTATCTGAAAGTCTGATAAACACCGGAAAAATGACTAATTCCAAAAAAAAAATGTATTCAACTTTTTTCAATTGTACCCCCGTGGGATATATATTTTACCCACACACATTTGGAGCTCTCCTGGGGTACCCTCACACATATTATTTCCTCATTTAGTGGATATTTTCACAAAAAAGTGAAATTTTCAAAAATCCAGAAAATTGGCTGAAAACGAATAAATATCAAGGACTCATTGGGCGAATCGCTCTGCAACTGAAATCGGAACGCTCACTGACATTTCCCCTATCTGAAAGTCTGATTAACGCCGGAAAAATGACTAAGTCCAAAAAAATATTTTTTTCAACTTTTTTCAATTTTACCCCCGTGGGATATATATTCTACCCACACACATTTGGAACTCTCCTGGGGTACCATCACACATATTATTCCCTCATTTAGTGGATATTTTCCCAAAAAAGTAAAATTTTCAAAAATCCAAAATATTGGCTGAAAACGACTAAATATCAAAGACTCATTGGGCGAATCGCTCTGCAACTGAAATGGGAACGCTCACTGATATTTCCCCTATCTGAATATCTGATAAATGCCGTAAAAATGATTAAGTCCAAAAAAAAATTTTTTTAAACTTTTTTCAATTTTACCCCGTGGGATATATATTCTACCCACACACATTTGAAACTCTCCTGGGGTACCCTCACACATATTATTCCCTCATTTAGTGGATATTTTCAAGAAAAACTGAAATTTTTAAAAATCCAGAAAATTGGCTGAAAACGTCTAAATATCAAGGACTCATTTGGCGAATCACTCTGGAACTGAAATCGGAATGCTCACTGACATTTGCTCTATCTGAAAGTCTGATAAACGCCGGAAAAATGACTAAGTCCAAAAAAAAAATTTGTTCAACTTTTTTCAATTTTTCCCCCGTGGGATATATATTCTACCCACACAGATCTAGAACTCTCCTGGGGTAACCTCACACATATTATTCCCTCATTTAGCGGATATTTTCACAAAAAACTGAAATTTTCAAAAATCCAGAAAATTGGCTGAAAACGACTAAATATCAAGGACTCATTGGACGAATCGCTCTGGAACTGAAATAGGAACGCTCACTGACATTTGCCCTATCTGAAAGTCTGATAAATGCCGGAAAAATGACTAAGTCCAAAAAAAAAATGTTTTCAACTTTTTTCAATTTTACCCCCGTGGGATAAATATTCTACCCTCACACATTTGGAACTCTCCTGGGGTACCCTCACACATATTATTCCCTCATTTAGTGGATATTTTCACAAAAAAGTGAAATTTTCAAAAATCCAGAGAATTGGCTGAAAACGAATAAATATCAAGGACTCATTGGGCGAATCGCTCTGGAACTGAAATCGGAACGCTCACTGATATTTCTCCTATCTGAAAGTCTGATAAACGCCGGAAAAATGACTAATTCCAAAAAAAAAATTTTTTCAACTTTTTTCAATTGTACCCCTGTGGGATATATATTCTGCCCACACACATTTGGAGCTCTCCTGGGGTACCCTCACATATATTATTCCCTCATTTAGGGATATTTTCACAAAAAAGTGAAATTTTCAAAAATCCAGAAAATTGGCTGAAAACGACTAAATATGAAGGACTCATTGGGCGAATCGCTCTGGAACTGAAATCGGAATGCTCACTGACATTTCCCCTATCTGAAAGTCTGATAAATGCCAGAAAAATGACTAAGTCCAAAAAAAATAATTTGTTCAACTTTTTTAAATTTTACCTCGTGGGATATATATTCTACCCACAAACATTTGGAACTCTCCTGGGGTACCCTCACACATATTATTCCCTCATTTAGTGGATATTTTCAAGAAAAACTGAAATTTTCAAAAATCCAGAAAATTGGCTGAAAACGACTAAATATCAAAGACTCATTGGACGAATAGCTCTGGAACTGAAATCGGAACGCTCACTGATATTTCTCCTGTCTGAAAGTCGGATAAACGCCGTAAAAATGACTAAGTCCAAAGAAAAAACTTTTTTCAACTTTTTTCAATTTTACCCCGTGGGATATATATTCTACCCACACACATTTGGAGCTCTCCTGGGGTACCCTCACATATATTATTCCCTCATTTAGTGGATATTTTCACAAAAAAGTGAAATTTTCAAAAATCCAGAAAATTGGTTGAAAACGAATAAATATCAAGGACTCATTGGGCGAATTGCTCTGGAACTGAAATCGGAACGCTCACTGACATTTCCCGTTTCTGAAAGTCTGATAAACGCTAGAAAAATGACTAGGTCCAAAAAAAAAATTTTTCAACTTTTTTCAATTTTACCCCGTGGGATATATATTCTACCCACACACATTTGGAACTCTCCTGGGGTACCCTCACAAATTTTATTCACTCATTTAGTGGATATTTTCACAAAAAAGTGAAATTTTTAAAAATCCAGAGAATTGGCTGAAAACGAATAAATACCAAGGTCTCATTGGGCGAATCGCTCTGGAACTGAAATCGGAACGCTCACTGACATTTCCCCTATCTGAAAGTCTGATAAACGCCGGAAAAATGACTAAGTCCAAAAAAAAATTTTTTTCAACTTTTTTCAATTTTACCCCCGTGGGATACATATTCTACCCACACACATTTGGAACTCTCCTGGGGTACTCTCACACATATTATTCCCTCATTTAGTGGATATTTTCACAAAAAAGTGAAATTTTCAAAAATCCAGAGAATTGGCTGAAAACGAATAAATATCAAGGACTCATTGGGCAAATCGCTCTGGAACTGAAATCGGAACTCTCACTGATATTTCCCCTATCTGAAAGTCTGATTAACGCCGGAAAAATGACTAAGTCCAAAAAAAAAATGTTTTCAACTTTTTTCAATTTTACCCCCATGGGATATATATTCTACCCACACAGATCTGGAACTCTCCTGGGGTACCCTCACACATATTATTCCCTCATTTAGTGGATATTTTCACAAAAAAGTGAAATTTTTCAAAATCCAGAAAAGTGGCTGAAATTGACTAAATATCAAGGACTCATTGGGCGAATCGCTCTGGAACTGAATTCGGAACGCTCACTGACATTTCCCCTATCTGAAAGTCTGATAAACGCCGGAAAAATGACTAAGTCCAAAAAAATATTTTTTTCAACTTTTTTCAATTTTACCCCCGTGGGATATATATTCTACCCACACACATTTGGAACTCTCCTGGGGTACCATCACACATATTATTCCCTCATTTAGTGGATATTTTCCCAAAAAAGTAAAATTTTCAAAAATCCAAAATATTGGCTGAAAACGACTAAATATCAAAGACTCATTGGGCGAATCGCTCTGCAACTGAAATGGGAATGCTCACTGATATTTCCCCTATCTGAATATCTGATAAATGCCGTAAAAATGATTAAGTCCAAAAAAAAATTTTTTTAAACTTTTTTCAATTTTACCCCGTGGGATATATATTCTACCCACACACATTTGAAACTCTCCTGGGGTACCCTCACACATATTATTCCCTCATTTAGTGGATATTTTCAAGAAAAACTGAAATTTTTAAAAATCCAGAAAATTGGCTGAAAACGACTAAATATCAAGGACTCATTGGGCGAATCGCTCTGGAACTGAAATCGGAATGCTCACTGACATTTGCTCTATCTGAAAGTCTGATAAACGCCGGAAAAATGACTAAGTCCAAAAAAAAAAATTTGTTCAACTTTTTTCAATTTTACCCCCGTGGGATATATATTCTACCCACACAGATCTAGAACTCTCCTGGGGTAACCTCACACATATTATTCCCTCATTTAGCGGATATTTTCACAAAAAACTGAAATTTTCAAAAATCCAGAAAATTGGCTGAAAACGACTAAATATCAAGGACTCATTGGACGAATCGCTCTGGAACTGAAATAGGAACGCTCACTGACATTTGCCCTATCTGAAAGTCTGATAAATGCCGGAAAAATGACTAAGTCCAAAAAAAAAAATGTTTTCAACTTTTTTCAATTTTACCCCCGTGGGATATATATTCTACCCTCACACATTTGGAACTCTCCTGGGGTACCCTCACACATATTATTCCCTCATTTAGTGGATATTTTCACAAAAAAGTGAAATTTTCAAAAATCCAGAGAATTGGCTGAAAACGAATAAATATCAAGGACTCATTGGGCGAATCGCTCTGGAACTGAAATCAGAACGCTCACTGATATTTCTCCTATTTGAAAGTCTGATAAACGCCGGAAAAATGACTAATTCCAAAAAAAAAAATTTTTCAACTTTTTTCAATTGTACCCCTGTGGGATATATATTCTGCCCACACACATTTGGAGCTCTCCTGGGGTACCCTCACATATATTATTCCCTCATTTAGGGATATTTTCACAAAAAAGTGAAATTTTCAAAAATCCAGAAAATTGGCTGAAAACGACTAAATATGAAGGACTCATTGGGCGAATCGCTCTGGAACTGAAATCGGAATGCTCACTGACATTTCCCCTATCTGAAAGTCTGATAAATGCCAGAAAAATGACTAAGTCTAAAAAAATAATTTGTTCAACTTTTTTAAATTTTACCTCGTGGGATATATATTCTACCCACAAACATTTGGAACTCTCCTGGGGTACCCTCACACATATTATTCCCTCATTTAGTGGATATTTTCAAGAAAAACTGAAATTTTCAAAAATCCAGAAAATTGGCTGAAAACGACTAAATATCAAAGACTCATTGGACGAATAGCTCTGGAACTGAAATCGGAACGCTCACTGATATTTCTCCTGTCTGAAAGTCTGATAAACGCCGTAAAAATGACTAAGTCCAAAGAAAAAACTTTTTTCAACTTTTTTCAATTTTACCCCGTGGGATATATATTCTACCCACACACATTTGGAGCTCTCCTGGGGTACCCTCACATATATTATTCCCTCATTTAGTGGATATTTTCACAAAAAAGTGAAATTTTCAAAAATCCAGAAAATTGGTTGAAAACGAATAAATATCAAGGAATCATTGGGCGAATTGCTCTGGAACTGAAATCGGAACGCTCACTGACATTTCCCGTTTCTGAAAGTCTGATAAACGCTTGAACAATGACTAGGTCCAAAAAAAAAATTTTTCAACTTTTTTCAATTTTACCCCGTGGGATATATATTCTACCCACACACATTTGGAACTCTCCTGGGGTACCCTCACAAATTTTATTCACTCATTTAGTGGATATTTTCACAAAAAAGTGAAATTTTTAAAAATCCAGAGAATTGGCTGAAAACGAATAAATATCAAGGACTCATTGGGCAAATCGCTCTGGAACTGAAATTGGAACGCTCACTGACATTTCCCCTATCTGAAAGTCTGATAAACGCCAGAAAAATGACTAAGTCCAAAAAAAAATTTTTTTCAACTTTTTTCAATTTTATCCCCGTGGGATATATATTCTACCCACACACATTTGGAGCTCTCCTGGGGTACCCTCACACATATTATTCCCTCATTTAGTGGATATTTTCACAAAAAAGTGAAATTTTCAAAAATCCAGAAAATTGGCTGAAAACGACTAAATATCAAGGACTCATTGGGAGAATCGCTCTGGAACTCAAATCGGAGTGCTCACTGACATTTCCCCTATCTGAAAGTCTGATAAACGCTGGAAAAATGACAGTCTAAAAAAAAATTTTTTCAACTTTTTTCAATTTTCCCCTTGTGGGATATATGTTCTACCCACACACATTTGGAACTCTTCTGGGGTACCCTCACACATATTATTCCCTCATTTAGTGGATATTTTCACAAAAAAGGGAATTTTCAAAAATCCAGAAAATTGGCTGAAAACGACTAAATATCAAGGACTCATTGGGAGAATCGCTCTGGAACTGAAATTGGAGCGCTCACTGACATTTGCCCTATCTGAAAGTCTGATAAACGCCGGAAAAATGACTAAGTCCAAAAAAAAATTTTTTCTACTTTTTTCAATTTTACCCCATGGGATATATATTCTACCCACACACATTTGGAACTCTCCTGGGGTACCCTCACACATATTATTCACTCATTTAGTGGATATTTTCACAAAAAAGTGAAATTTTCAAAAATCCAAAATATTGGCTGAAAACGACTAAATATCAAGGACTCATTGGGTGAATCGCTCTGGAACTGAAATTGGAGCGCTCACTGACATTTGCCCTATCTGAAAGTCTGATAAACGCCGTAAAAATGACTAAGTCCAAAAAAAAATTGTTTTCAACTTTTTTCAATTTTACCCCCGTGGTATATATATTCTACCCACACACATTTGGAACTCTCCTGGGTTACCCTCACACATATTATTCCCTCATTTAGTGGATATTTTCACAAAAAAGTGACATTTTCAAAAATCCAGAAAATTGGCTGAAAACGACTAAATATCAAGGAATCATTGTGCAAATCGCTCTGGAACTGAAATCTGAACGCTCACTGACATTTCCCCTATCTGAAAGTCTGATAAACGCTGGAAAAATGACAGTCTAAAAAAAACTTTTTTCAACTTTTTTCATTTTTACACCGTGGGATATATATTCTACCCACACACATTTGGAACTCTCCTGGCGTACCCTCACACATATTATTCCCTCATTTAGTGGATATTTTCACAAAAAAAGTGAAATTTTCAAAAATCCAAAATATTGGCTGAAAACGACTAAATATCAAGGACTCATTGGGCAAATCGCTCTGGAATTGAAATCGGAACGCTAACTGATATTTCTCCTATCTGAAAGTCTGATAAACGCCGGAAAAATGACTAATTCCAAAAAAAAAATGTATTCAACTTTTTTCAATTGTACCCCCGTGGGATATATATTTTACCCACACACATTTGGAGCTCTCCTGGGGTACCCTCACATATATTATTCCCTCATTTAGAGATATTTTCAGAAAAAAGTGAAATTTTCAAAAATCCAGAAAATTGGCTGAAAACGACTAAATATAAAGGACTCATTGGGCGAATCGCTCTGGAACTGAATTCGGAACGCTCACTGACATTTCCCCTATCTGAAAGTCTGATAAACGCCGGAAAAATGACTAAGTCCAAAAAAATTTTTTTTTCAACTTTTTTCAATTTTACCCCCGTGGGATATATATTCTACCCACACACATTTAGAACTCTCCTGGGGTACCCTCACACATATTATTCCCTCATTTAGTGGATATTTTCACAAAAAAGTGAAATTTTCAAAAATCCAGAGAATTGGCTGAAAACGAATAAATATCAAGGACTCATTGGGCAAATCACTCTGGAACTGAAATCGGAACTCTCACTGATATTTCCCCTATCTGAAAGTCTGATTAACGCCGGAAAAATGACTAAGTATAAAAAAAAAATGTTTTCAACTTTTTTCAATTTTACCCCCATGGGATATATATTCTACCCACACAGATCTGGAACTCTCCTGGGGTACCCTCACACATATTATTCCCTCATTTAGTGGATATTTTCACAAAAAAGTGAAATTTTCCAAAATCCAGAAAAGTGGCTGAAATTGACTAAATATCAAGGACTCATTGGGCGAATCGCTCTGGAACTGAATTCGGAACGCTCACTGACATTTCCCCTATCTGAAAGTCTGATAAACGCCGGAAAAATGACTAAGTCCAAAAAAATATTTTTTTCAACTTTTTTCAATTTTACCCCCGTGGGATATATATTCTACCCACACACATTTGGAACTCTCCTGGGGTACCATCACACATATTATTCCCTCATTTAGTGGATATTTTCCCAAAAAAGTAAAATTTTCAAAAATCCAAAATATTGGCTGAAAACGACTAAATATCAAAGACTCATTGGGCGAATCGCTCTGCAACTGAAATGGGAATGCTCACTGATATTTCCCCTATCTGAATATCTGATAAATGCCGTAAAAATGATTAAGTCCAAAAAAAAATTTTTTTAAACTTTTTTCAATTTTACCCCGTGGGATATATATTCTACCCACACACATTTGAAACTCTCCTGGGGTACCCTCACACATATTATTCCCTCATTTAGTGGATATTTTCAAGAAAAACTGAAATTTTTAAAAATCCAGAAAATTGGCTGAAAACGACTAAATATCAAGGACTCATTGGGCGAATCGCTCTGGAACTGAAATCGGAATGCTCACTGACATTTGCTCTATCTGAAAGTCTGATAAACGCCGGAAAAATGACTAAGTCCAAAAAAAAAAATTTGTTCAACTTTTTTCAATTTTACCCCCGTGGGATATATATTCTACCCACACAGATCTAGAACTCTCCTGGGGTAACCTCACACATATTATTCCCTCATTTAGCGGATATTTTCACAAAAAACTGAAATTTTCAAAAATCCAGAAAATTGGCTGAAAACGACTAAATATCAAGGACTCATTGGACGAATCGCTCTGGAACTGAAATAGGAACGCTCACTGACATTTGCCCTATCTGAAAGTCTGATAAATGCCGGAAAAATGACTAAGTCCAAAAAAAAAAATGTTTTCAACTTTTTTCAATTTTACCCCCGTGGGATATATATTCTACCCTCACACATTTGGAACTCTCCTGGGGTACCCTCACACATATTATTCCCTCATTTAGTGGATATTTTCACAAAAAAGTGAAATTTTCAAAAATCCAGAGAATTGGCTGAAAACGAATAAATATCAAGGACTCATTGGGCGAATCGCTCTGGAACTGAAATCAGAACGCTCACTGATATTTCTCCTATTTGAAAGTCTGATAAACGCCGGAAAAATGACTAATTCCAAAAAAAAAATTTTTTCAACTTTTTTCAATTGTACCCCTGTGGGATATATATTCTGCCCACACACATTTGGAGCTCTCCTGGGGTACCCTCACATATATTATTCCCTCATTTAGGGATATTTTCACAAAAAAGTGAAATTTTCAAAAATCCAGAAAATTGGCTGAAAACGACTAAATATGAAGGACTCATTGGGCGAATCGCTCTGGAACTGAAATCGGAATGCTCACTGACATTTCCCCTATCTGAAAGTCTGATAAATGCCAGAAAAATGACTAAGTCTAAAAAAATAATTTGTTCAACTTTTTTAAATTTTACCTCGTGGGATATATATTCTACCCACAAACATTTGGAACTCTCCTGGGGTACCCTCACACATATTATTCCCTCATTTAGTGGATATTTTCAAGAAAAACTGAAATTTTCAAAAATCCAGAAAATTGGCTGAAAATGTATAAATATCAAGGACTCATTGGGCGAATCGCTCTGGAACTGAAATCGGAACGCTCACTGATATTTCTCCTATCTGAAAGTCTGATAAACGCCGGAAAAATGACTAATTCCAAAAAAAAAATTTTTTAAACTTTTTTCAATTGTACCCCTGTGGGATATATATTCTGCCCACACACATTTGGAGCTCTCCTGGGGTACCCTCACATATATTATTCCCTCATTTAGGGATATTTTCACAAAAAAGTGAAATTTTCAAAAATCCAGAAAATTGGCTGAAAACGACTAAATATGAAGGACTCATTGGGCGAATCGCTCTGGAACTGAAATCGGAATGCTCACTGACATTTCCCCTATCTGAAAGTCTGATAAATGCCAGAAAAATGACTAAGTCCAAAAAAATTTTTTTTTCAACTTTTTTCAATTTTACCCCCGTGGGATATATATTCTACCCACACACATTTAGAACTCTCCTGGGGTACCCTCACACATATTATTCCCTCATTTAGTGGATATTTTCACAAAAAAGTGAAATTTTCAAAAATCCAGAGAATTGGCTGAAAACGAATAAATATCAAGGACTCATTGGGCAAATCGCTCTGGAACTGAAATCGGAACTCTCACTGATATTTCCCCTATCTGAAAGTCTGATTAACGCCGGAAAAATGACTAAGTATAAAAAAAAAATGTTTTCAACTTTTTTCAATTTTACCCCCATGGGATATATATTCTACCCACACAGATCTGGAACTCTCCTGGGGTACCCTCACACATATTATTCCCTCATTTAGTGGATATTTTCACAAAAAAGTGAAATTTTCCAAAATCCAGAAAAGTGGCTGAAATTGACTAAATATCAAGGACTCATTGGGCGAATCGCTCTGGAACTGAAATCAGAACGCTCACTGATATTTCTCCTATTTGAAAGTCTGATAAACGCCGGAAAAATGACTAATTCCAAAAAAAAAATTTTTTCAACTTTTTTCAATTGTACCCCTGTGGGATATATATTCTGCCCACACACATTTGGAGCTCTTCTGGGGTACCCTCACATATATTATTCCCTCATTTAGGGATATTTTCACAAAAAAGTGAAATTTTCAAAAATCCAGAAAATTGGCTGAAAACGACTAAATATGAAGGACTCATTGGGCGAATCGCTCTGGAACTGAAATCGGAATGCTCACTGACATTTCCCCTATCTGAAAGTCTGATAAATGCCAGAAAAATGACTAAGTCTAAAAAAATAATTTGTTCAACTTTTTTAAATTTTACCTCGTGGGATATATATTCTACCCACAAACATTTGGAACTCTCCTGGGGTACCCTCACACATATTATTCCCTCATTTAGTGGATATTTTCAAGAAAAACTGAAATTTTCAAAAATCCAGAAAATTGGCTGAAAACGACTAAATATCAAAGACTCATTGGACGAATAGCTCTGGAACTGAAATCGGAACGCTCACTGATATTTCTCCTGTCTGAAAGTCTGATAAACGCCGTAAAAATGACTAAGTCCAAAGAAAAAACTTTTTTCAACTTTTTTCAATTTTACCCCGTGGGATATATATTCTACCCACACACATTTGGAGCTCTCCTGGGGTACCCTCACATATATTATTCCCTCATTTAGTGGATATTTTCACAAAAAAGTGAAATTTTCAAAAATCCAGAAAATTGGTTGAAAACGAATAAATATCAAGGAATCATTGGGCGAATTGCTCTGGAACTGAAATCGGAACGCTCACTGACATTTCCCGTTTCTGAAAGTCTGATAAACGCTTGAACAATGACTAGGTCCAAAAAAAAAATTTTTCAACTTTTTTCAATTTTACCCCGTGGGATATATATTCTACCCACACACATTTGGAACTCTCCTGGGGTACCCTCACAAATTTTATTCACTCATTTAGTGGATATTTTCACAAAAAAGTGAAATTTTTAAAAATCCAGAGAATTGGCTGAAAACGAATAAATATCAAGGACTCATTGGGCAAATCGCTCTGGAACTGAAATTGGAACGCTCACTGACATTTCCCCTATCTGAAAGTCTGATAAACGCCAGAAAAATGACTAAGTCCAAAAAAAAATTTTTTTCAACTTTTTTCAATTTTATCCTCGTGGGATATATATTCTACCCACACACATTTGGAGCTCTCCTGGGGTACCCTCACACATATTATTCCCTCATTTAGTGGATATTTTCACAAAAAAGTGAAATTTTCAAAAATCCAGAAAATTGGCTGAAAACGACTAAATATCAAGGACTCATTGGGAGAATCGCTCTGGAACTCAAATCGGAGTGCTCACTGACATTTCCCCTATCTGAAAGTCTGATAAACGCTGGAAAAATGACAGTCTAAAAAAAAATTTTTTCAACTTTTTTCAATTTTCCCCTTGTGGGATATATGTTCTACCCACACACATTTGGAACTCTTCTGGGGTACCCTCACACATATTATTCCCTCATTTAGTGGATATTTTCACAAAAAAGGGAATTTTCAAAAATCCAGAAAATTGGCTGAAAACGACTAAATATCAAGGACTCATTGGGAGAATCGCTCTGGAACTGAAATTGGAGCGCTCACTGACATTTGCCCTATCTGAAAGTCTGATAAACGCCGGAAAAATGACTAAGTCCAAAAAAAAATTTTTTCTACTTTTTTCAATTTTACCCCATGGGATATATATTCTACCCACACACATTTGGAACTCTCCTGGGGTACCCTCACACATATTATTCACTCATTTAGTGGATATTTTCACAAAAAAGTGAAATTTTCAAAAATCCAAAATATTGGCTGAAAACGACTAAATATCAAGGACTCATTGGGTGAATCGCTCTGGAACTGAAATTGGAACGCTCACTGACATTTGCCCTATCTGAAAGTCTGATAAACGCCGTAAAAATGACTAAGTCCAAAAAAAAATTGTTTTCAACTTTTTTCAATTTTACCCCCGTGGTATATATATTCTACCCACACACATTTGGAACTCTCCTGGGTTACCCTCACACATATTATTCCCTCATTTAGTGGATATTTTCACAAAAAAGTGACATTTTCAAAAATCCAGAAAATTGGCTGAAAACGACTAAATATCAAGGAATCATTGTGCAAATCGCTCTGGAACTGAAATCTGAACGCTCACTGACATTTCCCCTATCTGAAAGTCTGATAAACGCTGGAAAAATGACAGTCTAAAAAAAACTTTTTTCAACTTTTTTCATTTTTACACCGTGGGATATATATTCTACCCACACACATTTGGAACTCTCCTGGCGTACCCTCACACATATTATTCCCTCATTTAGTGGATATTTTCACAAAAAAAGTGAAATTTTCAAAAATCCAAAATATTGGCTGAAAACGACTAAATATCAAGGACTCATTGGGCAAATCGCTCTGGAATTGAAATCGGAACGCTAACTGATATTTCTCCTATCTGAAAGTCTGATAAACGCCGGAAAAATGACTAATTCCAAAAAAAAAATGTATTCAACTTTTTTCAATTGTACCCCCGTGGGATATATATTTTACCCACACACATTTGGAGCTCTCCTGGGGTACCCTCACATATATTATTCCCTCATTTAGAGATATTTTCAGAAAAAAGTGAAATTT
This sequence comes from Phyllobates terribilis, assembly GCF_046119375.1. NCBI lineage: Eukaryota > Metazoa > Chordata > Amphibia > Anura > Dendrobatidae > Phyllobates > Phyllobates terribilis. Next base: position 619,476 of record NW_027363331.1, read on the forward strand.
TCAAAAATCCAGAAAATTGGCTGAAAACGACTAAATATAAAGGACTCATTGGGCGAATCGCTCTGGAACTGAATTCGGAACGCTCACTGACATTTCCCCTATCTGAAAGTCTGATAAACGCCGGAAAAATGACTAAGTCCAAAAAAATTTTTTTTTCAACTTTTTTCAATTTTACCCCCGTGGGATATATATTCTACCCACACACATTTAGAACTCTCCTGGGGTACCCTCACACATATTATTCCCTCATTTAGTGGATATTTTCACAAAAAAGTGAAATTTTCAAAAATCCAGAGAATTGGCTGAAAACGAATAAATATCAAGGACTCATTGGGCAAATCACTCTGGAACTGAAATCGGAACTCTCACTGATATTTCCCCTATCTGAAAGTCTGATTAACGCCGGAAAAATGACTAAGTATAAAAAAAAAATGTTTTCAACTTTTTTCAATTTTACCCCCATGGGATATATATTCTACCCACACAGATCTGGAACTCTCCTGGGGTACCCTCACACATATTATTCCCTCATTTAGTGGATATTTTCACAAAAAAGTGAAATTTTCCAAAATCCAGAAAAGTGGCTGAAATTGACTAAATATCAAGGACTCATTGGGCGAATCGCTCTGGAACTGAATTCGGAACGCTCACTGACATTTCCCCTATCTGAAAGTCTGATAAACGCCGGAAAAATGACTAAGTCCAAAAAAATATTTTTTTCAACTTTTTTCAATTTTACCCCCGTGGGATATATATTCTACCCACACACATTTGGAACTCTCCTGGGGTACCATCACACATATTATTCCCTCATTTAGTGGATATTTTCCCAAAAAAGTAAAATTTTCAAAAATCCAAAATATTGGCTGAAAACGACTAAATATCAAAGACTCATTGGGCGAATCGCTCTGCAACTGAAATGGGAACGCTCACTGATATTTCCCCTATCTGAATATCTGATAAATGCCGTAAAAATGATTAAGTCCAAAAAAAAATTTTTTTAAACTTTTTTCAATTTTACCCCGTGGGATATACATTCTACCCACACACATTTGAAACGCTCCTGGGGTACCCTCACACATATTATTCCCTCATTTAGTGGATATTTTCAAGAAAAACTGAAATTTTTAAAAATCCAGAAAATTGGCTGAAAACGACTAAATATCAAGGACTCATTGGGCGAATCGCTCTGGAACTGAAATCGGAATGCTCACTGACATTTGCTCTATCTGAAAGTCTGATAAACGCCGGAAAAATGACTAAGTTCAAAAAAAAAATTTGTTCAACTTTTTTCAATTTTACCCCCGTGGGATATATATTCTACCCACACAGATCTAGAACTCTCCTGGGGTAACCTCACACATATTATTCCCTCATTTAGCGGATATTTTCACAAAAAACTGAAATTTTCAAAAATCCAGAAAATTGGCTGAAAACGACTAAATATCAAGGACTCATTGGACGAATCGCTCTGGAACTGAAATAGGAACGCTCACTGACATTTGCCCTATCTGAAAGTCTGATAAATGCCGGAAAAATGACTAAGTCCAAAAAAAAATGTTTTCAACTTTTTTCAATTTTACCCCCTTGGGATATATATTCTACCCTCACACATTTGGAACTCTCCTGGGGTACCCTCACACATATTATTCCCTCATTTAGTGGATATTTTCACAAAAAAGTGAAATTTTCAAAAATCCAGAGAATTGGCTGAAAATGTATAAATATCAAGGACTCATTGGGCGAATCGCTCTGGAACTGAAATCGGAACGCTCACTGATATTTCTCCTATCTGAAAGTCTGATAAACGCCGGAAAAATGACTAATTCCAAAAAAAAAATTTTTTAAACTTTTTTCAATTGTACCCCTGTGGGATATATATTCTGCCCACACACATTTGGAGCTCTCCTGGGGTACCCTCACATATATTATTCCCTCATTTAGGGATATTTTCACAAAAAAGTGAAATTTTCAAAAATCCAGAAAATTGGCTGAAAACGACTAAATATGAAGGACTCATTGGGCGAATCGCTCTGGAACTGAAATCGGAATGCTCACTGACATTTCCCCTATCTGAAAGTCTGATAAATGCCAGAAAAATGACTAAGTCCAAAAAAATTTTTTTTTCAACTTTTTTCAATTTTACCCCCGTGGGATATATATTCTACCCACACACATTTAGAACTCTCCTGGGGTACCCTCACACATATTATTCCCTCATTTAGTGGATATTTTCACAAAAAAGTGAAATTTTCAAAAATCCAGAGAATTGGCTGAAAACGAATAAATATCAAGGACTCATTGGGCAAATCGCTCTGGAACTGAAATCGGAACTCTCACTGATATTTCCCCTATCTGAAAGTCTGATTAACGCCGGAAAAATGACTAAGTATAAAAAAAAAATGTTTTCAACTTTTTTCAATTTTACCCCCATGGGATATATATTCTACCCACACAGATCTGGAACTCTCCTGGGGTACCCTCACACATATTATTCCCTCATTTAGTGGATATTTTCACAAAAAAGTGAAATTTTCCAAAATCCAGAAAAGTGGCTGAAATTGACTAAATATCAAGGACTCATTGGGCGAATCGCTCTGGAACTGAATTCGGAACGCTCACTGACATTTCCCCTATCTGAAAGTCTGATAAACGCCGGAAAAATGACTAAGTCCAAAAAAATATTTTTTTCAACTTTTTTCAATTTTACCCCCGTGGGATATATATTCTACCCACACACATTTGGAACTCTCCTGGGGTACCATCACACATATTATTCCCTCATTTAGTGGATATTTTCCCAAAAAAGTAAAATTTTCAAAAATCCAAAATATTGGCTGAAAACGACTAAATATCAAAGACTCATTGGGCGAATCGCTCTGCAACTGAAATGGGAACGCTCACTGATATTTCCCCTATCTGAATATCTGATAAATGCCGTAAAAATGATTAAGTCCAAAAAAAAATTTTTTTAAACTTTTTTCAATTTTACCCCGTGGGATATATATTCTACCCACACACATTTGAAACGCTCCTGGGGTACCCTCACACATATTATTCCCTCATTTAGTGGATATTTTCAAGAAAAACTGAAATTTTTAAAAATCCAGAAAATTGGCTGAAAACGACTAAATATCAAGGACTCATTGGGCGAATCGCTCTGGAACTGAAATCGGAATGCTCACTGACATTTGCTCTATCTGAAAGTCTGATAAACGCCGGAAAAATGACTAAGTTCAAAAAAAAAATTTGTTCAACTTTTTTCAATTTTACCCCCGTGGGATATATATTCTACCCACACAGATCTAGAACTCTCCTGGGGTAACCTCACACATATTATTCCCTCATTTAGCGGATATTTTCACAAAAAACTGAAATTTTCAAAAATCCAGAAAATTGGCTGAAAACGACTAAATATCAAGGACTCATTGGACGAATCGCTCTGGAACTGAAATAGGAACGCTCACTGACATTTGCCCTATCTGAAAGTCTGATAAATGCCGGAAAAATGACTAAGTCCAAAAAAAAATGTTTTCAACTTTTTTCAATTTTACCCCCTTGGGATATATATTCTACCCTCACACATTTGGAACTCTCCTGGGGTACCCTCACACATATTATTCCCTCATTTAGTGGATATTTTCACAAAAAAGTGAAATTTTCAAAAATCCAGAGAATTGGCTGAAAATGTATAAATATCAAGGACTCATTGGGCGAATCGCTCTGGAACTGAAATCGGAACGCTCACTGATATTTCTCCTATCTGAAAGTCTGATAAACGCCGGAAAAATGACTAATTCCAAAAAAAAAATTTTTTAAACTTTTTTCAATTGTACCCCTGTGGGATATATATTCTGCCCACACACATTTGGAGCTCTCCTGGGGTACCCTCACATATATTATTCCCTCATTTAGGGATATTTTCACAAAAAAGTGAAATTTTCAAAAATCCAGAAAATTGGCTGAAAACGACTAAATATGAAGGACTCATTGGGCGAATCGCTCTGGAACTGAAATCGGAATGCTCACTGACATTTCCCCTATCTGAAAGTCTGATAAATGCCAGAAAAATGACTAAGTCCAAAAAAAATAATTTGTTCAACTTTTTTAAATTTTACCTCGTGGGATATATATTCTACCCACAAACATTTGGAACTCTCCTGGGGTACCCTCACACATATTATTCCCTCATTTAGTGGATATTTTCAAGAAAAACTGAAATTTTCAAAAATCCAGAAAATTGGCTGAAAACGACTAAATATCAAAGACTCATTGGACGAATAGCTCTGGAACTGAAATCGGAACGCTCACTGATATTTCTCCTGTCTGAAAGTCTGATAAACGCCGTAAAAATGACTAAGTCCAAAGAAAAAACTTTTTTCAACTTTTTTCAATTTTATCCCCGTGGGATATATATTCTACCCACACACATTTGGAGCTCTCCTGGGGTACCCTCACACATATTATTTCCTCATTTAGTGGATATTTTCACAAAAAAGTGAAATTTTCAAAAATCCAGAAAATTGGCTGAAAACGAATAAATACCAAGGTCTCATTGGGCGAATCGCTCTGGAACTGAAATCGGAACGCTCACTGACATTTCCCCTATCTGAAAGTCTGATAAACGCCGGAAAAATGACTAAGTCCAAAAAAAAAAATTGTTCAACCTTTTTCAATTTTACCCCCGTGGGATATATATTCTACCCACACACATTTGGATCTCTCCTGGGGTACCCTCACACATATTATTCCCTCATTTAGTGGATATTTTCACAAAAAAGTGAAATTTTCAAAAATCCAGAAAATTGGCTGAAAACGACTAAATATCAAGGACTCATTGGGAGAATCGCTCTGGAACTCAAATCGGAGTGCTCACTGACATTTCCCCTATCTGAAAGTCTGATAAACGCTGGAAAAATGACAGTCTAAAAAAAATTTTTTTCAACTTTTTTCAATTTTACCCCCGTGGTATATATATTCTACCCACACACATTTGGATCTCTCCTGGGGTACCCTCACACATATTATTCACTCATTTAGTGGATATTTTCACAAAAAAGTGAAATTTTCAAAAATCCAAAATATTGGCTGAAAACGACTAAATATCAAGGACTCATTGGGTGAATCGCTCTGGAACTGAAATTGGAACGCTCACTGACATTTGCCCTATCTGAAAGTCTGATAAACGCCGGAAAAATGACTAAGTCCAAAAAAAAATTGTTTTCAACTTTTTTCAATTTTACCCCCGTGGTATATATATTCTACCCACACACATTTGGAACTCTCCTGGGTTACCCTCACACATATTATTCCCTCATTTAGTGGATATTTTCACAAAAAAGTGACATTTTCAAAAATCCAGAAAATTGGCTGAAAACGACTAAATATCAAGGAATCATTGTGCAAATCGCTCTGGAACTGAAATCTGAACGCTCACTGACATTTCCCCTATCTGAAAGTCTGATAAACGCCAGAAAAATGACAGTCCAAAAAAACAATTTTTTTCAACTTTTTTCAATTTTACCCCCTTGGGATATATATTCTACCCACACACACTTGGAACTCTTCTGGGGTACCCTCACACATATTATTCACTCATTTAGTGGATATTTTCACAAAAAAGTGAAATTTTCAAAAATTCTAAATATTGGCTGAAAACGACTAAATATCAAGGACTCATTGGGTGAATCACTCTGGAACTGAAATCGGAACGCTCACTAACATTTCCCCTATCTGAAAGTCTGATAAACGCTGGAAAAATGACTAAGTCCAAAAAAAAAATTTGTTAAACTTTTTTCAATATTACCCCTGTGTGATATATATTCTACCCACACACATTTGGAACGCTCCTGGCGTACCCTCACACTTATTATTCCCTCATTTAGTGGATATTTTCACAAAAAAGTGAAATTTTCAAAAATCTAAAATATTGGCTGAAAACGACTAAATATCAAGGACTCATTGCGCAAAACGCTCTGGAACTGAAATCGGAACGCTCACTGACATTTGCCCTATCTGAAAGTCTGATAAACGCCGGAAAAATGACTATGTCCCCCAAAAAAATTTTTTCAACTTTTTTAAATTTTACGCCCGTGGGATATATGTTCTACCAACACACATTTGGAACTCTCCTGGGGTACCCTCACACATATTATTCCCTCATTTAGTGGATATTTTCACAAAAAAGTGAAATTTTCAAAAATCCCGAAAATTGGTTGAAAATGACTAAATATCAAGGACTCATTGGTCGAATCACTCTGGAACTGAAATCGGAACGCTCACTGACATTTCCCGTTTCAGAAAGTTTGATTAACGCCGGAAAAATGACTAAGTCCAAAAAAAATTGTTTTCAACTTTTTTCAATTTTACCATACCGACGTAGTATATATATTCTACCCACACACATTTGGAACTCTCCTGGGGTACCCTCACACATATTATTCCCTCATTTAGTGGATATTTTCACAAAAAGTGAAATTTTCAAAAATCCAGAAAATTGACTGTAAACGACTAAATATTAAGGACTCATTGGACAAATCGCTCTGGAACTAAAATCGGAACGCTCACTGACAATTGCCCTATCTGAAAGTCTGATAAACGCTGGAAAAATGACTAAGTCCAAAAAAAAAATTTGTTCAACTTTTTTCAATATTACCCCCGTGTGATATATATTCTACCCACACACATTTGGAACTCTCCTGGGGTACCCTCACACATATTATTCCCTCATTTATTGGATATTTTTAAGAAAAACTGAAATTTTCAAAATCCAGAAAATTGGTTGAAAATGGCTAAATATCAAGGACTCATTGGGCGAATCGCTCTGAAACTGAAATCGGAATGCTTACTGACATTTGCCCTATCTGAAAGTCTGATAAACGTCGGAAAAATTACTAAGTCCAAAAAAAAAATTTGTTCAACTTTTTTCAATTTTACCCCCGTGGTATATATATTCTACCCACACACATTTGGAACTCTCCTGGGGTACCCTCACACATATTATTCACTCATTTAGTGGATATTTTCACAAAAAAGTGAAATTTTCAAAAATTCAAAATATTGGCTGAAAACGACTAAATATCAAGGACTCATTGAGTGAATCACTCTGGAACTGAAATCGGAACGCTCACTGACATTTCCCCTATCTGAAAGTCTGATAAACGCTGGAAAAATGACTAAGTCCAAAAAAAAAATTTGTTAAACTTTTTTCAATATTACCCCTGTGTGATATATATTCTACCCACACACATTTGGAACTCTCCTGGCGTACCCTCACACATATTATTCACTCATTTAGTGGATATTTTCACAAAAAAGTGAAATTTTCTAAAATCCAGAAAATTGTCTGAAAACAACTAAATATCAAGGACTCATTGGGCGAATTGCTCTGGAACTGAAATCGGAATGCTCACTGACATTTCCCCTATCTGAAAGTCTGATAAACGCCGGAAAAATGACTAAGTCCAAAAAAAAATTTTTTTTATCTTTTTTCAATTTTACCCCCGTGGGATGTATATTCTACCCACACAGATTTGGAAATCTCCTGGGGTACCCTCACACATATTATTCCCTCAATTAGTGCATATTTTCACAAAAAAGTGAAATTTTCAAACATCCAGAAAATTGTCTGAAAACGACTAAATATCAAGGACTCATTGGGCGAATCGCTCTGGAACTGAAATCGGAACGCTCACTGACATTTCCCCTATCTGAAAGTCTGATAAACGCCGGAAAAATGACTAAGTCCAAAAAAAAATGTTTTCAACTTTTTTCAATTTTACCCCCGGCGGTATATATATTCTACCCACACACATTTGGAACTCTCCTGGGGTACCCTCACACATATTATTCCCTCATTTAGTGGATATTTTCACAAAAAAGTGAAATTTTCACAAATCCAGAAAATTGTCTGAAAACGACTAAATATCAAGGAATCATTGGGTGAATCGCTCTGGAACTGAAATTGGAACGCTCACTGACATTTCCCCTATCTGAAAGTCTGATAAACGCCGGAAAAATGACTATGTCCAAAAAAAAATTTTTTTCAACTTTTTTCAATTTTACCCCCGTGGGATATATATTCTACACACTCACATTTGGAACTCTCCTGGGGTACCCTCACACATATTATTCCCTCATTTAGTGGATATTTTCACGAAAAACTGAAGTTTTCAAAAATCCAGAAAATTGGCTGAAATTGACTAAATATCATGGACTCATTGGGCGAATCGCTCTGGAACTGAAATCGGAACGCTCACTGACAATTGCCGTATCTGAAAGTCTGATAAAGGCCAGAAAAATGACGAAGTCCAAAAAAAAATATTTTTCAACTTTTTTCAATTGTACCCCTGTGGGATATATATTCTACGCACACACATTTGGAACTCTCCTGGGGTACCCTCACACATATTATTCCCTCATTTAGTGGATATTTTCATAAAAAAAGTGAAAATTTCAAAATTCCAAAATATTGGCTGAAATCGACTAAATATCAAGGACTCATTGGGCGAATTGCTCTGGAACTGAAATCGGAAAGCTCACTTACATTTGCCCTATCTGAAAGTCTGATAAATGCCGAAAAAATGACTAAGTCCAAAAAAAAAAATTTGTTCAACTTTTTTCAATTTTACCCCCGTGGTATATATATTCTACCCACACACATTTGGAACTCTCCTGGGGTACCCTCACAGATATTATTCCCTCATTTAGTGGATATTTTCATAAAAAAAGTGAAAATTTCAAAATTCCAAAATATTGGCTGAAATCGACTAAATATCAAGGACTCATTGGGCGAATCGCTCTGGAACTGAAATTGGAACGCTCACTGACATTTGCCTTATCTGAAAGTCTGATAAATAGCCAGAAAAATGACAAAGTCCAAAAAAAAAAATTTGTTCAACTTTTTTCAATTTTACCCCCGTGGTATATGTATTCTACCCACACACATTTGGAACTCTCCTGGGGTACCCTCACACATATTATTCCCTCATTTAGTGGATATTTTCACAAAAAAGTGAAATTTTCTAAAATCCAGAATATTGTCTGAAAACAACTAAATATAAAGGACTCATTGGGCGAATCGCTCTGGAACTGAAATTGGAATGCTCACTGACATTTCCCCTATCTGAAAGTCTGATAAACGCCGGAAAAATGACTAAGTCCAAAAAAAAAATTTTTTCAACTTTTTTAAATTTTACCCCCGTGGGATATATATTCTACCCACACAGATTTGGAAATCTCCTGGGGTACCCTCACACATATTATTCCCTCATTTAGTGGATATTTTCACAAAAAAGTGAAATTTTCACAAATCCAGAAAATTGTCTGAAAACGACTAAATATCAAGGAATCATTGGGTGAATCACTCTGGAACTGAAATTGGAACGCTCACTGACATTTCCCCTATCTGAAAGTCTGATAAACGCCGGAAAAATGACTATGTCCAAAAAAAATATTTTTTCAACTTTTTTCAATTTTACCCCCGTGGGATATATATTCTACACACACACATTTGGAACTCTCCTGGGGTACCCTCACACATATTATTCCCTCATTTAGTGGATATTTTCACGAAAAACTGAAGTTTTCAAAAATCCAGAAAATTGGCTGAAATTGACTAAATATCATGGACTCATTGGGCGAATCGCTCTGGAACTGAAATCGGAACGCTCACTGACAATTGCCGTATCTGAAAGTCTGATAAAGGCCAGAAAAATGACGAAGTCCAAAAAAAATATTTTTCAACTTTTTTCAATTGTACCCCTGTGGGATATATATTCTACGCACACACATTTGGAACTCTCCTGGGGTACCCTCACACATATTATTCCCTCATTTAGTGGATATTTTCATAAAAAAAGTGAAAATTTCAAAATTCCAAAATATTGGCTGAAATCGACTAAATATCAAGGACTCATTGGGCGAATTGCTCTGGAACTGAAATCGGAAAGCTCACTTACATTTGCCCTATCTGAAAGTCTGATAAATGCCGAAAAAATGACTAAGTCCAAAAAAAAAAATTTGTTCAACTTTTTTCAATTTTACCCCCGTGGTATATATATTCTACCCACACACATTTGGAACTCTCCTGGGGTACCCTCACAGATATTATTCCCTCATTTAGTGGATATTTTCATAAAAAAAGTGAAAATTTTAAAATTCCAAAATATTGGCTGAAATCGACTAAATATCAAGGACTCATTGGGCGAATCGCTCTGGAACTGAAATTGGAACGCTCACTGACATTTGCCTTATCTGAAAGTCTGATAAATAGCCAGAAAAATGACAAAGTCCCCCCAAAAAAATTTTTCAACTGTTTTCAATTTTAACCCCGTGGGATATATATTCTACCCACACAGATTTGGAACTCTCCTGGGGTACCCTCACACATATTATTCCCTCAATTAGTGCATATTTTCACAAAAAAAGTGAAATTTTCAAAAATCCAGAAAATTGGCTGAAAACGACTAAATATCAAGGACTCATTGGTAGAATCGCTCTGGAACTGAAAACGGAATGCTCACTGACATTTCCCCTATCTGAAAGTCTGATAAACGCTGTAAAAATGACTAAGTCCAAAAAAAATAATTTGTTCAACTTTTTTCAATTTTACCCCATGGGATATATATTCTACCCACACACATTTGGAACTCTCCTGGGGTACCCTCACACATATTATTCCCTCATTTAGTGGATATTTTCACAAAAAAGTAACATTTTCAAAAATCTAAAATATTGGCTGAAAACTACTAACTATCAAGGACTCATTGGGCAAATCGTTCTGGAACTGAAATCGGAACGCTCACTGACATTTCCCCTATCTGAAAGTCTGATAAACGCCGGAAAAATGACTAAGTCCAAAAAAAAAATTTTTTCAACTTTTTTCAATTTTACCCCCGTGGTATATATATTCTACCCACACACATTTGGAACTCTCCTGGGGTACCCTCACACATATTATTCCCTCATTTAGTGGATATTTTCACAAAAAAGTGAAATTTTCAAAAATCCAGAAAATTGTCTGAAAACGACTAAATATCAAGGAATCATTGGGTGAATCGCTCTGGAGCTGAAATTAGAACGCTCACTGACATTTCCCCTATCTGAAAGTCTCATAAATGCCGGAAAAATGACTAAGTCCAAAAAAAAAATTTGTTAAACTTTTTTCAATATTACCCCCGTGTGATATATATTCTAACCACACACATTTGGAACTCTCCTGGGGTACCCTCACACATATTATTCACTCATTTAGTGGATATTTTCACAAAAAAGTGAAATTTTCAAAAATCTAAAATATTGGCTGAAAACTACTAACTATCAAGGACTCATTGGGCAAAATCGCTCTGGAACTGAAATCGGAACGCTCACTGACATTTCCCCTATCTGAAAGTCTGATAAAGGCCGGAAAAATGTCTAAGTCCAAAAAAAAATATTTTTCAACTTTTTTCAATTGTACCCCTGTGGGATATATATTCTACCCACACACATTTGGAACTCTCCTGGGGTACCCTCACACATATTATTCCCTCATTTAGTGGATATTTTCACAAAAAAGTGAAATTTTCTAAAATCCAGAATATTGTCTGAAAACAACTAAATATAAAGGACTCATTGGGCGAATCGCTCTGGAACTGAAATTGAAATGCTCACTGACATTTCCCCTATCTGAAAGTCTGATAAACGCCGGAAAAATGACTAAGTCCAAAAAAAACATTTTTTCAACTTTTTTAAATTTTACCCCCGTGGGATATATATTCTACCCACACAGATTTGGAAATCTCCTGGGGTACCCTCACACATATTATTCCCTCATTTAGTGGATATTTTCACAAAAAAGTGAAATTTTCACAAATCCAGAAAATTGTCTGAAAACGACTAAATATCAAGGAATCATTGGGTGAATCACTCTGGAACTGAAATTGGAACGCTCACTGACATTTCCCCTATCTGAAAGTCTGATAAACGCCGGAAAAATGACTATGTCCAAAAAAAATTTTTTTTCAACTTTTTTCAATTTTACCCCCGTGGGATATATATTCTACACACACACATTTGGAACTCTCCTGGGGTACCCTCACACATATTATTCCCTCATTTAGTGGATATTTTCATAAAAAAAGTGAAAATTTCAAAATTCCAAAATATTGGCTGAAATCGACTAAATATCAAGGACTCATTGGGCGAATCGCTCTGGAACTGAAATTGGAACGCTCACTGACATTTGCCTTATCTGAAAGTCTGATAAATAGCCAGAAAAATGACAAAGTCCAAAAAAAAAAATTTGTTCAACTTTTTTCAATTTTACCCCCGTGGTATATGTATTCTACCCACACACATTTGGAACTCTCCTGGGGTACCCTCACACATATTATTCCCTCATTTAGTGGATATTTTCACAAAAAAGTGAAATTTTCAAAAATCCAGAAAATTGTCTGAAAACAACTAAATATCAAGGACTCATTGGGCGAAACGCTCTGGAACTGAAATTGGAACGCTCACTGACATTTCCCCTATATGAAAGTCTGATAAACGCCGGAAAAATGACTAAGTCCCCCCAAAAAAATTTTTCAACTGTTTTCAATTTTAACCCCGTGGGATATATATTCTACCCACACAGATTTGGAACTCTCCTGGGGTACCCTCACACATATTATTCCCTCAATTAGTGCATATTTTCACAAAAAAAGTGAAAATTTCAAAAATCCAGAAAATTGGCTGAAAACGACTAAATATCAAGGACTCATTGGTAGAATCGCTCTGGAACTGAAAACGGAATGCTCACTGACATTTCCCCTATCTGAAAGTCTGATAAACGCTGTAAAAATGACTAAGTCCAAAAAAAATAATTTGTTCAACTTTTTTCAATTTTACCCCATGGGATATATATTCTACCCACACACATTTGGAACTCTCCTGGGGTACCCTCACACATATTATTCCCTCATTTAGTGGATATTTTCACAAAAAAGTAACATTTTCAAAAATCTAAAATATTGGCTGAAAACTACTAACTATCAAGGACTCATTGGGCAAATCGTTCTGGAACTGAAATCGGAATGCTCACTGACATTTCCCCTATCTGAAAGTCTGATAAAGGCCAGAAAAATGACTAAGTCCCCCAAAAAAATTTTTTCACCTTTTTTCAATTTTACCCCCCTGGTATATATATTCTTCCCAAACACATTTGGAACTCTCCTGAGATACCCTCACACATATTATTCCCTCTTTTAGTGGATATTTTCACAAAAAAGTGAAATTTTCAAAAATCCAGAAAATTGTCTGAAAACGACTAAATATCAAGGAATCATTGGGTGAATCGCTCTGGAACTGAAATTGGAACGCTCACTGACATTTCCCCTATCTGAAAATCTCATAAACGCCTGAAAAATGACTATGTCCAAAAAAAAAATTTGTTAAACTTTTTTCAATATTACCCCCGTGTGATATATATTCTACCCACACACATTTGGAACTCTCCTGGGGTACCCTCACACATATTATTCCCTCATTTAGTGGATATTTTCACAAAAAAGTGAAATTTTCAAAAATCTAAAATGTTGGCTGAAAACTACTATCAAGGACTCATTGGGCAAATCGCTCTGGAACTGAAATCGGAACGCTCACTGACATTTCCCCTATCTGAAAGTCTGATAAAGGCCAGAAAAATGACTAAGTCCTAAAAAAAATTTTTTTCAACTTTTTTCAATTTTACCCCCGTGGTATATATATTCTACCCACACACATTTGGAACTCTCCTGGGGTACCCGCACACATATTATTCCCTCATTTAGTGGATATTTTCACAAAAAAGTGAAATTTTCAAAAATCCAGAAAATTGTCTGAAAACAACTAAATATCAAGGACTCATTGGGAGAATCGCTCTGGAACTGAAATCGGAACGCTCACTGACATTTCCCCTATCTGAAAGTCTGATAAACGCCGGAAAAATGACTAAGTCCAAAAAAAAAATTTTTTCAACTTTTTTCAATTTTACCCCCGTGGTATATATATTCTACCCACACACATTTGGAACTCTCCTGGGGTACCCTCACACATATTATTCCCTCATTTAGTGGATATTTTCACAAAAAAGTGAAATTTTCAAAAATCCAGAAAATTGTCTGAAAACGACTAAATATCAAGGAATCATTGGGTGAAACGCTCTGGAGCTGAAATTAGAACGCTCACTGACATTTCCCCTATCTGAAAGTCTCATAAATGCCGGAAAAATGACTAAGTCCAAAAAAAAAATTTGTTAAACTTTTTTCAATATTACCCCCGTGTGATATATATTCTACCCACACACATTTGGAACTCTCCTGGGGTACCCTCACACATATTATTCACTCATTTAGTGGATATTTTCACAAAAAAGTGAAATTTTCAAAAATCTAAAATATTGGCTGAAAACTACTAACTGTCAAGGACTCATTGGGCAAAATCGCTCTGGAACTGAAATCGGAACGCTCACTGACATTTCCCCTATCTGAAAGTCTGATAAAGGCCGGAAAAATGTCTAAGTCCAAAAAAAAATATTTTTCAACTTTTTTCAATTGTACCCCTGTGGGATATATATTCTACCCACACACATTTGGAACTCTCCTGGGGTACCCTCACACATATTATTCCCTCATTTAGTGGATATTTTCACAAAAAAGTGAAATTTTCTAAAATCCAGAATATTGTCTGAAAACAACTAAATATAAAGGACTCATTGGGCGAATCGCTCTGGAACTGAAATTGGAATGCTCACTGACATTTCCCCTATCTGAAAGTCTGATAAACGCCGGAAAAATGACTAAGTCCAAAAAAAAAATTTTTTCAACTTTTTTAAATTTTACCCCCGTGGGATATATATTCTACCCACACAGATTTGGAAATCTCCTGGGGTACCCTCACACATATTATTCCCTCATTTAGTGGATATTTTCACAAAAAAGTGAAATTTTCACAAATCCAGAAAATTGTCTGAAAACGACTAAATATCAAGGAATCATTGGGTGAATCACTCTGGAACTGAAATTGGAACGCTCACTGACATTTCCCCTATCTGAAAGTCTGATAAACGCCGGAAAAATGACTATGTCCAAAAAAAATTTTTTTTCAACTTTTTTCAATTTTACCCCCGTGGGATATATATTCTACACACACACATTTGGAACTATCCTGGGGTACCCTCACACATATTATTCCCTCATTTAGTGGATATTTTCACGAAAAACTGAAGTTTTCAAAAATCCAGAAAATTGGCTGAAATTGACTAAATATCATGGACTCATTGGGCGAATCGCTCTGGAACTGAAATCGGAACGCTCACTGACAATTGCCGTATCTGAAAGTCTGATAAAGGCCAGAAAAATGACGAAGTCCAAAAAAAATATTTTTCAACTTTTTTCAATTGTACCCCTGTGGGATATATATTCTACGCACACACATTTGGAACTCTCCTGGGGTACCCTCACACATATTATTCCCTCATTTAGTGGATATTTTCATAAAAAAAGTGAAAATTTCAAAATTCCAAAATATTGGCTGAAATCGACTAAATATCAAGGACTCATTGGGCGAATTGCTCTGGAACTGAAATCGGAAAGCTCACTTACATTTGCCCTATCTGAAAGTCTGATAAATGCCGAAAAAATGAAAAAGTCCAAAAAAAAAAATTTGTTCAACTTTTTTAAATTTTACCCCCGTGGTATATATATTCTACCCACACACATTTGGAACTCTCCTGGGGTACCCTCACAGATATTATTCCCTCATTTAGTGGATATTTTCATAAAAAAAGTGAAAATTTCAAAATTCCAAAATATTGGCTGAAATCGACTAAATATCAAGGACTCATTGGGCGAATCGCTCTGGAACTGAAATTGGAACGCTCACTGACATTTGCCTTATCTGAAAGTCTGATAAATAGCCAGAAAAATGACAAAGTCCAAAAAAAAAAATTTGTTCAACTTTTTTCAATTTTACCCCCGTGGTATATGTATTCTACCCACACACATTTGGAACTCTCCTGGGGTACCCTCACACATATTATTCCCTCATTTAGTGGATATTTTCACAAAAAAGTGAAATTTTCAAAAATCCAGAAAATTGGCTGAAAACAACTAAATATCCAGGACTCATTGGGCGAAACGCTCTGGAACTGAAATTGGAACGCTCACTGACATTTCCCCTATATGAAAGTCTGATAAACGCCGGAAAAATGACTAAGTCCCCCCAAAAAAATTTTTCAACTGTTTTCAATTTTAACCCCGTGGGATATATATTCTACCCACACAGATTTGGAACTCTCCTGGGGTACCCTCACACATATTATTCCCTCAATTAGTGCATATTTTCACAAAAAAAGTGAAATTTTCAAAAATCCAGAAAATTGGCTGAAAACGACTAAATATCAAGGACTCATTGGTAGAATCGCTCTGGAACTGAAAACGGAATGCTCACTGACATTTCCCCTATCTGAAAGTCTGATAAACGCTGTAAAAATGACTAAGTCCCCCAAAAAAATTTTTTCACCTTTTTTCAATTTTACCCCCCTGGTATATATATTCTTCCCAAACACATTTGGAACTCTCCTGAGATACCCTCACACATATTATTCCCTCTTTTAGTGGATATTTTCACAAAAAAGTGAAATTTTCAAAAATCCAGAAAATTGTCTGAAAACGACTAAATATCAAGGAATCATTGGGTGAATCGCTCTGGAACTGAAATCGGAATGCTCACTGACATTTGCCATATCTGAAAGTCTGATAAATGCCGGAAAAATGACTAAGTCCAAAAAAAAAATTTGTTAAACTTTTTTCAATATTACCCCCGTGTGATATATATTCTACCCACACACATTTGGAACTCTCCTGGGGTACCCTCACACATATTATTCACTCATTTAGTGGATATTTTCACAAAAAAGTGAAATTTTCAAAAATCTAAAATATTGGCTGAAAACTACTAACTATCAAGGACTCATTGGGCAAAATCGCTCTGGAACTGAAATCGGAACGCTCACTGACATTTCCCCTATCTGAAAGTCTGATAAAGGCCGGAAAAATGTCTAAGTCCAAAAAAAAATATTTTTCAACTTTTTTCAATTGTACCCCTGTGGGATATATATTCTACCCACACACATTTGGAACTCTCCTGGGGTACCCTCACACATATTATTCCCTCATTTAGTGGATATTTTCACAAAAAAGTGAAATTTTCAAAAATCCAGAAAATTGGCTGAAAACGACTAAATATCAAGGACTCATTGGGCGAATCGCTCTGGAACTGAAATCGGAATGCTCACTGACATTTGCCATATCTGAAAGTCTGATAAATGCTGGAAAAATGACTAAGTCCAAAAAAAAATTTTTTTCAACTTTTTTCAATTTTACCCCCGTGGGATATATATTCTACCCACACAGATTTGGAAATCTCCTGGGGTACCCTCACACATATTATTCCCTCAATTAGTGCATATTTTCACAAAAAAGTGAAATTTTCAAAAATCCAGAAAATTGGCTGAAAACGACTAAATATCAAGGACACATTGGGCGAATCGCTCTGGAACTGAAATCGGAACGCTCACTGACATTTCCCCTACCTGAAAGTCTGATAAACGCCGTAAAAAAGACTAAGTCCAAAAAAAAATTTTTTCATCTTTTTTCAATTTTACCCCCGTGGGATATATATTCTACCCACACAGATTTGGAACTCTCCTGGGGTACCCTCACACATATTATTCCCTCATTTAGTGGATATTTTCACAAAAAGCTGAAATTTTCAAAAATCCAGCAAAATTGCTGAAAACGACTAAATATCAAGGACTCATTGGGCGAATCGCTCTGGAACTGAAATCGGAACGCTCATTGACATTTCCCCTATCTGAAAGTCTGATAAACGCCAGAAAAATGACTAAGTCCAAAAAAAATAATTTGTTCAACTTTTTTCAATTTTTCCCCGTGGAATATATATTCTACCCACACACATTTGGAACTCTCCTGGGGTACCCTCACACATATTATTCCCTCATTTAGTGGATATTTTCACAAAAAAGTGAAATTTTCAAAAATCCAGAAAATTGGCTGAAAATGACTAAATATCAAGGACTCATTGGGCGAATCGCTCTGGAACTGAAATCGGAACGCTCACTGACATTTCCCCTATCTGAAAGTCTGATAAACGCCGGAAAAATGACTAAGTCCCCCAAAAATTTTTTTTCAACTTTTTTCAATTTTAACCCCGTGGAATATATATTCTACCCACACAGATTTGGAACTCTCCTGGGGTACCCTCACACATATTATTCCCTCAATTAGTGCATATTTTCACAAAAAAGTGAAATTTTCAAAAATCCAGAAAATTGGCTGAAAACTACTAAATTTCAAAGACTCATTGGGAGAATCGCTCTGGAACTGAAAACGGAATGCTCACTGACATTTCCCCTATCTGAAAGTCTGATAAACGCTGTAAAAATGACTAAGTCCAAAAAAAAATTTTTTTCAACTTTTTTCAATTTTACCCCCGTGGGATATATATTCAACCCACACACATTTGGAACTCTCCTGGGGTACCCTCACACATATTATTCCCTCATTTAGTGGATATTTTCACAAAAAAGTGAAATTTTCAAAAATCCAGAAAATTGGCTGAAAACGAATAAATATCAAGGACTCATTGGGCGAATCGCTCTGGTACTGAAATCGGAACGCTCACTCACATTTCCCCTATCTGAAAGTCTGATAAACGCCGGAAAAATGACTAAGTCCAAAAAAAATAATTTGTTCAACTTTTTTCAATTTTTCCCCGTGGAATATATATTCTACCCACACACATTTGGAACTCTCCTGGGGTACCCTCACACATATTATTCCCTCATTTAGTGGATATTTTCACAAAAAAGTGAAATTTTCAAAAA
The DNA here is from genome assembly GCF_046119375.1 of Phyllobates terribilis. Classification (NCBI taxonomy): domain Eukaryota; kingdom Metazoa; phylum Chordata; class Amphibia; order Anura; family Dendrobatidae; genus Phyllobates; species Phyllobates terribilis. Next base: position 638,386 of record NW_027363331.1, read on the forward strand.
TCCAGAAAATTGCCTGAAAACGACTAAATATCAAGGACTCATTGGGCGAATCGCTCTGGAACTGAAATCGGAACGCTCACTGACATTTCCTATGTCTGAAAGTCTGATAAACGCCAGAAAAATGACTAAGTACAAAAAAAAACATTTGTTCAACTTTTTTCAATTTTACCCCCGTGGGATATATATTCTACCCACACACATTTGGAACTCTCCTGGGGTACCCTCACGCATATTATTCCCTCATTTAGTGGATATTTTCACTAAAAAGTAACATTTTCAAAACTCTAAAATATTGGCTGAAAACTACTAACTATCAAGGACTCATTGGGTAAATCGCTCTGGAACTGAAATTGGAACGCTCACTGACATTTCCCCTATCTGAAAGTCTGATAAAGGCCAGAAAAATGACTAAGTCCAAAAAAAAAAATTTGTTCAACTTTTTTCAATTTTACCCCCGTGGTATATATTTTCTACCCACACACATTTGGAACTCTCCTGCGGTACCCTCACACATATTATTCCCTCATTTAGTGGATATTTTCACAAAAAAGTGAAATTTTCAAAAATCCAGAAAATTGTCTGAAAACGACTAAATATCAAAGACTCATTGGGCGAAACACTCTGGAACTGAAACTGGAACGCTCACTAACATTTTCCCTATATGTAAGTCTGATAAACGCCGGAAAAATGACTAAGTCCCCCCAAAAAATTTTTTCAACTTTTTTCAATTTTAACCCCGTGGGATATATATTCTACCCACACAGATTTGGAACTCTCCTGGGGTACCCTCACACATATTATTCCCTCAATTAGTGCATATTTTCACAAAACAGTGAAATTTTCAAAAATCCAGAAAATTGGCTGAAAAGAACTAAATATCATGGACTCATTGGGCGAATCGCTCTGGAACTGAAATCGGAAAGGTCACTGACATTTGCCTTATCTGAAAGTCTGATAAATGCCGGAAAAATGACTAAGTCCAAAAAAAAAAATTTGTTCAACTTTTTTCAATTTTACCCCCGTGGTATATATATTCTACCCACACACATTTGGAACTCTCCTGAGGTACCCTCACACATATTATTCCCTCATTTAGTGGATATTTTCACAAAAAAGTGAAATTTTCAAAAATCCAGAAAATTGGCTGAAAATGACTAAGTATCAAAGACTCATTGGGCGAAATGCTCTGGAACTCTAATTGGAACGCTGACTGACATTTGCCCTATCTGAAAGACTGATAAATGCCAGAAAAATGACTAAGTCCAAAAAAAAAATTTTTTCAACTTTTTTCAATTTTACCCCCGTGGGATATATATTCTACCCACACAGATTTGGAACTCTCCTGGGGTACCCTCACACATATTATTCCGTCATTTAGTGGATATTTTCACAAAAAAGTGAAATTTTCAAAAATCCACATAATTGGCTGAAAACGACTAAATATCAAGGGCTCATTGGGCGAATCGCTCTGGAACTGAAATCGGAACGCTCACTGACATTTCCCCTATCTGAAAATCTGATAAACGCCGGAAAAATGACTAATTCCAAAATAAAATTTTTTCAACTTTTTTCAATTTTACCTCGTGGGATACATATTCTTCCCAAACACATTTGCAACTCTCCTGGGGTACCCTCACACATATTATTCCCTCAATTAGTGCATATTTTCACAAAAAAGTGAAATTTTCAAAAATCCAGAAAATTGGCTGAAAACGACTAAATATCAAGGACTCATTGGACGAATCGCTCTGGAACTGAAATCGGAATGCTCACTGACATTTCCCCTTTCTGAAAGTATGATAAGCGCCGGAAAAATGACTAAGTCCAAAAAAAAAAATTTTTCAACCTTTTTCAATTGTACCCCCGTGGGATATATATTCTTCCCACACACATTTGGAACTCTCCTGGGGTACCCTCACACATATTATTCCCTCATTTAGTGGATATTTTCACAAAAAAGTGAAATTTTCAAATATCCAGAAAATTGGCTGAAAACGACTAAATATCAAGGACTCATTTGGCGAATCGCTCTGGAAATGAAATCGGAACGCTCACTGACATTTCCCCTATCTGAAAGTGTGATAAACGCCAGAAAAATGACTAAGTCAAAAAAAAATATTTTTTCAACTTTTTTCAATTTTACCCCCGTGGGATAAATATTCTACCCACACACAATTGGAACTCTCCTGGGGTACCCTCACACATATTATTCCCTCATTTAGTGGATATTTTCACAAAAAAGTGAAATTTTCAAAAATCCAAAATATTGGCTGAAAATGACTAAATATCAAGGATTCATTGGGCGAATCGCTCTGGAATTGAAATCGGAACGCTCACTGACATTTGCCCTTTCTGAAAGTCTGATAAACGCCGGAAAAATGACTAAGTCCAAAAAAAAAATGTGTTCAACTTTTTTCAATTTTACCCCCGTGGGATATATATTCTACCCACACACATTTGGAACTCTCCTGGTTTACCCTCACACATATTATTCCCTCATTTAGTGGATATTTTCACATAAAAGTGAAATTTTCAAAAATCCATAAAATTGGCTGAAAAAGAGTAAATATCAAATACTCATAGGGCAAATTGCTCTGGAACTGAAATTGGAACGCTCACTGACATTTCCCCTATCTGAAAGTCTGATAAACGCCGGAAAAATGACTAAGTTCAAAAAAAAAATTTGTTCAACTTTTTTCAATTTTACCCCTGTGGGATATATATTCTACCCACACACATTTGGAACTCTCCTGGGGTACCCTCACACATATTATTCCCTCATTTAGTGGATATTTTCACAAAAAAGTGAAATTTTCAAAATTCCAAAATATTGGCTGAAAACGACTAAATATCAAGGACTGATTGGGCGAATCGCTCTGGAATTGAAATCGGAATGCTCACTGACATTTCCCCTATCTGAAAGTCTGATAAACGCTGGAAAAATGACTAAGTCAAAAAAATATATTTTTTCAACTTTTTTCAATTTTACCCCCGTGGGATATATATTCTACCCACACACATTTGGAACTCTCCTGGTTTACCCTCACACATATTATTCCCTCATTTAGTGGATATTTTCACATAAAAGTGAAATTTTCAAAAATCCATAAAATTGGCTGAAAAAGAGTAAATATCAAAGACTCATAGGGCAAATTGCTCTGGAACTGAAATTGGAACGCTCACTGACATTTCCCCTATCTGAAAGTCTGATAAACGCCGGAAAAATGACTAAGTTCAAAAAAAAAATTTGTTCAACTTTTTTCAATTTTACCCCTGTGGGATATATATTCTACCCACACACATTTGGAACTCTCCTGGGGTACCCTCACACATATTATTCCCTCATTTAGTGGATATTTTCACAAAAAAGTGAAATTTTCAAAATTCCAAAATATTGGCTGAAAACGACTAAATATCAAGGACTCATTGGGCGAATCGCTCTGGAATTGAAATCGGAACGCTCACTGACATTTCCCCTATCTGAAAGTCTGATAAACGCTGGAAAAATGACTAAGTCAAAAAAAAATATTTTTTCAACTTTTTTCAATTTTACCCCCGTGGGATATATATTCTACCCACACACATTTGGAACTCTCCTGGTTTACCCTCACACATATTATTCCCTCATTTAGTGGATATTTTCACATAAAAGTGAAATTTTCAAAAATCCATAAAATTGGCTGAAAAAGAGTAAATATCAAAGACTCATAGGGCAAATTGCTCTGGAACTGAAATTGGAACGCTCACTGACATTTCCCCTATCTGAAAGTCTGATAAACGCCGGAAAAATGACTAAGTTCAAAAAAAAAATTTGTTCAACTTTTTTCAATTTTACCCCTGTGGGATATATATTTTACCCACACACATTTGGAACTCTCCTGGGGTACCCTCACACATATTATTCCCTCATTTAGTGGATATTTTCACAAAAAAGTGAAATTTTCAAAAATCCAGAAAATTGCCTGAAAACGACTAAATATCAAGGACTCATTGGGCGAATCGCTCTGGAACTGAAATCGGAACGCTCACTGACATTTCCTATGTCTGAAAGTCTGATAAACGCCAGAAAAATGACTAAGTACAAAAAAAAACATTTGTTCAACTTTTTTCAATTTTACCCCCGTGGGATATATATTCTACCCACACACATTTGGAACTCTCCTGGGGTACCCTCACGCATATTATTCCCTCATTTAGTGGATATTTTCACTAAAAAGTAACATTTTCAAAACTCTAAAATATTGGCTGAAAACTACTAACTATCAAGGACTCATTGGGTAAATCGCTCTGGAACTGAAATTGGAACGCTCACTGACATTTCCCCTATCTGAAAGTCTGATAAAGGCCAGAAAAATGACTAAGTCCAAAAAAAAATATTTTTCAACTTTTTTCAATTGTACCCCTGTGGGATATATATTCTACCCACACACATTTGTAACTCTCCTGGGGTACCCTCACACATATTATTCCCTCAATTAGTGCATATTTTCACAAAAAAGTGAAATTTTCAAAAATCCAGAAAATTGGCTGAAAACGACTAAATATCAAGGACTCATTGGGCGAATCGCTCTGGAACTGAAATCGGAAAGCTCACTGACTTTTGCCCTATCTGAAAGTCTGATAAATGCCGGAAAAATGACTAAGTCCAAAAAAAAAAATTTTGTTCAACTTTTTTCAATTTTACCCCCGTGGTATATATTTTCTACCCACACACATTTGGAACTCTCCTGCGGTACCCTCACACATATTATTCCCTCATTTAGTGGATATTTTCACAAAAAAGTGAAATTTTCAAAAATCCAGAAAATTGTCTGAAAACGACTAAATATCAAAGACTCATTGGGCGAAACACTCTGGAACTGAAACTGGAACGCTCACTAACATTTTCCCTATATGTAAGTCTGATAAACGCCGGAAAAATGACTAAGTCCCCCCAAAAAATTTTTTCAACTTTTTTCAATTTTAACCCCGTGGGATATATATTCTACCCACACAGATTTGGAACTCTCCTGGGGTACCCTCACACATATTATTCCCTCAATTAGTGCATATTTTCACAAAACAGTGAAATTTTCAAAAATCCAGAAAATTGGCTGAAAAGAACTAAATATCATGGACTCATTGGGCGAATCGCTCTGGAACTGAAATCGGAAAGGTCACTGACATTTGCCTTATCTGAAAGTCTGATAAATGCCGGAAAAATGACTAAGTCCAAAAAAAAAAATTTGTTCAACTTTTTTCAATTTTACCCCCGTGGTATATATATTCTACCCACACACATTTGGAACTCTCCTGAGGTACCCTCACACATATTATTCCCTCATTTAGTGGATATTTTCATAAAAAAGTGAAATTTTCAAAAATCCAGAAAATTGGCTGAAAATGACTAAGTATCAAAGACTCATTGGGCGAAATGCTCTGGAACTGAAATTGGAACGCTGACTGACATTTGCCCTATCTGAAAGACTGATAAATGCCAGAAAAATGACTAAGTCCAAAAAAAAAATTTTTTCAACTTTTTTCAATTTTACCCCCGTGGGATATATATTCTACCCACACAGATTTGGAACTCTCCTGGGGTACCCTCACACATATTATTCCGTCATTTAGTGGATATTTTCACAAAAAAGTGAAATTTTCAAAAATCCACATAATTGGCTGAAAACGACTAAATATCAAGGGCTCATTGGGCGAATCGCTCTGGAACTGAAATCGGAACGCTCACTGACATTTCCCCTATCTGAAAATCTGATAAACGCCGGAAAAATGACTAATTCCAAAATAAAATTTTTTCAACTTTTTTCAATTTTACCTCGTGGGATACATATTCTTCCCAAACACATTTGCAACTCTCCTGGGGTACCCTCACACATATTATTCCCTCAATTAGTGCATATTTTCACAAAAAAGTGAAATTTTCAAAAATCCAGAAAATTGGCTGAAAACGACTAAATATCAAGGACTCATTGGACGAATCGCTCTGGAACTGAAATCGGAATGCTCACTGACATTTCCCCTTTCTGAAAGTATGATAAGCGCCGGAAAAATGACTAAGTCAAAAAAAAATATTTTTTCAACTTTTTTCAATTTTACCCCCGTGGGATAAATATTCTACCCACACACAATTGGAACTCTCCTGGGGTACCCTCACACATATTATTCCCTCATTTAGTGGATATTTTCACAAAAAAGTGAAATTTTCAAAAATCCAAAATATTGGCTGAAAATGACTAAATATCAAGGATTCATTGGGCGAATCGCTCTGGAATTGAAATCGGAACGCTCACTGACATTTGCCCTTTCTGAAAGTCTGATAAACGCCGGAAAAATGACTAAGTCCAAAAAAAAAATGTGTTCAACTTTTTTCAATTTTACCCCCGTGGGATATATATTCTACCCACACACATTTGGAACTCTCCTGGTTTACCCTCACACATATTATTCCCTCATTTAGTGGATATTTTCACATAAAAGTGAAATTTTCAAAAATCCATAAAATTGGCTGAAAAAGAGTAAATATCAAATACTCATAGGGCAAATTGCTCTGGAACTGAAATTGGAACGCTCACTGACATTTCCCCTATCTGAAAGTCTGATAAACGCCGGAAAAATGACTAAGTTCAAAAAAAAAATTTGTTCAACTTTTTTCAATTTTACCCCTGTGGGATATATATTCTACCCACACACATTTGGAACTCTCCTGGGGTACCCTCACACATATTATTCCCTCATTTAGTGGATATTTTCACAAAAAAGTGAAATTTTCAAAATTCCAAAATATTGGCTGAAAACGACTAAATATCAAGGACTGATTGGGCGAATCGCTCTGGAATTGAAATCGGAATGCTCACTGACATTTCCCCTATCTGAAAGTCTGATAAACGCTGGAAAAATGACTAAGTCAAAAAAATATATTTTTTCAACTTTTTTCAATTTTACCCCCGTGGGATATATATTCTACCCACACACATTTGGAACTCTCCTGGTTTACCCTCACACATATTATTCCCTCATTTAGTGGATATTTTCACATAAAAGTGAAATTTTCAAAAATCCATAAAATTGGCTGAAAAAGAGTAAATATCAAAGACTCATAGGGCAAATTGCTCTGGAACTGAAATTGGAACGCTCACTGACATTTCCCCTATCTGAAAGTCTGATAAACGCCGGAAAAATGACTAAGTTCAAAAAAAAAATTTGTTCAACTTTTTTCAATTTTACCCCTGTGGGATATATATTCTACCCACACACATTTGGAACTCTCCTGGGGTACCCTCACACATATTATTCCCTCATTTAGTGGATATTTTCACAAAAAAGTGAAATTTTCAAAATTCCAAAATATTGGCTGAAAACGACTAAATATCAAGGACTCATTGGGCGAATCGCTCTGGAATTGAAATCGGAACGCTCACTGACATTTCCCCTATCTGAAAGTCTGATAAACGCTGGAAAAATGACTAAGTCAAAAAAAAATATTTTTTCAACTTTTTTCAATTTTACCCCCGTGGGATATATATTCTACCCACACACATTTGGAACTCTCCTGGTTTACCCTCACACATATTATTCCCTCATTTAGTGGATATTTTCACATAAAAGTGAAATTTTCAAAAATCCATAAAATTGGCTGAAAAAGAGTAAATATCAAAGACTCATAGGGCAAATTGCTCTGGAACTGAAATTGGAACGCTCACTGACATTTCCCCTATCTGAAAGTCTGATAAACGCCGGAAAAATGACTAAGTTCAAAAAAAAAATTTGTTCAACTTTTTTCAATTTTACCCCTGTGGGATATATATTTTACCCACACACATTTGGAACTCTCCTGGGGTACCCTCACACATATTATTCCCTCATTTAGTGGATATTTTCACAAAAAAGTGAAATTTTCAAAATTCCAAAATATTGGCTGAAAACGACTAAATATCAAGGACTCATTGGGCGAATCGCTCTGGAATTGAAATCGGAACGCTCACTGACATTTGCCCTTTCTGAAAGTCTGATAAACGCCGGAAAAATGACTAAGTCCAAAAAAAAATTTTTTTCAACTTTTTTCAATTTTACCCCAATGGGATATACATTCTACCCACACACATTTGGAACTCTCCTGGGGTACCCTCGCACATATTATTCCCTCATTTAGTGGATATTTTCACAAAAAAGTGAAATTTTCAAAAATCCAAAATATTGGCTGAAAACGACTAAATATCAAGGGCTCATTGGGCGAATCGCTCTGGAACTGAAATCGGAACGCTCACTGACATTTCCCCTATCTGAAAATCTGATAAACGCCGGAAAAATGACTAATTCCAAAATAAAATTTTTTCAACTTTTTTCAATTTTACCTCGTGGGATACATATTCTTCCCAAACACATTTGCAACTCTCCTGGGGTACCCTCACACATATTATTCCCTCAATTAGTGCATATTTTCACAAAAAAGTGAAATTTTCAAAAATCCAGAAAATTGGCTGAAAACGAATAAATATCAAGGACTCATTGGGCGAATCGCTCTGGAACTGAAATCGGAATGCTCACTGACATTTCCCCTTTCTGAAAGTATGATAAGCGCCGGAAAAATGACTAAGTCCAAAAAAAAAAATTTTTCAACCTTTTTCAATTGTACCCCCGTGGGATATATATTCTTCCCACACACATTTGGAACTCTCCTGGGGTACCCTCACACATATTATTCCCTCATTTAGTGGATATTTTCACAAAAAAGTGAAATTTTCAAATATCCAGAAAATTGGCTGAAAACGACTAAATATCAAGGACTCATTGGGCGAATCGCTCTGGAAATGAAATCGGAACGCTCACTGACATTTCCCCTATCTGAAAGTGTGATAAACGCCAGAAAAATGACTAAGTCAAAAAAAAATATTTTTTCAACTTTTTTCAATTTTACCCCCGTGGGATAAATATTCTACCCACACACAATTGGAACTCTCCTGGGGTACCCTCACACATATTATTCCCTCATTTAGTGGATATTTTCACAAAAAAGTGAAATTTTCAAAAATCCAAAATATTGGCTGAAAATGACGAAATATCAAGGATTCATTGGGCGAATCGCTCTGGAATTGAAATCGGAACGCTCACTGACATTTGCCCTTTCTGAAAGTCTGATAAACGCCGGAAAAATGACTAAGTCAAAAAAAAATTTTTTTCAACTTTTTTCAATTTTACCCCCGTGGGAAATATATTCCACCCACACACATTTGGAACTCTCCTGGGGTACCCTCACACATATTATTCTCTCATTTAGTGGATATTTTCACAAAAAAGTGAAATTTTCAAAATTCCAAAATATTGGCTGAAAACGACTAAATATCAAGGACTCATTGGGCGAATCGCTCTGGAACTGACATCGGAACGCTCACTGACAATTCCCCTATCTGAAAGTCTGATAAACGCCGGAAAAATTACTAAGTCCAAAAAAAAAATGTGTTCAACTTTTTTCAATTTTACCCCCGTGGGATATATATTTTACCCACACACATTTGGAACTCTCCCGGGGTACCCTCACACATATTATTCCCTCATTTAGTGGATATTTTCACAAAAAAGTGAAATTTTGAAAAATCCAAAATATTGGCTGAAAACGACTAAATATCAAGGACTCATTGGACGAATCGCTCTGGAACTGAAATCGGAATGCTCACTGACATTTGCCCTATCTGAAAGTCTGATAAACGCCGGAAAAATGACTAAGTCCAAAAAAAAGTTTTTTTCAACTTTTTTCAATTTTACCCCCATGGGATATATATTCTACCCACACACATTTGGAACTCTCCTGGGGTACCCTCACACATACTATTCCCTCATTTAGTGGATATTTTCACAAAAAAGTGAAATTTTCAAAAATCCAAAATATTGGCTGAAAACGACTAAATATCAAGGACTCATTGGACGAATCGCTCTGGAACTGAAATCGAAACGCTCACTGACATTTGCCCTATCTGAAAGTCTGATAAACGCCGGAAAAATGACTAAGTCCAAAAAAAAAAAATTGTTCAATTTTTTTCAATTTTACCCCCGTGGGATATATATTCTTCCCACACACATTTGGAACTCTCCTGGGGTACCCTCACACATATTATTCCCTCATTTAGTGGATATTTTCACAAAAAAGTGAAATTTTCAAAATTCCAAAATATTGGCTGAAAACGATTAAATATCAAGGACTCATTGGGCAAATCGCTCTGGAACTGAAATCAGAACGCTCACTGACATTTTCCCTATCTGAAAGTCTGATAAACGCCGGAAAAATTACTAAGTCCAAAAAAAAAAATTTGTTCAACTTTTTTCAATTTTACCCCCATGGGATATATATTCTACCCACACACATTTGGAACTCTCCTGGGGTACCCTCACACATATTATTCCCTCATTTAGTGGATATTTTCACAAAAAAGTGAAATTTTCAAAATTCCAAAATATTGGCTGAAAACGACTAAATATCAAGGACTCATTGGGCGAATCGCTCTGAAATTGAAATCGGAACGCTCACTGACATTTGCCCTTTCTGAAAGTCTGATAAACGCCGGAAAAATGACTAAGTCCAAAAAAAAATTTTTTTCAACTTTTTTCAATTTTACCCCAATGGGATATATATTCTACCCACACACATTTGGAACTCTCCTGGGGTACCCTCGCACATATTATTCCCTCATTTAGTGGATATTTTCACAAAAAAGTGAAATTTTCAAAAATCCAAAATATTGGCTGAAAACGACTAAATATCAAGGACTTATTGGGCGAATCACTCTGGAACTGAAATCGGAATGCTCACTGACATTTTCCCTATCTGAAAGTCTGATAAACGCCGGAAAAATTACTAAGTCCAAAAAAAAAATGTGTTCAACTTTTTTCAATTTTACCCCCGTGGGATATATATTTTACCCACACACATTTGGAACTCTCCTGGGGTACCCTCACACATATTATTCCCTCATTTAGTGGATATTTTCACAAAAAAGTGAAATTTTCAAAATTCCAAAATATTGGCTGAAAACGACTAAATATCAAGGACTGATTGGGCAAATCGCTCTGGAATTGAAATCGGAATGCTCACTGACATTTCCCCTATCTGAAAGTCTGATAAACGCTGGAAAAATGACTAAGTCAAAAAAATATATTTTTTCAACTTTTTTCAATTTTACCCCCGTGGGATATATATTCTACCCACACACATTTGGAACTCTCCTGGTTTACCCTCACACATATTATTCCCTCATTTAGTGGATATTTTCACATAAAAGTGAAATTTTCAAAAATCCATAAAATTGGCTGAAAAAGAGTAAATATCAAAGACTCATAGGGCAAATTGCTCTGGAACTGAAATTGGAACGCTCACTGACATTTCCCCTATCTGAAAGTCTGATAAACGCCGGAAAAATGACTAAGTTCAAAAAAAAAATTTGTTCAACTTTTTTCAATTTTACCCCTGTGGGATATATATTCTACCCACACACATTTGGAACTCTCCTGGGGTACCCTCACACATATTATTCCCTCATTTAGTGGATATTTTCACAAAAAAGTGAAATTTTCAAAATTCCAAAATATTGGCTGAAAACGACTAAATATCAAGGACTCATTGGGCGAATCGCTCTGGAATTGAAATCGGAACGCTCACTGACATTTCCCCTATCTGAAAGTCTGATAAACGCTGGAAAAATGACTAAGTCAAAAAAAAATATTTTTTCAACTTTTTTCAATTTTACCCCCGTGGGATATATATTCTACCCACACACATTTGGAACTCTCCTGGTTTACCCTCACACATATTATTCCCTCATTTAGTGGATATTTTCACATAAAAGTGAAATTTTCAAAAATCCATAAAATTGGCTGAAAAAGAGTAAATATCAAAGACTCATAGGGCAAATTGCTCTGGAACTGAAATTGGAACGCTCACTGACATTTCCCCTATCTGAAAGTCTGATAAACGCCGGAAAAATGACTATGTCCAAAGAAAAATGTTTTCAACTTTTTTCAATTTTACCCCTGTGGGATATATATTCTACCCACACACATTTGGAACTCTCCTGGGGTACCCTCACACATATTATTCCCTCATTTAGTGGATATTTTCACAAAAAAGTGAAATTTTCAAAATTCCAAAATATTGGCTGAAAACGACTAAATATCAAGGACTCATTGGGCGAATCGCTCTGGAATTGAAATCGGAACGCTCACTGACATTTGCCCTTTCTGAAAGTCTGATAAACGCCGGAAAAATGACTAAGTCCAAAAAAAAATTTTTTTCAACTTTTTTCAATTTTACCCCAATGGGATATATATTCTACCCACACACATTTGGAACTCTCCTGGGGTACCCTCGCACATATTATTCCCTCATTTAGTGGATATTTTCACAAAAAAGTGAAATTTTCAAAAATCCAAAATATTGGCTGAAAACGACTAAATATCAAGGACTTATTGGGCGAATCACTCTGGAACTGAAATCGGAATGCTCACTGACATTTTCCCTATCTGAAAGTCTGATAAACGCCGGAAAAATTACTAAGTCCAAAAAAAAAATGTGTTCAACTTTTTTCAATTTTACCCCCGTGGGATATATATTTTACCCACACACATTTGGAACTCTCCTGGGGTACCCTCACACATATTATTCCCTCATTTATTGGATATTTTCGCAAAAAAGTGAAATTTTGAAAAATCCAAAATATTGGCTGAAAACGACTAAATATCAAGGACTCATTGGGCGAATCGCTCTGCAACTGAAATCGGAACGCTCACTGACATTTCCCCTAACTGAAAGTCTGATATACGCCAGAAAAATGACTAAGTCCAAAAAAAAATTTTTTTCAACTTTCTTCAATTTTACCCCCGTGGGATATATATTCTACCCACATACATTTGGAACTCTCCTGGGGTACCCTTACACATATTATTCCCTCATTTAGTGGATATTTTCTCAAAAAAGTAAAATTTTCAAAATTCCAAAATATTGGCTGAAAACGACTATATATAAAGGACTCATTGGGCTAATCGCTCTGGAACTGAAATCGGAACACTCACTGACATTTCCCCTAACTGAAAGTCTGATAAACGCCGGAAAAATGACTAAGTCCAAAAAAAAATTTTTTTCAACTTTCTTCAATTTTACCCCCGTGGGATATATATTCTACCCACACACATTTGGAACTCTCCTGGGGTACCCTCACACATATTATTCCCTCATTTAGTGGATATTTTCACAAAAAAGTGAAATTTTCAAAAATCCAAAATATTGACTGAAAACGACTAATTATCAAGGACTCATTGGGCGAATCGCTCTGGAACTGAAATCGGAACGCTCACTGACATTTGCCCTATCTGAAAGTCTGATAAACGCCAGAAAAATGACTAAGTCCAAAAAAAAAATTTTTTTCAACTTTTTTAAATTTTACCCCCTTGGGAAATATATTCCACCCACACACATTTGGAACTCTCCTGGGGTACCCTCACACATATTATTCCCTCATTTAGTGGATATTTTCACAAAAAAGTGAAATTTTCAAAAATCCAAAATATTGGCTGAAAACGACTAAATATCAAAGACTCATTGGACGAATCGCTCTGGAACTGAAATCGGAACGCTCACTGACATTTCCCCTATCTGAAAGTCTGATAAACCCCGGAAAAATGACTAAGTCCCAAAAAAAATAATTGTTCAACTTTTTTCAATTTTACCCCCGTGGGATATATATTCCACCCACACACATTTGGAACTCTCCTGGGGTACCCTCACACATATTATTCCCTCATTTAGTGGATATTTTCACAAAAATGTGAAATTTTCAAAAATCCAAAATATTGGATGAAAACGACTATATATCAAGGACTCATTGGGCTAATCGATCTGGAACTGAAATCGGAACGCTCACTGACATTTGCCCTTTCTGAAAGTCTGATAAACGCCGGAAAAATGACTAAGTCCAAAAAAAAATTTTTTTCAACTTTTTTCAATTTTACCCCAATGGGATATATATTCTACCCACACACAGTTGGAACTCTCCTGGGGTACCCTCGCACATATTATTCCCTCATTTAGTGGATATTTTCACAAAAAAGTGAAATTTTCAAAAATCCAAAATATTGGCTGAAAACGACTAAATATCAAGGACTTATTGGGCGAATCACTCTGGAACTGAAATCGGAATGCTCACTGACATTTTCCCTATCTGAAAGTCTGATAAACGCCGGAAAAATTACTAAGTCCAAAAAAAAATATGTGTTCAACTTTTTTCAATTTTACCCCCGTGGGATATATATTTTACCCACACACATTTGGAACTCTCCTGGGGTACCCTCACACATATTATTCCCTCATGTAGTGGATATTTTCACAAAAAAGTGAAATTTTCAAAATTCCAAAATATTGGCTGAAAACGACTAAATATCAAGGACTCATTGGGCGAATCGCTCTGGAACTGAAATCGGAACACTCACTGACATTTTCCCTTTCTGAAAGTCTGATAAACGCCGGAAAAATGGCTAAGTCCAAAAAAAAAATGTGTTCAACTTTTTTCAATTTTACCCCCGTGGGATATATATTCCACCCACACACATTTGGATCTCTCCTGGGGTACCCTCACACATATTATTTCCTCATTTAGTGGATATTTTCGCAAAAAAGTGAAATTTTGAAAAATCCAAAATATTGGCTGAAAACGACTAAATATCAAGGACTCATTGGACGAATCGCTCTGGAACTGAAATCGGAATGCTCACTGACATTTGCCCTATCTGAAAGTCTGATAAACGCCGGAAAAATGACTAAGTCCAAAAAAAAGTTTTTTTCAACTTTTTTCAATTTTACCCCCGTGGGATATATATTCTACCCACACACATTTGGAACTCTCCTGGTTTACCCTTACACATATTATTCCCTCATTTAGTGGATATTTTCACATTAAAGTGAAATTTTCAAAAATCCATAAAATTGGCTGAAAAAGAGTAAATATCAAAGACTCATAGGGCAAATTGCTATGGAACTGAAATTGGAATGCTCACTGACATTTCCCCTATCTGAAAGTCTGATAAACGCCGGAAAAATGACTAAGTTCAAAAAAAAAATTTGTTCATTTTTTTTCAATTTTACCCCTGTGGGATATATATTCTACCCACACACATTTGGAACTCTCCTGGGGTACCCTCACACATATTATTCCCTCATTTAGTGGATATTTTCACAAAAAAAGTGAAATTTTCAAAATTCCAAAATATTGGCTGAAAACGACTAAATATCAAGGACTCATTGGGCGAATCGCTCTGGAATTGAAATCGGAACGCTCACTGACATTTCCCCTATCTGAAAGTCTGATAAACGCTGGAAAAATGACTAAGTCAAAAAAAAATATTTTTTCAACTTTTTTCAATTTTACCCCCGTGGGATATATATTCTACCCACACACATTTGGAACTCTCCTGGTTTACCCTCACACATATTATTCCCTCATTTAGTGGATATTTTCACATAAAAGTGAAATTTTCAAAAATCCATAAAATTGGCTGAAAAAGAGTAAATATCAAAGACTCATAGGGCAAATTGCTCTGGAACTGAAATTGGAACGCTCACTGACATTTCCCCTATCTGAAAGTCTGATAAACGCCGGAAAAATGACTAAGTTCAAAAAAAAAATTTGTTCAACTTTTTTCAATTTTACCCCTGTGGGATATATATTCTACCCACACACATTTGGAACTCTCCTGGGGTACCCTCACACATATTATTCCCTCATTTAGTGGATATTTTCACAAAAAAGTGAAATTTTCAAAATTCCAAAATATTGGCTGAAAACGACTAAATATCAAGGACTCATTGGGCGAATCGCTCTGGAATTGAAATCGGAACGCTCACTGACATTTCCCCTATCTGAAAGTCTGATAAACGCTGGAAAAATGACTAAGTCAAAAAAAAATATTTTTTCAACTTTTTTCAATTTTACCCCCATGGGATATATATTCTACCCACACACATTTGGAACTCTCCTGGGGTACTCTCACACATATTATTCCCTCATTTAGTGGATATTTTCACAAAAAAGTGAAATTTTCAAAAATCCAAAATATTGGCTGAAAACGACTAAATATCAAGGACTCATTGGATGAATCGTTGTGGAACTGAAATCGGAACGCTCACTGACATTTGCCCTATCTGAAAGTCTGATAAACGCCGGAAAAATGACTAAGTCCAAAAAAAAGTTTTTTTCAACTTTTTTCAATTTTACCCCCGTGGGATATATATTCTACCCACACACATTTGGAACTCTCCTGGTTTACCCTTACACATATTATTCCCTCATTTAGTGGATATTTTCACATTAAAGTGAAATTTTCAAAAATCCATAAAATTGGCTGAAAAAGAGTAAATATCAAAGACTCATAGGGCAAATTGCTCTGGAACTGAAATTGGAACGCTCACTGACATTTCCCCTATCTGAAAGTCTGATAAACGCCGGAAAAATGACTAAGTTCAAAAAAAAAATTTGTTCAACTTTTTTCAATTTTACCCCTGTGGGATATATATTCTACCCACACACATTTGGAACTCTCCTGGGCTACCCTCACACATATTATTCGCTCATTTAGTGGATATTTTCACAAAAAAGTGAAATTTTCAAAATTCCAAAATATTGGCTGAAAACGACTAAATATCAAGGACTCATTGGGCGAATCGCTCTGGAATTGAAATCGGAACGCTCACTGACATTTCCCCTATCTGAAAGTCTGATAAACGCTGGAAAAATGACTAAGTCAAAAAAAAATATTTTTTCAACTTTTTTCAATTTTACCCCCGTGGGATATATATTCTACCCACACACATTTGGAACTCTCCTGGTTTACCCTCACACATATTATTCCCTCATTTAGTGGATATTTTCACATAAAAGTGAAATTTTCAAAAATCCATAAAATTGGCTGAAAAAGAGTAAATATCAAAGACTCATAGGGCAAATTGCTCTGGAACTGAAATTGGAACGCTCACTGACATTTCCCCTATCTGAAAGTCTGATAAACGCCGGAAAAATGACTAAGTTCAAAAAAAAAATTTGTTCATTTTTTTTCAATTTTACCCCTGTGGGATATATATTCTACCCACACACATTTGGAACTCTCCTGGGGTACCCTCACACATATTATTCCCTCATTTAGTGGATATTTTCACAAAAAAAGTGAAATTTTCAAAATTCCAAAATATTGGCTGAAAACGACTAAATATCAAGGACTCATTGGGCGAATCGCTCTGGAATTGAAATCGGAACGCTCACTGACATTTCCCCTATCTGAAAGTCTGATAAACGCTGGAAAAATGACTAAGTCAAAAAAAAATATTTTTTCAACTTTTTTCAATTTTACCCCCGTGGGATATATATTCTACCCACACACATTTGGAACTCTCCTGGTTTACCCTCACACATATTATTCCCTCATTTAGTGGATATTTTCACATAAAAGTGAAATTTTCAAAAATCCATAAAATTGGCTGAAAAAGAGTAAATATCAAAGACTCATAGGGCAAATTGCTCTGGAACTGAAATTGGAACGCTCACTGACATTTCCCCTATCTGAAAGTCTGATAAACGCCGGAAAAATGACTAAGTTCAAAAAAAAAATTTGTTCATTTTTTTTCAATTTTACCCCTGTGGGATATATATTCTACCCACACACATTTGGAACTCTCCTGGGGTACCCTCACACATATTATTCCCTCATTTAGTGGATATTTTCACAAAAAAGTGAAATTTTCAAAATTCCAAAATATTGGCTGAAAACGACTAAATATCAAGGACTCATTGGGCGAATCGCTCTGGAATTGAAATCGGAACGCTCACTGACATTTCCCCTATCTGAAAGTCTGATAAACGCTGGAAAAATGACTAAGTCAAAAAAAAATATTTTTTCAACTTTTTTCAATTTTACCCCCATGGGATATATATTCTACCCACACACATTTGGAACTCTCCTGGGGTACTCTCACACATATTATTCCCTCATTTAGTGGATATTTTCACAAAAAAGTGAAATTTTCAAAAATCCAAAATATTGGCTGAAAACGACTAAATATCAAGGACTCATTGGATGAATCGTTGTGGAACTGAAATCGGAACGCTCACTGACATTTGCCCTATCTGAAAGTCTGATAAACGCCGGAAAAATGACTAAGTCCAAAAAAAAAAAATTGTTCAATTTTTTTCAATTTTACCCCCGTGGGATATATATTCTACCCACACACATTTGGAACTCTCCTGGGGCACCCTCACACATATTATTCCCTCATTTAGTGGATATTTTCACAAAAAAGTGAAATTTTCAAAATTCCAAAATATTGGCTGAAAACGACTAAATATCAAGGACTCACTGGGCGAATCGCTCTGGAACTGAAATCGGAACGCTCACTGACATTTTCCCTATCTGAAAGTCTGATAAACGCCGGAAAAAATGCTAAGTCCAAAAAAAAAATGTGTTCAACTTTTTTCAATTTTACCCCCGTGGGATATATATTCCACCCACACACATTTGGATCTCTCCTGGGGTACCCTCACACATATTATTCCCTCATTTAGTGGATATTTTCGCAAAAAAGTGAAATTTTGAAAAATCCAAAATATTGGCTGAAAACGACTAAATATCAAGGACTCATTGGGCGAATCGCTCTGGAATTGAAATCGGAACGCTCACTGACATTTCCCCTATCTGAAAGTCTGATAAACGCTGGAAAAATGACTAAGTGAAAAAAAAATATTTTTTCAACTTTTTTCAATTTTACCCCCGTGGGATATATATTCTACCCACACACATTTGAAACTCTCCTGGTTTACCCTCACACATATTATTCCCTCATTTAGTGGATATTTTCACATAAAAGTGAAATTTTCAAAAATCCATAAAATTGGCTGAAAAAGAGTAAATATCAAAGACTCATAGGGCAAATTGCTCTGGAACTGAAATTGGAACGCTCACTGACATTTCCCCTATCTGAAAGTCTGATAAACGCCGGAAAAATGACTAAGTCCAAAAAAAAATGTTTTCAACTTTTTTCAATTTTACCCCCGTGGGATATATATTCTACCCACACATATTTGGAACTCTCCTGGGGTACCCTCACACATATTATTCCCTCATTTAATGGATATTCTCACAAAAAAGTGAAATTTTCAAAAATCCAAAATATTGGCTGAAAACGACTAAATATCAAGGACTCATTGGGCGAACCACTCTGGAACTGAAATCGGAACGCTCACTGACATTTCCCCTATCTGAAAGTCTGATAAACGCCGGAAAAATGACTAAGTCCAAAAAAAATTTTTTTTCAACTTTTTTCAATTTTACCCCCGTGGTATATATATTCTACCCACACATATTTGGAACTCTCCTGGGGTATCCTCACACATATTATTCCCTCATTTAGTGGATATTTTCACAAAAAAGTGAAATTTTCAAAAATCCAGAAAATTGGCTGAAAACAACTAAATATCAAGGACTCAGTAGGCGAATCAGTCTGGAACTGAAATTGGAACGCTCACTGACATTTGCCCTATCTGAAAGTCTGATAAACGCCGGAAAAATGACTAAGTCCAAAAAAAAAATTTTTTCAACTTTTTTCAATTTTACCCCCGTGGGATACATATTCTATCCACACACATTTGGAATTCTCCTGGGGTACCCTCACACATATTATTCCCTCATTTAGAGGATATTTTCACAAAAAAGTGAAATTTTCAAAACTCCAGAAAATTGGCTGAAAACGACTAAATATCAAGGACTCATTGGGTGAATCGCTCTGGTACTGATATCGGAATGCTCACTGACATTTCCCTTATCTGAAAGTCTGATAAGCGCCGGAAAAGTGACTAAGTCCAAAAAAAAAATGTTTTCATCTTTTTTCAATTTTACCCCCGTGGGATATATATTCTACCCACACACATTTGGAACTCTCCTGGGTTACCCTCACACATATTATTCCCTCATTTAGTGGATATTTTCACAAAAAAGTGAAATTTTCAAAAATCCAGAAAATTGGCTGAAAACAACTAAATATCAAGGACTCACTGGGCGAATCGGTCTGGAACTGAAATCGGAACGGTTGCTGACATTTCCCCTATCTGAAAGTCTGATAAACGCTGGAAAAATGACTAAGTCAAAAAAAAATATTTTTTCAACTTTTTTCAATTTTACCCCCGTGGGATATATATTCTACCCACACCCATTTGGAACTCTCCTGGTTTACCCTCACACATATTATTCCCTCATTTAGTGGATATTTTCACATAAAAGTGAAATTTTCAAAAATCCATAAAATTGGCTGAAAAAGAGTAAATATCAAAGACTCATAGGGCAAATTGCTCTGGAACTGAAATTGGAACGCTCACTGACATTTCCCCTATCTGAAAGTCTGATAAACGCCGGAAAAATGACTAAGTTCAAAAAAAAAATTTGTTCATTTTTTTTCAATTTTACCCCTGTGGGATATATATTCTACCCACACACATTTGGAACTCTCCTGGGGTACCCTCACACATATTATTCCCTCATTTAGTGGATATTTTCACAAAAAAAGTGAAATTTTCAAAATTCCAAAATATTGGCTGAAAACGACTAAATATCAAGGACTCATTGGGCGAATCGCTCTGGAATTGAAATCGGAACGCTCACTGACATTTCCCCTATCTGAAAGTCTGATAAACGCTGGAAAAATGACTAAGTCAAAAAAAAATATTTTTTCAACTTTTTTCAATTTTACCCCCGTGGGATATATATTCTACCCACACACATTTGGAACTCTCCTGGTTTACCCTCACACATATTATTCCCTCATTTAGTGGATATTTTCACATAAAAGTGAAATTTTCAAAAATCAATAAAATTGGCTGAAAAAGAGTAAATATCAAAGACTCATAGGGCAAATTGCTCTAGAACTGAAATTGGAACGCTCACTGACATTTCCCCTATCTGAAAGTCTGATAAACGCCGGAAAAATGACTAAGTTCAAAAAAAAAATTTGTTCTACTTTTTTCAATTTTACCCCTGTGGGATATATATTCTACCCACACACATTTGGAACTCTCCTGGGGTACCCTCACACATATTATTCCCTCATTTAGTGGATATTTTCACAAAAAAGTGAAATTTTCAAAATTCCAAAATATTGGCTGAAAACGACTAAATATCAAGGACTCATTGGGCGAATCGCTCTGGAATTGAAATCGGAACGCTCACTGACATTTCCCCTATCTGAAAGTCTGATAAACGCTGGAAAAATGACTAAGTCAAAAAAAAATATTTTTTCAACTTTTTTCAATTTTACCCCCATGGGATATATATTCTACCCACACACATTTGGAACTCTCCTGGGGTACTCTCACACATATTATTCCCTCATTTAGTGGATATTTTCACAAAAAAGTGAAATTTTCAAAAATCCAAAATATTGGCTGAAAACGACTAAATATCAAGGACTCATTGGATGAATCGTTGTGGAACTGAAATCGGAACGCTCACTGACATTTGCCCTATCTGAAAGTCTGATAAACGCCGGAAAAATGACTAAGTCCAAAAAAAAAAAATTGTTCAATTTTTTTCAATTTTACCCCCGTGGGATATATATTCTACCCACACACATTTGGAACTCTCCTGGGGTACCCTCACACATATTATTCCCTCATTTAGTGGATATTTTCACAAAAAAGTGAAATTTTCAAAATTCCAAAATATTGGCTGAAAACGACTAAATATCAAGGACTCACTGGGCGAATCGCTCTGGAACTGAAATCGGAACGCTCACTGACATTTTCCCTATCTGAAAGTCTGATAAACGCCGGAAAAAATGCTAAGTCCAAAAAAAAAATGTGTTCAACTTTTTTCAATTTTACCCCCGTGGGATATATATTCCACCCACACACATTTGGATCTCTCCTGGGGTACCCTCACACATATTATTCCCTCATTTAGTGGATATTTTCGCAAAAAAGTGAAATTTTGAAAAATCCAAAATATTGGCTGAAAACGACTAAATATCAAGGACTCATTGGGCGAATCGCTCTGGAATTGAAATCGGAACGCTCACTGACATTTCCCCTATCTGAAAGTCTGATAAACGCTGGAAAAATGACTAAGTCAAAAAAAAATATTTTTTCAACTTTTTTCAATTTTACCCCCGTGGGATATATATTCTACCCACACACATTTGAAACTCTCCTGGTTTACCCTCACACATATTATTCCCTCATTTAGTGGATATTTTCACATAAAAGTGAAATTTTCAAAAATCCATAAAATTGGCTGAAAAAGAGTAAATATCAAAGTCTCATAGGGCAAATTGCTCTGGAACTGAAATTGGAACGCTCACTGACATTTCCCCTATCTGAAAGTCTGATAAACGCCGGAAAAATGACTAAGTTCAATAAAAAAATTTGTTCAACTTTTTTCAATTTTACCCCTGTGGGATATATATTCTACCCACACACATTTGGAACTCTCCTGGGGTACCCTCACACATATTATTCCCTCATTTAGTGGATACTTTCACAAAAAAGTGAAATTTTCAAAATTCCAAAATATTGGCTGAAAACGACTAAATATCAAGGACTCATTGGGCGAATCGCTCTGGAATTGAAATCGGAACGCTCACTGACATTTCCCCTATCTGAAAGTCTGATAAACGCTGGAAAAATGACTAAGTCAAAAAAAAATATTTTTTCAACTTTTTTCAATTTTACCCCCGTGGGATATATATTCTACCCACACACATTTGGAACTCTCCTGGTTTACCCTCACACATATTATTCCCTCATTTAGTGGATATTTTCACATAAAAGTGAAATTTTCAAAAATCCATAAAATTGGCTGAAAAAGAGTAAATATCAAAGACTCATAGGGCAAATTGCTCTGGAACTGAAATTGGAACGCTCACTGACATTTCCCCTATCTGAAAGTCTGATAAACGCCGGAAAAATGACTAAGTCCAAAAAAAAATGTTTTCAACTTTTTTCAATTTTACCCCTGTGGGATATATATTCTACCCACACACATTTGGAACTCTCCTGGGGAACCCTCACACATATTATTCCCTCATTTAGTGGATATTTTCACAAAAAAGTGAAATTTTCAAAAATCCAAAATATTGGCTGAAAACGACTAAATATCAAGGACTCATTGGGCGAATCGCTCTGGAACTGAATTCGGAACCCTCACTGACATTTTCCCTATCTAAAAGTCTGATAAACGCCGGAAAAATGACTAAGTTCAAAAAAAAAATTTTTTCAACTTTTTTCAATTTTACCCCCGTGGGATATATATTCTACCCACACACATTTCGAACTCTCCTGGGGTACCCTCACACATATTATTCCCTCATTTAGTGGATATTTTCTCAAAAAAGTGAAATTTTCAAAATTCCAAAATATTGGCTGAAAACGACTATATATCAAGGACTCATTGGGCTAATCGCTCTGGAACTGAAATCGGAACGCACACTGACATTTGCCCTATCTGAAAGTCTGATAAACGCCGCAAAAATGACTAAGTCCAAAAAAAAAAATTTGTTCAACTTTTTTCAATTTTACCCGCGTGGGATATATTTTCCACCCACACACATTTGGAACTCTCCTGGGGTACCCTCACACATATTATTCCATCATTTAGTGGATATTTTCACAAAAAAGTGAAATTTTCAAAATTCCAAAATATTGGCTGAAAACGACTAAATATCAAGGACTCATTGGGCGAATCGCTCTGGAACTTAAATCGGAACGCTCACTAACATTTCCCCTATCTGAAAGTCTTATAAACGCCGGAAAAATGACTAAGTCCAAAAAAAAATTTTTTTCAACTTTCTTCAATTTTACCCCAATGGGATATATATTCTACCCACACACATTTGGAACTCTCCTGGGGTACCCTCACACATATTATTCCCTCATTTAGTGGATATTTTCTCAAAAAAGTGAAATTTTCAAAATTCCAAAATATTGGCTGAAAACGACTAAATATCAAGGACTCATTGGGCGAATCGCTCTGGAACTGAAATCGGAACGCTCACTGACATTTGCCCTATCTGAAAGTCTGATAAACGCCGGAAAAATGACTAAGTCCAAAAAAAAAATTTTTTTCAACGTTTTTCAATTTTACCCCCGTTAGAAATATATTCCACCCACACACATTTGGAACTCTCCTGGGGTGCCCTCACACATATTATTCCCTCATTTAGTGGATATTTTCACAAAAAAGTGAAATTTTCAAAATTCCAAAATATTGGCTGAAAACGACTAAATATCAAGGACTCATTGGGTGAATCGCTCTGGAACTGAAAGCGGAATGCTCACTGACATTTCCCCTATCTGAAAGTCTGATAAACACCAGAAAAATGACTAAGTCCAAAAAAAAAAAAATTCAACTTTTTTCAATTTTACCCCCGTGGGATATATATTCTACCCACACATATTTGGAACTCTCCTGGGGTACCCTCAAACATATTATTCCCTCATTTAGTGGATATTTTCACAAAAAAGTGAAATTTTCAAAAATCCAGAAAATTGGCTGAAAACAACTAAATATCAAGGACTCAGTAGGCGAATCAGTCTGGAACTGAAATCAGAACGGTTGCTGACATTTGCCCTATCTGAAAGTCTGATAAACGCCGGAAAAATGACAGCCCAAAAAAAGAATTTTTTCAACTTTTTTCAATTTTACACCCGTGGGATATATATTCTACCCACACATATTTGGAACTCTCCTGGGGTACCCTCAAACATATTATTCCCTCATTTAGTGGATATTTTCACAAAAAAGTGAAATTTTCAAAAATCCAGAAAATTGGCTGAAAACAACTAAATATCAAGGACTCAGTAGGCGAATCAGTCTGGAACTGAAATCAGAACGGTTGCTGACATTTGCCCTATCTGAAAGTCTGATAAACGCCGGAAAAATGACAGCCCAAAAAAAGAATTTTTTCAACTTTTTTCAATTTTACACCCGTGGGATATATATTCTACCCACACACATTTGGAACTCTCCTAAGGTACCCTCACACATATTATTCCCTCATTTAATGGATATTCTCACAAAAAAGTGAAATTTTCAAAAATCCAAAATATTGGCTGAAAACGACTAAATATCAAGGACTCATTGGGTGAGTCACTCTGGAACTGAAATCGGAACGCTCACTGACATTTGCCCTATCTGAAAGTCTGATAAACGCCGGAAAAATGACTAAGTCCAAAAAAAAAATGTTTTCAACTTTTTTCAATTTTACCCCCGTGGGATATATATTCTACCCACACACATTTGGAACTCTCCTGGGGTACCCTCACACATATTATTCCCTCATTTAGTGGATATTTTCACAAAAAAGTGAAATTTTCAAAAATCCAAAATATTGGCTGAAAACGACTAAATATCAAGGACTCATTGGGCGAATCGCTCTGGAACTGAAATCGGAACGCTCACTGACATTTCCCCTATCTGAAAGTCTGATAAACGCCGGAAAAATGACTAAGTCCAAAAAAAAATTTTTTTCAACTTTTTTCAATTTTACCCCCGTGGGATATATATTCTACCCACACATATTTGGAACTCTCCTGGGGTACCCTCACACATATTATTCCCTCATTTAATGGATATTCTCACAAAAAAGTGAAATTTTCAAAAATCCAAAATATTGGCTGAAAACGACTAAATATCAAGGACTCATTGGGCGAACCACTCTGGAACTGAAATCGGAACGCTCACTGACATTTCCCCTATCTGAAAGTCTGATAAACGCCGGAAAAATGACTAAGTCCAAAAAAAATTTTTTTTTAACTTTTTTCAATTTTACCCCCGTGGTATATATATTCTACCCACACATATTTGGAACTCTCCTGGGGTATCCTCACACATATTATTCCCTCATTTAGTGGATATTTTCACAAAAAAGTGAAATTTTCAAAAATCCAGAAAATTGGCTGAAAACAACTAAATATCAAGGACTCAGTAGGCGAATCAGTCTGGAACTGAAATTGGAACGCTCACTGACATTTGCCCTATCTGAAAGTCTGATAAACGCCGGAAAAATGACTAAGTCCAAAAAAAAAATTTTTTCAACTTTTTTCAATTTTACCCCCGTGGGATACATATTCTATCCACACACATTTGGAATTCTCCTGGGGTACCCTCACACATATTATTCCCTCATTTAGAGGATACTTTCACAAAAAAGTGAAATTTTCAAAACTCCAGAAAATTGGCTGAAAACGACTAAATATCAAGGACTCATTGGGTGAATCGCTCTGGTACTGATATCGGAATGCTCACTGACATTTCCCTTATCTGAAAGTCTGATAAGCGCCGGAAAAGTGACTAAGTCCAAAAAAAAAATGTTTTCATCTTTTTTCAATTTTACCCCCGTGGGATATATATTCTACCCACACACATTTGGAACTCTCCTGGGTTACCCTCACACATATTATTCCCTCATTTAGTGGATATTTTCACAAAAAAGTGAAATTTTCAAAAATCCAGAAAATTGGCTGAAAACAACTAAATATCAAGGACTCACTGGGCGAATCGGTCTGGAACTGAAATCGGAACGGTTGCTGACATTTGCCCTATCTGAAAGTCTGATAAACGCCGGAAAAATGACAGCCCAAAAAAAGAATTTTTTCAACTTTTTTCAATTTTACACCCGTGGGATATATATTCTACCCACACACATTTGGAACTCTCCTAGGGTACCCTCACACATATTATTCCCTCATTTAATGGATATTCTCACAAAAAAGTGAAATTTTCAAAAATCCAAAATATTGGCTGAAAACGACTAAATATCAAGGACTCATTGGGTGAGTCACTCTGGAACTGAAATCGGAACGCTCACTGACATTTGCCCTATCTGAAAGTCTGATAAACGCCGGAAAAATGACTAAGTCCAAAAAAAAATGTTTTCAACTTTTTTCAATTTTACCCCCGTGGGATATATATTCTACCCACACACATTTGGAACTCTCCTGGGGTACCCTCACACATATTATTCCCTCATTTAGTGGATATTTTCACAAAAAAGTGAAATTTTCAAAAATCCAAAATATTGGCTGAAAACGACTAAATATCAAGGACTCATTGGGCGAATCGCTCTGGAACTGAAATCGGAACGCTCACTGACATTTCCCCTATCTGAAACTCTGATAAACGCCGGAAAAATGACTAAGTCCAAAAAAAAATTTTTTTCAACTTTTTTCAATTTTACCCCCGTGGGATATATATTCTACCCACACATATTTGGAACTCTCCTGGGGTACCCTCACACATATTATTCCCTCATTTAATGGATATTCTCACAAAAAAGTGAAATTTTCAAAAATCCAAAATATTGGCTGAAAACGACTAAATATCAAGGACTCATTGGGCGAACCACTCTGGAACTGAAATCGGAACGCTCACTGACATTTCCCCTATCTGAAAGTCTGATAAACGCCGGAAAAATGACTAAGTCCAAAAAAAATTTTTTTTCAACTTTTTTCAATTTTACCCCCGTGGTATATATATTCTACCCACACACATTTGGAACTCTACTCTAGTACCCTCACACATGTTATTCCCTCATTTAATGGATATTCTCACAAAAAAGTGAAATTTTCAAAAATCCAAAATATTGGCTGAAAACGACTAAATATCAAGGACTCATTGGGCGAACCACTCTGGAACTGAAATCGGAACGCTCACTGACATTTCCCCTATCTGAAAGTCTGATAAACGCGAGAAAAATGACAGTTCAAAAAAAAAATTTTTTCAACTTTTTTCAATTTTACCCCCGTGGGATATATATTCTACCCACACACATTTGGAACTCTACTCTAGTACCCTCACACATATTATTCCCTCATTTGGTGGATATTTTCACAAAAAAGTGAAATTTTCAAAAATAAAGAAAATTGGCTGAAAACGACTAAATATCAAGGACTCATTGGGAGAATCGCTCTGGAACTGAAATCGGAACATTCACTGACATTTCCCCTATCTGAGAGTCAGATAAACGCCGGAAAAATGACTAAGTCCAAAAAAAAAATGTTTTCAACTTTTTTCAATTTTACCCCCGTGGGATATATATTCTACCCACACACATTTGGAACTCTCCTGGGGTACCCTCACACATATTATTCCCTCATTTAATGGATATTTTCACAAAAAAGTGAAATTTTCAAAAATCCAAAATATTGGCTGAAAATGACTAAATATCAAGGACTCAGTGGGCGAATCGCTCTGGAACTGAAATCGGAACGCTCATTGACATTTACCCTATCTGAAAGTCTGATAAACGCCGGAAAAATGACAGTCCAAAAAAAAAAAATTTTCAACTTTTTTCAATTTTACCCCCGTGGGATATATATTCTACCCACACACATTTGGAACTCTCCTGGGGTACCCTCACACATATTATTCCTTCATTTAGTGGATATTTTCACAAAAAAGTGAAATTTTCAAGAATCCAAAATATTGGCTGAAAACGACTAAATATCAAGGACTCATTGGGCGAATCCCTCTGGAACTGAAATCGGAACACTCACTGACATTTCCCCTATCTGAAAGTCTGATAAACGCCGGAAAAATGACTAAGTCCAGAAAAAAAATGTTTTCAACTTTTTTCAATTTTACCCCCGTGGGATATATATTCTACCCACACACATTTGGAACTCTCCTGGGGTACCCTCACACATATTATTCCCTCATTTAGTGGATGTTTTCACAAAAAAGTTACATTTTCAAAAATCCAAAATATTGGCTGAAAATGACTAGATATCAAGGACTCATTGGCTGAATAGCTCTGGAACTGAAATCGGAACACTCACTGACATTTGCCCTATCTGAAAGTCTGATAAACTCCGGAAAAATGACTAAGCCAAAAAAAATTTTTTTTTAACCTTTTTTCAATTTTACATCCGTGGGATATATATTCTACCCACACACATTTGGAACTCTCCTGGGGTACCCTCACACATATTATTCCCTCATTCAGTGGATATTTTCACAAAAAAGTGACATTTTTAAAAATACAGAAATTTGGCTGAAAACGAATAAATATCAAGGACTCATTGGGCGAATCACTCTGGAACTGATAACGGAACGCTCACTGACATTTGCCCTATCTGAAAGTCTGATAAACGCTGGAAAAATGACTAAGTCCCAAAAAAATTTTTTTCAACTTTTTTCAATTTTACCCCCGTGGGATATATAGTCTACCCACACACATTTGGAACTCTCCTGGTGTACCCTCATACATATTATTCACTCATTTAGTGAATATTTTCACAAAAAAAGTGAAATTTTCAAAAATCCAGAAAATTGGCTGAAAATGACTAAATATCAAGGACTCATTGGGCGAATCACTCTGGAACTGAAATCGGAATGCTCACTGACATTTGCCCTATCTGAAAGTCTGATAAACGCCGGAAAAATGACTAAGCCAAAAACAATTTTTTTTTAACCTTTTCTCAATTTTACACCCGTGGGATATATATTCTAAACACACACATTTGGAACTCTCCTGGGGTACCCTCACATATATTATTCCCTCATTTAGTGGATATTTTCACTAAAAAGTGAAATTTTCAAAAATCCAGAAAATTGGCTGAAAACCACGAAATATCAAGGACTCATTGGGCGAATCGCTCTGGAACTGAAATCGGAACGCTCACTGACATAAGCCCTATCTAAAAGTCTGATAAACGCTGAAAAAATGACGAAGTCCAAAAAAAAAATTTTTTCAACTTTTTTCAATTTTACCCCCGTGGGATACATATTCTATCCACACACATTTGGAATTCTCCTGGGGTACCCTCACACATATTATTCCCTCATTTAGAGGATATTTTCACAAAAAAGTGAAATTTTCAAAACTCCAGAAAATTGGCTGAAAACGACTAAATATCAAGGACTCATTGGGTGAATCGCTCTGGTACTGATATCGGAATGCTCACTGACATTTCCCTTATCTGAAAGTCTGATAAGCGCCGGAAAAGTGACTAAGTCCAAAAAAAAAAATGTTTTCATCTTTTTTCAATTTTACCCCCGTGGGATATATATTCTACCCACACACATTTGGAACTCTCCTGGGGTACCCTCACACATATTATTCCCTCATTTAGTGGATATTTTCACAAAAAAGTGAAATTTTCAAAAATCCAAAATATTGGCTGAAAACGACTAAATATCAAGGACTCATTGGGTGAATCGCTCTGGAACTGAAATCGGAACACTCACTGACATTTCCCCTATCTGAAAGTCTGATAAACGCCGGAAAAATGACTAAGTCCAAAAAAAATTTTTTTTCAACTTTTTTCAATTTTACCCCCGTGGTATATATATTCTACCCACACATATTTGGAACTCTCCTGGGGTACCCTCACACATATTATTCCCTCATTTAGTGGATATTTTCACAAAAAAGTGAAATTTTCAAAAATCCAGAAAATTGGCTGAAAACAACTAAATATCAAGGACTCATTGGGCGAATCGCTCTGGAACTGAAATCGGAACGCTCACTGACATTTCCCCTATCTGAAACTGTGATAAACGCCGGAAAAATGACAGTCCAAAAAAAAAATTTTTTTTTATCTTTTTTCAATTTTACCCCCATGGGATACATATTCTACCCACACACATTTGGAACTCTCCCGGGGTACCCTCACACATATTATTCCCTCATTTACTGGATATTTTCACAAAAAAGTGAAATTTTCAAAAATAAAGAAAATTGGCTGAAAACGACTAAATATCAAGGACTCATTGGGAGAATCGCTCTGGAACTGAAATCGAAAAGCTCACTGACATATCCCCTATCTGAAAGTCTGATAAACTCCGGAAAAATGACTAAGTTTCAAAAAAAAAATTTTTTCAACTTTTTTCAATTTTACCCCCGTGGGATATATATTCTACCCACACACATTTGGAACTCTCCTCTAGTACCCTCACACATATTATTCCCTCATTTGGTGGATATTTTCACAAAAAAGTGAAATTTTTAAAAATACAGGAATTTAGCTGAAAACGACTAAATATCAAGGACTCATTGGGAGAATCGCTCTGGAACTGAAATCGGAACATTCACTGACATTTCCCCTATCTGAGAGTCAGATAAACGCCGGAAAAATGACTAAGTCCAAAAAAAAAATGTTTTCAACTTTTTTCAATTTTACCCCCGTGGGATATATATTCTACCCACACACATTTGGAACTCTCCTGGGGTACCCTCACACATATTATTCCCTCATTTAATGGATATTTTCACAAAAAAGTGAAATTTTCAAAAATCCAAAATATTGGCTGAAAATGACTAAATATCAAGGACTCAGTGGGCGAATCGCTCTGGAACTGAAATCGGAACGCTCATTGACATTTACCCTATCTGAAAGTCTGATAAACGCCGGAAAAATGACAGTCCAAAAAAAAAAAATTTTCAACTTTTTTCAATTTTACCCCCGTGGGATATATATTCTACCCACACACATTTGGAACTCTCCTGGGGTACCCTCACACATATTATTCCTTCATTTAGTGGATATTTTCACAAAAAAGTGAAATTTTCAAGAATCCAAAATATTGGCTGAAAACGACTAAATATCAAGGACTCATTGGGCGAATCCCTCTGGAACTGAAATCGGAACACTCACTGACATTTCCCCTATCTGAAAGTCTGATAAACGCCGGAAAAATGTCTAAGTCCAGAAAAAAAATGTTTTCAACTTTTTTCAATTTTACCCCCGTGGGATATATATTCTACCCACACACATTTGGAACTCTCCTGGGGTACCCTCACACATATTATTCCCTCATTTAGTGGATGTTTTCACAAAAAAGTTACATTTTCAAAAATCCAAAATATTGGCTGAAAATGACTAGATATCAAGGACTCATTGGCTGAATAGCTCTGGAACTGAAATCGGAACGCTCACTGACATTTGCCCTATCTGAAAGTCTGATAAACTCCGGAAAAATGACTAAGCCAAAAAAAATTTTTTTTTAACCTTTTTTCAATTTTACATCCGTGGGATATATATTCTACCCACACACATTTGGAACTCTCCTGGGGTACCCTCACATATATTATTCCCTCATTTAGTGGATATTTTCACTAAAAAGTGAAATTTTCAAAAATCCAGAAAATTGGCTGAAAACCACGAAATATCAAGGACTCATTGGGCGAATCGCTCTGGAACTGAAATCGGAACGCTCACTGACATAAGCCCTATCTAAAAGTCTGATAAACGCTGAAAAAATGACGAAGTCCAAAACAAAATTTTTTTCAACTTTTTTCAATTTTACCCCCGTGGGACATATATTCTACCCACACACATTTGGAACTCTCCTGGGGTACCCTCACACATATTATTCCCTCATTTAGTGGATATTTTCACAAAAAAGTGACATTTTCAAAAATCCAGAAAATTGGCTGAAAACGACTGAATATCAAGGACTCATTGGGCGAATCGCTCTGCAACTGAAATCGGAATGCTCACTGACTTTTGCCCTATCTCAAAGTCTGATAAACGCCGGAAAAATGACTAAGTCCAAAAAAAAAATGTTTTCAACTTTTTTCAATTTTACCCCCGTGGGATATATGTTCTACCCACACACATTTGGAACTCTCCTGGTGTACCCTCACACATATTATTCCCTCATTTAGAGGATATTTTCACAAAAAAGTGAAATTTTCAAAAATCCAAAATATTGGCTGTAAACGACTAAATATCAAGGACTCATTGGGCGAATCGCTCTGGAACTGAAATCGGAACGCTCACTGACATTTCCCCTATCTGAATGTCTGATAAACGCCGGAAAAATGACAGTCCAAAAAAAAAAATTTTTTATTTTTTTTCAATTTTACCCCTGTGGGATACATATTCTACCCACACACATTTCGAACTCTCCCGGGGTACCCTCACACATATTATTCCCTCATTTAGTGGATATTTTCACAAAAAAGTGAAATTTTCAAAAATAAAGAAAATTGGCTGAAAACGACTAAATATCAAGGACTCATTGGGCGAATCGCTCTGGAACTGAAATCGGAATGCTTACTGACATATCCCCTATCTGAAAGTCTGATAAACTCCGATAAAATGACTAAGTTTCAAAAAAAAAATTTTTTCAACTTTTTTCAATTTTACCCCCGTGGGATATATATTCTACCCACACAGATTTGGAACTCTCCTGGGGTACCCTCACACATATTATTCCCTCATTTAATAGATATTTTCACAAAAAAGTGAAATTTTCAAAAATCCAAAATATTGGCTGAAAATGACTAAATATCAAGGACTCAGTGGGCGAATCGCTCTGGAACTGAAATCGGAACGCTCATTGACATTTGCCCTATCTGAAAGTCTGATAAACGCCGGAAAAATGACAGTCCAAAAAAAAAAATTTTTCAACTTTTTTCAATTTTACCCCCGTGGGATATATATTCTACCCACACACATTTGGAACTCTCCTCTAGTACCCTCACACATATTATTCCCTCATTTGGTGGATATTTTCACAAAAAAGTGAAATTTTTAAAAATACAGAAATTTAGCTGAAAACGACTAAATATCAAGGACTCATTGGGAGAATCGCTCTGGAACTGAAATCGGAACACTCACTGACATTTCCCCTATCTGAAAGTCAGATAAACGCCGGAAAAATGACTAAGTCCAAAAAAATAATGTTTTCAACTTTTTTCAATTTTACCCCCGTGGGATATATATTCTACCCACACACATTTGGAACTCTCCTGGGGTACCCTCACACATATTATTCCCTCATTTAATGGATATTTTCACAAAAAAGTGAAATTTTCAAAAATCCAAAATATTGGCTGAAAATGACTAAATATCAAGGACTCAGTGGGCGAATCGCTCTGGAACTGAAATCGGAACGCTCATTGACATTTACCCTATCTGAAAGTCTGATAAACGCCGGAAAAATGACAGTCCAAAAAAAAAAATTTTTCAACTTTTTTCAATTTTACCCCCGTGGGATATATATTCTACCCACACACATTTGGAACTCTCCTGGGGTACCCTCACACATATTATTCCCTCATTTAGTGGATGTTTTCACAAAAAAGTTACATTTTCAAAAATCCAAAATATTGGCTGAAAACGACTGGATATCAAGGACTCATTGGCTGAATCGCTCTGGAACTGAAATCGGAACGCTCACTGACATTTGCCCTATCTGAAAGTCTGATAAACTCCGGAAAAATGACTAAGCCGAAAAAAAAATTTTTTTAACCTTTTTTCAATTTTACACCCGTGGGATATATATTCTACCCACACACATTTGGAACTCTCCTGGGGTACCCTCACACATATTATTCCCTCATTTAGTGGATATTTTCACAAAAAAGTGACATTTTTAAAAATGCAGAAATTTGGCTGAAAACGACTAAATATCAAGGACTCATTGGGCGAATCACTCTGGAACTGATAACGGAACGCTCACTGACATTTGCCCTATCTGAAAGTCTGATAAACGCCGGAAAAATGACTAAGTCCAAAAAAAAAATGTTTTCAACTTTTTTCAATTTTACCCCCGTGGGATATATATTCTAAACACACACATTTGGAACTCTCCTGGGGTACCCTCACATATATTATTCCCTCATTTAGTGGATATTTTCACTAAAAAGTGAAATTTTCAAAAATCCAGAAAATTGGCTGAAAACCACGAAATATCAAGGACTCATTGGGCGAATCGCTCTGGAACTGAAATCGGAACGCTCACTGACATAAGCCCTATCTAAAAGTCTGATAAACGCTGAAAAAATGACGAAGTCCAAAACAAAATTTTTTTCAACTTTTTTCAATTTTACCCCCGTGGGACATATATTCTACCCACACACATTTGGAACTCTCCTGGGGTACCCTCACACATATTATTCCCTCATTTAGTGGATATTTTCACAAAAAAGTGACATTTTCAAAAATCCAGAAAATTGGCTGAAAACGACTGAATATCAAGGACTCATTGGGCGAATCGCTCTGCAACTGAAATCGGAATGCTCACTGACTTTTGCCCTATCTCAAAGTCTGATAAACGCCGGAAAAATGACTAAGTCCAAAAAAAAAATGTTTTCAACTTTTTTCAATTTTACCCCCGTGGGATATATGTTCTACCCACACACATTTGGAACTCTCCTGGTGTACCCTCACACATATTATTCCCTCATTTAGAGGATATTTTCACAAAAAAGTGAAATTTTCAAAAATCCAAAATATTGGCTGTAAACGACTAAATATCAAGGACTCATTGGGCGAATCGCTCTGGAACTGAAATCGGAACGCTCACTGACATTTCCCCTATCTGAAAGTCTGATAAACGCCGGAAAAATGACAGTCCAAAAAAAAAAATTTTTTATTTTTTTTCAATTTTACCCCTGTGGGATACATATTCTACCCACACACATTTCGAACTCTCCCGGGGTACCCTCACACATATTATTCCCTCATTTAGTGGATATTTTCACAAAAAAGTGAAATTTTCAAAAATAAAGAAAATTGGCTGAAAACGACTAAATATCAAGGACTCATTGGGCGAATCGCTCTGGAACTGAAATCGGAATGCTTACTGACATATCCCCTATCTGAAAGTCTGATAAACTCCGGAAAAATGACTAAGTTTCAAAAAAAAAATTTTTTCAACTTTTTTCAATTTTACCCCCGTGGGATATATATTCTACCCACACAGATTTGGAACTCTCCTGGGGTACCCTCACACATATTATTCCCTCATTTAATAGATATTTTCACAAAAAAGTGAAATTTTCAAAAATCCAAAATATTGGCTGAAAATGACTAAATATCAAGGACTCAGTGGGCGAATCGCTCTGGAACTGAAATCGGAACGCTCATTGACATTTGCCCTATCTGAAAGTCTGATAAACGCCGGAAAAATGATAGTACAAAAAAAAAAATTTTTCAACTTTTTTCAATTTTACCCCCGTGGGATATATATTCTACCCACACACATTTGGAACTCTCCTCTAGTACCCTCACACATATTATTCCCTCATTTGGTGGATATTTTCACAAAAAAGTGAAATTTTTAAAAATACAGAAATTTAGCTGAAAACGACTAAATATCAAGGACTCATTGGGAGAATCGCTCTGGAACTGAAATCGGAACACTCACTGACATTTCCCCTATCTGAAAGTCAGATAAACGCCGGAAAAATGACTAAGTCCAAAAAAATAATGTTTTCAACTTTTTTCAATTTTACCCCCGTGGGATATATATTCTACCCACACACATTTGGAACTCTCCTGGGGTACCCTCACACATATTATTCCCTCATTTAATGGATATTTTCACAAAAAAGTGAAATTTTTAAAAATCCAAAATATTGGCTGAAAATGACTAAATATCAAGGACTCAGTGGGCGAATCGCTCTGGAACTGAAATCGGAACGCTCATTGACATTTACCCTATCTGAAAGTCTGATAAACGCCGGAAAAATGACAGTCCAAAAAAAAAAATTTTTCAACTTTTTTCAATTTTACCCCCGTGGGATATATATTCTACCCACACACATTTGGAACTCTCCTGGGGTACCCTCACACATATTATTCCCTCATTTAGTGGATGTTTTCACAAAAAAGTTACATTTTCAAAAATCCAAAATATTGGCTGAAAACGACTGGATATCAAGGACTCATTGGCTGAATCGCTCTTAAACTGAAATCGGAACGCTCACTGACATTTGCCCTATCTGAAAGTCTGATAAACTCCAGAAAAATGACTAAGCCGAAAAAAAATTTTTTTTAACCTTTTTTCAATTTTACACCCGTGGGATATATATTCTACCCACACACATTTGGAACTCTCCTGGGGTACCCTCACACATATTATTCCCTCATTTAGTGGATATTTTCACAACAAAGTGAAATTTTTAAAAATCCAAAATATTGGCTGAAAACGACTAAATATCAAGAACTCATTGGGCGAATCGCTCTGGAACTGAAATCGGAACGCTCACTGACATTTCCCCTATCTGAAAGTCTGATAAACGCCGGAAAAATGACTAAGTCCAAAAAAAAAATGTTTTCAACTTTTTTCAAGTTTACCCCCGTGGGATATATGTTCTTCCCACACACATTTGGAACTCTCCTGGGGTACCCTCACACATATTATTCCCTCATTTACTGGATATTTTCACAAAAAAGTGAAATTTTCAAAAATCCAAAATATTTGCTGAAAACGACTAAATATCAAGGACTCATTGGGCGAATCGCTCTGGAACTGAAATCAGAATGCTCACTGACATTTGCCCTATCTGAAAGTCTGATAAACGCCGGAAAAATGACTAAGCCAAAAACAATTTTTTTTTAACCTTTTTTCAATTTTACACCCGTGGGATATATATTCTACCCACACACATTTGGAACTCTCCTGGGGTAGCCTCACATATATTATTCCCTCATTTAGTGGATATTTTCACTAAAAAGTGAAATTTTCAAAAATCCAGAAGATTGGCTGAAAACAACGAAATATCAAGGACTCATTGATCGCATCACTCTGGAACTGAAATCTGATTGCTCACTGACATTTCCCCTATCTGTAAGTCTGATAAACGCTGGAAAAATGACTAAGTGTAAAAAAAAAATTTTTTCAACTTTTTTCAACTTTACCCCCGTGGGATATAAATTCTACTCACACACATTTGGGGTGCCCTCACACATATTATTCCCTCATTTAGTGGATATTTTCACAAAAAAGTGACATTTTCAAATATCCAGAAAATTGGCTGAAAACGACTGAATATCAAGGACTCATTGGGCGAATCGCTCTGCAACTGAAATCGGAATGCTCACTGACTTTTGCCCTATCTGAAAGTCTGATAAACGCCGGAAAAATGACTAAGTCCAAAAAAAAAATGTTTTCAACTTTTTTCAATTTTACCCACGTGGGATATATATTCTACCCACACACATTTGGAACTCTCCTGGGGTACCCTCACACATATTATTCCCTCATTTAGTGGATATTTTCACAAAAAAGTGAAATTTTCAAAAATCCAAAATATAGGCTGAAAACGAATAAATATCAAGGACTCATTGGGCGAATCGCTCTGGAACTGAAATCGGAACGCTCACTGACATTTGCCCTATCTGAAAGTCTGATAAACGCTGGAAAAATGACTAAGTCCAAAAAAAAATATTTTTCAACTTTTTTCAATTTTACCCCCGTGGGATATATATTCTACCCACACACATTTGGAACTTTCCTGGGGTACCCTCACACATATTATTCCCTCATTTAGTGGATATTTTCATAAAAAAAGTGAAATTTTCAAAAATCCAGAAAATTGGCTGAAAACGACTAAATATCAAGGACTCATTGGGCGAATCACTCTGGAACTGAAATCGGAATGCTCTCTGACATTTGCCCTATCTGAAAGTCTGATAAACGCCGGAAAAATGACTAAGCCCAAAAAAATTTTTTTTTAACCTTTTTTCAATTTTACCCCCGTGGGATATATATTCTACCCACACACATTTGGAACTCTCCTGGGGTACCCTCACACATATTATTTCCTCATTTAGTGGATATTTTCACAAAAAAGTGAAATTTTCAAAAATCTAAAATATTGGCTGAAAACGACTAAATATCAAGGACTCATTGGGCGCATCACTCTGGAACTGAAATCGGAATGCTCACTGACATTTCCCCTATCTGAAAGTCTGATAAACGCTGGAAAAATGACTAAGTGTAAAAAAAAAATTTTTTCAACTTTTTTCAACTTTACCCCCGTGGGATATAAATTCTACTCACACACATTTGGGGTGCCCTCACACATATTATTCCCTCATTTAGTGGATAGTTTCACAAAAAAATGAAATTTTCAAAAATCCAAAATATTGTCTGAAAACGACAAAATATCAAGGACTCATTGGGCGAATCGCTCTGGAACTGAAATTGGAATGCTCACTGACATTTCCCCTATCTGAAAGTCTGATAAACGCTGGAAAAATGACTAAGTCGAAAAAAAAAATTTTTTCAACTTTTTTCAACTTTACCCCCGTGGGATATAAATTCTACTCACACACATTTGGGGTGCCCTCACACATATTATTCCCTCATTTAGTGGATAGTTTCACAAAAAAATGAAATTTTCAAAAATCCAAAATATTGTCTGAAAACGACAAAATATCAAGGACTCATTGGGCGAATCGCTCTGGAACTGAAATTGGAATGCTCACTGACATTTCCCCTATCTGAAAGTCTGATAAACGCTGGAAAAATGACTAAGTCGAAAAAAAAAATTTTTTCAACTTTTTTCAATTTTACCCCTGTGGGATATATATTCTACCCACACACATTTGGAACTCTCCTGGGGTACCCTCACACATATTATTCCCTCATTTAGTGGATATTTTCACAAAAAAGTGACATTTTCAAAAATCCAGAAAATTGGCTGAAAACGACTGAATATCAACGAGTCATTGGGCGAATCGCTCTGCAACTGAAATCGGAATGCTCACTGACTTTTGCCCTATCTGAAAGTCTGATAAACGCCGGAAAAATGGCTAAGTCCAAAAAAAAAATGTTTTCAACTTTTTTCAATTTTACCCCCGTGGGATATATATTCTACCCACACACATTTGGAACTCTCCTGGGGTACCCTCACACATATTATTCCCTCATTTAGTGGATATTTTCACAAAAAAGTGAAATTTTCAAAAATCCAAAATATTGGCTGAAAACGACTAAATATCAAGGACTCATTGGGCGAATCGCTCTGGAACTGAAATCTGAACGCTCACTGACATTTGCCCTATCTGAAAGTCTGATAAACGCTGAAAAAATGACTAAGTCCAAAAAAAAATATTTTTCAACTTTTTTCAATTTTACCCCTGTGGGATATATATTCTACCCACACACATTTGGAACTTTCCTGGGGTACCCTCACACATATTATTCCCTCATTTAGTGGATATTTTCACAAAAAAGTGACATTTTCAAAAATCCAGAAAATTGGCTGAAAACGACTGAATATCAAGGAGTCATTGGGCGAATCGCTCTGCAACTGAAATCGGAATGCTCACTGACTTTTGCCCTATCTGAAAGTCTGATAAACGGCGGAAAAATGACTAAGTCGAAAAAAACAATGTTTTCAACTTTTTTCAATTTTACTCCCGTGGGATATATATTCTACCCACACACATTTGAAACTCTCCTGGGGTAACCTCACACATATTATTCCCTCATTTAGTGGATATTTTCTCAAAAAAGTGACATTTTCAAAAATCCAGAAAATTGGCTGAAAACTACGAAATATCAAGGACTCATTGGGCGAATCGCTCTGGGACTGAAATCAGAATGCTCACTGACTTTTGCCCTATCTGAAAGTCTGATAAACGCCAGAAAAATGACTAAGTCCAAAAAAAAAAATGTTTTCAACTTTTTTCAATTTTACCCCCGTGGGATATATATTCTACCCACACACATTTGGAACTCTCCTGGGGTAACCTCACACATATTATTCCCTCATTTAGTGGATATTTTCTCAAAAAAGTGACATTTTCAAATATCCAGAAAATTGGCTGAAAACGACTAATTATCAAGGACACATTGGGCAAATCGCTCTGGAACTGAAATCGGAACGATCACTGACATTTGCCCTATCTGAAAGTCTGATAAACGCTGGAAAAATGACTAAGTCGAAAAAAACAATGTTTTCAACTTTTTTCAATTTTACCACCGTGGGATATATATTCTACCCACACACATTTGGAACTCTCCTGGGGTGCCCTCACACATATTATTCCCTCATTTAGTGGATATTTTCACAAAAAAGTGACATTTTCAAAAATCCAGAAAATTGGCTGAAAACTACGAAATATCAAGGACTCATTGGGCGAATCGCTCTGGGACTGAAATCGGAATGCTCACTGACTTTTGCCCTATCTGAAAGTCTGATAAACGCTGGAAAAATGACTAAGTCCAAAAAAAGAAATTTTTTTCAACTTTTTTCAATTTTACCCCCGTGGGATATATATTCTACCCACACACATTTGGAACTCTCCTGGGGTACCCTCACACATATTATTCCCTCATTTAGTGGATATTTTCACAAAAAAGTGAAATTTTCAAAAATCCAGAAAATTTGCTGAAAACGACTAAATATCAAGGACTCATTGGGCGAATAGCTCTGGAACTGAAATCGGAACGCTCACTGACATTTGCCCTATCTGAAAGTCTGATAAACGCTGGAAAAATGACTAAGTCGAAAAAAAAAATGTTTTCACCTTTTTTCAATTTTACCCCCGTGGGATATATATTCTACCCACACACATTTGGAACTTTTCTGGGGTACCCTCACACATATTATTCCCTCATTTAGTGGATATTTTCATAAAAAAGTGACATTTTCAAAAATCCCAAATATTGGCTGAAAACGACTAAATATCAAGGACTCATTGGGCGAATCGCTCTGGAACTGAAATCGGAACGCTCACTGACATTTGCCCTATCTGAAAGCCTGATAAACGCCAGAAAAATGACTAAGTGTAAAAAGAAATTTTTTTCAACTTTTTTCAATTTTACCCCCGTGGGATATATATTCTACCCACACACATTTGGAACTCTCTTGGGGTACCCTCACACATATTATTCCCTTATTTAGTGGATATTTTCACAAAAAAGTGAAATTTTCAAAAATCCAGAAAATTGGCTGAAAACGACTAAATATCAAGGACTCATTGGGCGAATCGCTCTGGAACTGAAATCGGAACGCTCACTGACATTTGACCTATCTGAAAGTCTGATAAACGCCGGAAAAATGACTAAGTCCAAAAAAAAAATTTTTCTAACTTATTTCAATTTTACCCCCGTGGGATATATATTCTACCCACACACATTTGGAACTCTCCTGGGGTACCCTCACACATATTATTCCCTCATTTAGTGGATATTTTCACAAAAAAGTGAAATTTTCAAAAATCAAAAATATTGGCTGAAAACAACGAAATTTCAAGGACTCCTTGGGCGAATCGCTCTGGAACTGAAATCGGAATGCTCACTGACTTTTGCCCTATCAGAAAGTCTGATAAACGCTGGAAAAATGACAGTCCAAAAAAAAAATTTTTTCATCTTTTTCCAATTTTACCCCCGTGGGATATATATTCTACCCACACACATTTGGAACTCTCCTGGGGTACCCTCACACATATTATTCCCTCATTTAGTGGATCTTTTCACAAAAAAGTGACATTTTCAAAAATCCAAAATATTGCCTGAAAACGACTAAATATCAAGGACTCCTTGGGCGAATCGCTTTGGAACTGAAATCGGAACGCTCACTGACATTTGCCCTATCTGAAAGTCTGATAAACGCTGGAAAAATGACTAAGTCGAGAAAAAAATATTTTTCAACTTTTTTCAATTTTACCCCCGTGAGATATATATTCTGCCCACACACATTTGGAACTCTCCTGGGGTACCCACATACATATTATTCCCTCATTTAGTGGATATTTTCACAAAAAAGTGACATTTTCAAAAATCCTAAATATTGGCTGAAAACAACTAAATATCAAGGACTCATTGGGCGAATCGCTCTGGAACTGAAATCGGAATGCTCACTGACTTTTGCCCTTTCGGAAAGTCTGATAAACGCTGGAAAAATGACAGTCCAAAAAAAAAATTTTTTCAACTTTTTCCAATTTTACCCCCGTGGGATATATATTCTACCCACACACATTTGGAACTCTCCTGGGGTACCCTCACACATATTATTCCCTCATTTAGTGGATATTTTCACAAAAAAGTGACATGTTCAAAAATCCAGAAAATTGGCTGAAAACAACTAAATATCAAGGACTCACTGGGCGAATCGCTCTGGAACTGAAATCGGAACGGTAGCTGACATTTGCCCTATCTGAAAGTCTGATAAACGCTGGAAAAATGACTAAGTCGAAAAAAAAAATGTTTTCAACTTTTTTCAATTTTACCCCCGTGGGATATATATTCTACCCACACACATTTGGAACTCTCCTGGGGTACCCTCACACATATTATTCCCTTATTTAGTGGATATTTTCACAAAAAAGTGAAAATTTCAAAAATCCAGAAAATTTGCTGAAAACGACTAAATATCAAGGACTCATTGGGCGAATCGCTCTGGAACTGAAATCGGAACGCTCAGTGACATTTGACCTATCTGAAAGTCTGATAAACGCCGGAAAAATGACTAAGTCCAAAAAGAAATTTTTTTCAACTTTTTTCAATTTTACCCCCGTGGGATATATATTCTACCCACACACATTTGGAACTCTCCTGGGATACCCTCACACATATTATTCCCTCATTTAGTGGATATTTTCACAAAAAAGTGAAATTTTAAA
Organism: Phyllobates terribilis; assembly: GCF_046119375.1. Lineage (NCBI taxonomy): Eukaryota > Metazoa > Chordata > Amphibia > Anura > Dendrobatidae > Phyllobates > Phyllobates terribilis. The sequence goes on from NW_027363331.1 coordinate 681,765, forward strand.
AAATCCAAAATATTGGCTGAAAACGACGAAATATCAAGGACTCATTGGGCGAATCGCTCTGGAACTGAAATCGGAACGCTCACTGACATTTGCCCTATCTGAAAGCCTGATAAATGCCGGAAAAATGACTAAGTCCAAAAAGAATTTTTTTTCAACTTTTTTCAATTTTACCCCCGTGGGATATATATTCTACCCACACACATTTGTAACTTTCCTGGGGTACCCTCACACATATTATTCCCTCATTTAGTGGATATTTTCACAAAAAAGTGAAATTTTCAAAAATCCAAAATATTGGCTGAAAACGACGAAATATCAAAGGACTCATTGGGCGAATCGCTCTGGAACTGAAATCGGAAAGCTCACTGACATTTGACCTATCTGAAAGCCTGATAAACGCTGGAAAAATTACTAAGTCGAAAAAAAAATATTTTTCAACTTTTTTCAATTTTACCCCCGTGAGATATATATTCTACCCACACACATTTGGAACTCTCCTGGGGTACCCTCACACATATTATTCCCTCATTTAGTGGATATTTTCACAAAAAAGTGACATTTTCAAAAATCCAAAATATTGGCTGAAAACGACTAAATATCAAGGACTCATTGGGCGAATCGCTCTGGAACTGAAATCGGAACGCTCACTGACATTTGCCCTATCTGAAAGCCTGATAAACGCGGGAAAAATGACTAAGTCGAAAAAAAAATATTTTTCAACTTTTTTCAATTTTACCCCCGTGGGATATATATTCTACCCACACACATTTTCAACTCTGCTGAGGTACCCTCCCACATTTTATTCCCTCATTTAGTGGATATTTTGACAAAAAAGTGAAATTTTCAAAAATCCTAAATATTGGCTGAAAACAACTAAATATCAAGGACTCAATGGTCGAATCGCTCTGGAACTGAAATCGGAACGCTCACTGACATTTGCCCTATCTGAAAGCCTGATAAACGCCGGAAAAATGACTAAGTCCAAAAAGAAATTTTTTTCAAATTTTTTCATATTTACCCCCGTGGGATATATATTCTACCCATACACATTTGGAACTCTCCTGGGGTACCCTCACACATATTATTCCCTCATTTAGTGGATATTTTCTCAAAAAAGTGACATTTTCAAAAATCCAGAAAATTGGCTGAAAACGACGAAATATCAAGGACTCATTGGGCGAATCGCTCTGGAACTGAAATCGGAACGCTCACTGACATTTGCCTTATCTGAAAGCCTGATTAACGCCGGAAAAATGACTAAGTCCAAAAAGAAATTTTTTTCAACTTTTTTCAATTTTACCCCCGTGGGATATATATTCTACCCACACACATTTGTAACTCTCCTGGGGTACCCTCACACATATTATTCCCTCATTTAGTGGATATTTTCACAAATAAGTGAAATTTTCAAAAATCCAAAATATTGGCTGAAAACGACGAAATATCAAGGACTCATTGGGCGAATCGCTCTGGAACTGAAATCGGAATGCTCACTGATATTTGACCTATCTGAAAGTTTGATAAACGCCGTAAAAATGACTAAGTCCCAAAAAAAAATGTTTTCAACTTTTTTCAATTTTACCCCCGTGGGATATATATTCTACCCACAAACATTTGGAACTCTCCTGGAGTACCCTCACACATATTATTCCCTCATTTAGTGGATATTTTCTCAAAAAAGTGACATTCTCAAAAATACAGAAAATTGGCTGAAAACGACTTAATATCAAGGACTCATTGGGCGAATCGCTCTGGAACTGAAATCGGAATGCTCACTGACATTTGACCTATCTCAAAGTCTGATAAACGCCGGAAAAATGACTAAGTCCAAAAAAAAAATTTTTTTCAACTTTTTTAAATTTTACCCCCGTGGGATATATATTCTACCCACACACATTTGGAACTCTCCTGGGGTGTCCTCACACATATTATTCCTTCATTTTGTGGATATTTTCACAAAAAAGTGAAATTTTAAACAATCCAAAATATTGGCTGAAAATGACGAAATATCAAGGACACATTGGGCGAATCGCTCTGGAACTGAAATCGGAACGCTCACTGACATTTGACCTATCTGAAAGTCTGATAAACGCTGGAAAAATGACTAAGTCCAAAAAAAAAAATGTTTCAACTTTTTTCAATTTTACCCCCGTGGGATATATATTCTACCCACACACATTTGGAACTGTCCTGGGGTAACCTCACACATATTATTCCCTCATTTAGTGGATATTTTCACAAAAAAGTGAAATTTTCAAAAATCCAAAATATTGGCTGAAAACGACGAAATGTCAATGACTCATTGGGCGAATCGCTCTGGAACTGAAATCGGAATGCTCACTGACTTTTGCCCTATCTGAAAGTCTGATAAACGCTGGAAAAATGACTAAGTCGAAAAAATAAATGTTTTCAACTTTTTTCAATTTTACCCCCATGGGATATATATTCTACCCACACACATGTGGAACTCTCCTGGGGTACCCTCACACATATTATTCCCTCATTTAGTGGATATTTTCACAAAAAAGTGAAATTTTCAAAAATCCAGAAAACTGGCCGAAAACAACTAAATATCAAGGACTCACTGGGCGAATCGCTCTGGAACTGAAATCGGAACGGTAGCTGACATTTGCCCTATCTGAAAGTCTGATAAACGCCGGAAAAATGACTAAGTCCAAAAAAAAAATTTTTTTCAACTTTTTTCAATTTTACCACCGTGGGATATATATTCTACCCACACATATTTGGAAATCTCCTGGGGTACCCTCACACATATTATTCCCTCATTTAGTGGATATTTTCACAAATAAGTGAAATTTTCAAAAATCCAAAATATTGGCTGAAAACGACTAAATATCAAGGACTCATTGGGCGAATCGCTCTGGAACTGAAATCGGAATGCTCACTGACATTTGACCTATCTGAAAGTCTGATAAACGCCGTAAAAATGACTAAGTCCAAAAAGAAATTTTTTTCAACTTTTTTCAATTTTACCCCCGTGGGATATATATTCTACCCACACACATTTGTAACTCTCCTGGGGTACCCTCACACATATTATTCCCTCATTTAGTGGATATTTTCACAAATAAGTGAAATTTTCAAAAATCCAAAATATTGGCTGAAAACGACTAAATATCAAGGACTCATTGGGCGAATCGCTCTGGAACTGAAATCGGAATGCTCACTGACATTTGACCTATCTGAAAGTCTGATAAACGTCGTAAAAATGACTAAGTCCAAAAAGAAATTTTTTTAAACTTTTTTCAATTTTACCCCCGTGGGATATATATTCTACCCACACACATTTGTAACTCTCCTGGGGTACCCTCACACATATTATTCCCTCATTTAGTGGATATTTTCACAAAAAAGTGACATTTTCAAAAATCCAGAAAATTGGCTGAAAACGACGAAATATCAAGGACTCATTGGGCGAATCGCTCTGGAACTGAAATCGGAACGCTCACTGACATTTGCCCTATCTGAAAGTCTGATAAACGCCGTAAAAATGACTAAGTCCAAAAAAAAATTTTTTTAAACTTTTTTCAATTTTACCCCCGTGGGATATATATTCTACCCACGCACATTTGGAACTCTCCTGGGGTAACCTCACACATATTATTCCCTCATTTAGTGGATATTTTCTCAAAAAAGTGACATTTTCAAAAATCCAGAAAATTGGCTGAAAACGACTAAATATCAAGGACTCATTGGGCAAATCGCTCTGGAACTGAAATCGGAACGCTCACTGACATTTGACCTATCTGAAAGTCTGATAAACGCCGTAAAAATGACAAAGTCCCCAAAAAAAAATTTTTCAACTTTTTTCAATTTTACCCCCGTGGGATATTTATTCTACCCACACACATTTGGAACTCTCCTGGGGTACCCTCACACACATTATTCCCTCATTTAGTGGATATTTTCACAAAAAAGTGAAATTTTCAAAAATCCAGAAAATTGGCTGAAAACGACGAAATATCAAGGAATCATTGGGCGAATCGCTCTGGAACTGAAATCGGAACGCTCACTAACTTTTGACCTATCTGAAAGTCTGATAAACGCCGGAAAAATGACTTAATCCAAAAAGAAATTTTTTTCAACTTTTTTCAATTTTACCCCCGTGGGATATATATTCTACCCACACACATTTGGAACTCTCCTGGGGTACCCTCACACATATTATTCCCTCATTTAGTGGATATTTTCACAAAAAAGTGAAATTTTCAAAAATCCAAAATATTTTCTGAAAACGCCGAAATATTAAGGACTCATTGGGCGAATCGCTCTGGAACTGAAATCGGAATGCTCACTGACTTTTGCCCTATCTGAAAGTCTGATAAACGCTGGAAAAATTACTAAGTTCAAAAAAAAAAATTTTTCAACTTTTTTCAATTTTACCCCCGTGGGATATATATTCTACCCACACACATTTGGAACTCTCCTGGGGTACCCTCACACATATTATTCCCTCATTTAGTGGATATTTTCTCAAAAAAGTGACATTTTCAAAAATCCAGAAAATTGGCTGAAAACGACTAAATATCAAGGACTCATTGGGCGAATCGCTCTGGAACTGAAATCGGAACGCTCACTGACATTTGACCTATCTGAAAGTCTGATAAACGCCGTAAAAATGACTATGTCCCCAAAAAAAAATTTTTCAACTTTTTTCAATTTTACCCCCGTGGGATATATATTCTACCCACACACATTTGTAACTCTCCTGGGGTACCCTCACACATATTATTCCCTCATTTAGTGGATATTTTCACAAAAAAGTGAAATTTTCAAAAATCCTAAATATTGGCTGAAAACAACTAAATATCAAGGACTCATTGGTCTAATCGCTCTGGAACTGAAATCGGAACGCTCACTAACATTTGCCCTATCTGAAAGCCTGATAAACGCCGGAAAAATGACTAAGTCCAAAAAGAATTTTTTTTCAACTTTTTTCAATTTTACCCCCGTGGGATATATATTCTAGCCACACACATTTGGAACTCTTCTGGGGTACCCTCACACATATTATTCCCTCATTTAGTGGATATTTTCACAAAAAAGTGACATTTTCAAAAATCCAAAATATTGTCTGAAAACTACTAAATATCAAGGACTCATTGGGCGAATCGCTCTGGAACTGAAATCGGAATGCTCACTGACTTTTGCCCTATCTGAAAGTCTGATAAACGCTCGAAAAATTACTAAACCAAAAAAAAATTTTTTTCAACTTTTTTCAATTTTACCCCCGTGGGATATATATTCTACCCACACACATTTGGAACTCTCCTGGGGTTACCTCACACATATTATTCCCTCATTTAGTGGATATTTTCTCAAAAAAGTGACATTTTCAAAAATCCAGAAAATTGGCTGAAAACGACTAAATATCAAGGACTCATTGGGCGAATCGCTCTGGAACTGAAATCGGAACGCTCACTGACATTTGACCTATCTGAAAGTCTGATAAACGCCGTAAAAATGACTATGTCCCCAAAAAAAAATTTTTAAACTTTTTTCAATTTTACCCCCGTGGGATATATATTCTACCCACACACATTTGGAACTCTCCTGGGGTTCCCTCACACATGTTATTCCCTCATTTAGTGGATATTTTCACAAAAAAGTGAAATTTTCAAAAATCCAGAAAATTGGCTGAAAACGACGAAATATCAAGGAATCATTGGGCGAATCGCTCTGGAATTGAAATCGGAACGCTCACTAACTTTTGACCTATCTGAAAGTCTGATAAACGCCGGAAAAATGACTAAGTCCAAAAAGAAATTTTTTTCAACTTTTTTCAATTTTACCCCCATGGGATATATATTCTACCCACACACATTTGTAACTCTCCTGGGGTAACCTCACACATATTATTCCCTCATTTAGTGGATATTTTCACAAAAAAGTGAAATTTTCAAAAATCCTAAATATTGGCTGAAAACAACTAAATATCAAGGACTCATTGGTCTAATCGCTCTGGAACTGAAATCGGAACGCTCACTAACATTTGCCCTATCTGAAAGCCTGATAAATGCCGGAAAAATGACTAAGTCCAAAAAGAATTTTTTTTCAACTTTTTTCAATTTTACCCCCGTGGGATATATATTCTACCCACACACATTTGGAACTCTCCTGGGGTACCCTCACACATATTATTCCCTCATTTAGTGGATATTTTCACAAAAAAGTGAAATTTTCAAAAATCCAAAATATTTTCTGAAAACGCCGAAATATTAAGGACTCATTGGGCGAATCGCTCTGGAACTGAAATCGGAATGCTCACTGACTTTTGCCCTATCTGAAAGTCTGATAAACGCTGGAAAAATTACTAAGTTCAAAAAAAAAAATTTTTCAACTTTTTTCAATTTTACCCCCGTGGGATATATATTCTACCCACACACATTTGGAACTCTCCTGGGGTACCCTCACACATATTATTCCCTCATTTAGTGGATATTTTCTCAAAAAAGTGACATTTTCAAAAATCCAGAAAATTGGCTGAAAACGACTAAATATCAAGGACTCATTGGGCGAATCGCTCTGGAACTGAAATCGGAACGCTCACTGACATTTGACCTATCTGAAAGTCTGATAAACGCCGTAAAAATGACTATGTCCCCAAAAAAAAATTTTTCAACTTTTTTCAATTTTACCCCCGTGGGATATATATTCTACCCACACACATTTGTAACTCTCCTGGGGTACCCTCACACATATTATTCCCTCATTTAGTGGATATTTTCACAAAAAAGTGAAATTTTCAAAAATCCTAAATATTGGCTGAAAACAACTAAATATCAAGGACTCATTGGTCTAATCGCTCTGGAACTGAAATCGGAACGCTCACTAACATTTGCCCTATCTGAAAGCCTGATAAACGCCGGAAAAATGACTAAGTCCAAAAAGAATTTTTTTTCAACTTTTTTCAATTTTACCCCCGTGGGATATATATTCTAGCCACACACATTTGGAACTCTTCTGGGGTACCCTCACACATATTATTCCCTCATTTAGTGGATATTTTCACAAAAAAGTGACATTTTCAAAAATCCAAAATATTGTCTGAAAACTACTAAATATCAAGGACTCATTGGGCGAATCGCTCTGGAACTGAAATCGGAATGCTCACTGACTTTTGCCCTATCTGAAAGTCTGATAAACGCTCGAAAAATTACTAAACCAAAAAAAAATTTTTTTCAACTTTTTTCAATTTTACCCCCGTGGGATATATATTCTACCCACACACATTTGGAACTCTCCTGGGGTTACCTCACACATATTATTCCCTCATTTAGTGGATATTTTCTCAAAAAAGTGACATTTTCAAAAATCCAGAAAATTGGCTGAAAACGACTAAATATCAAGGACTCATTGGGCGAATCGCTCTGGAACTGAAATCGGAACGCTCACTGACATTTGACCTATCTGAAAGTCTGATAAACGCCGTAAAAATGACTATGTCCCCAAAAAAAAATTTTTAAACTTTTTTCAATTTTACCCCCGTGGGATATATATTCTACCCACACACATTTGGAACTCTCCTGGGGTTCCCTCACACATGTTATTCCCTCATTTAGTGGATATTTTCACAAAAAAGTGAAATTTTCAAAAATCCAGAAAATTGGCTGAAAACGACGAAATATCAAGGAATCATTGGGCGAATCGCTCTGGAATTGAAATCGGAACGCTCACTAACTTTTGACCTATCTGAAAGTCTGATAAACGCCGGAAAAATGACTAAGTCCAAAAAGAAATTTTTTTCAACTTTTTTCAATTTTACCCCCATGGGATATATATTCTACCCACACACATTTGTAACTCTCCTGGGGTAACCTCACACATATTATTCCCTCATTTAGTGGATATTTTCACAAAAAAGTGAAATTTTCAAAAATCCTAAATATTGGCTGAAAACAACTAAATATCAAGGACTCATTGGTCTAATCGCTCTGGAACTGAAATCGGAACGCTCACTAACATTTGCCCTATCTGAAAGCCTGATAAATGCCGGAAAAATGACTAAGTCCAAAAAGAATTTTTTTTCAACTTTTTTCAATTTTACCCCCGTGGGATATATATTCTACCCACACACATTTGGAACTCTCCTGGGGTACCCTCACACATATTACTCCCTCATTTAGTGGATATTTTCACAAAAAAGTGAAATTTTCAAAAATCCTAAATATTGGCTGAAAATAACTAAATATCAAGGACTCATTGGGCGAATCGCTCTGGAACTGAAATCGGAACGCTCACTGACATTTGATCTATCTGAAAGTCTGATAAACGCTGTAAAAATGACTAAGTCCCCAAAAAAAAATTTTTCAACTTTTTTCAATTTTACCCCCGTGGGATATATATTCTACCCACACACATTTGGAACTCTCCTGGGGTACCCTCACACATATTATTCCCTCATTTAGTGGATATTTTCACAAAAAAGTGAAATTTTCAAAAATCCAGAAAATTGGCTGAAAACGACGAAATATCAAGGAATCATTGGGCGAATCGCTCTGGAACTGAATTCGGAACGCTCACTAACTTTTGACCTATCTGAAAGTCTGATAAACGCCGGAAAAATGACTTAATCCAAAAAGAAATTTTTTTCAACTTTTTTCAATTTTACCCCCGTGGGATATATATCCTACCCACACACATTTGGAACTCTCCTGGGGTACCCTCACACATATTATTCCCTCATTTAGTAGATATTTTCACAAAAAAGTAAAATTTTCAAAAATCCAAAATATTGGCTGAAAACGCCGAAATATCAAGGACTCATTGGGCGAATCGCTCTGGAACTGAAATCGGAAAGCTCACTGACTTTTGCCCTATCTGAAAGTCTGATAAACGCTGGAAAAATTACTAAGTTCAAAAAAAAAAATTTTTCAACTTTTTTCAATTTTACCCCCGTGGGATATATATTCTACCCACACACATTTGGAACTCTCCTGGGGTACCCTCACACATATTATTCCCTCATTTAGTGGATATTTTCACAAAAAAGTGAAATTTTCAAAAATCCTAAATATTGGCTGAAAACAACTAAATATCAAGGACTCATTGGTCTAATCGCTCTGGAACTGAAATCGGAACGCTCACTAACATTTGCCCTATCTGAAAGCCTGATAAACGCCGGAAAAATGACTAAGTCCAAAAAGAATTTTTTTTCAACTTTTTTCAATTTTACCCCCGTGGGATATATATTCTAGCCACACACATTTGGAACTCTCCTGGGGTACCCTCACACATATTATTCCCTCATTTAGTGGATATTTTCACAAAAAAGTGACATTTACAAAAATCCAAAATATTGTCTGAAAACTACTAAATATCAAGGACTCATTGGGCGAATCGCTCTGGAACTGAAATCGGAATGCTCACTGACTTTTGCCCTATCTGAAAGTCTGATAAACGCTCGAAAAATTACTAAACCAAAAAAAAATTTTTTTCAACTTTTTTCAATTTTACCCCCGTGGGATATATATTCTACCCACACACATTTGGAACTCTCCTGGGGTTACCTCACACATATTATTCCCTCATTTAGTGGATATTTTCTCAAAAAAGTGACATTTTCAAAAATCCAGAAAATTGGCTGAAAACGACTAAATATCAAGGACTCATTGGGCGAATCGCTCTGGAACTGAAATCGGAACGCTCACTGACATTTGACCTATCTGAAAGTCTGATAAACGCCGTAAAAATGACTATGTCCCCAAAAAAAAATTTTTAAACTTTTTTCAATTTTACCCCCGTGGGATATATATTCTACCCACACACATTTGGAACTCTCCTGGGGTACCCTCACACATGTTATTCCCTCATTTAGTGGATATTTTCACAAAAAAGTGAAATTTTCAAAAATCCAGAAAATTGGCTGAAAACGACGAAATATCAAGGAATCATTGGGCGAATCGCTCTGGAATTGAAATCGGAACGCTCACTAACTTTTGACCTATCTGAAAGTCTGATAAACGCCGGAAAAATGACTAAGTCCAAAAAGAAATTTTTTTCAACTTTTTTCAATTTTACCCCCATGGGATATATATTCTACCCACACACATTTGTAACTCTCCTGGGGTAACCTCACACATATTATTCCCTCATTTAGTGGATATTTTCACAAAAAAGTGAAATTTTCAAAAATCCTAAATATTGGCTGAAAACAACTAAATATCAAGGACTCATTGGTCTAATCGCTCTGGAACTGAAATCGGAACGCTCACTAACATTTGCCCTATCTGAAAGCCTGATAAACGCCGGAAAAATGACTAAGTCCAAAAAGAATTTTTTTTCAACTTTTTTCAATTTTACCCCCGTGGGATATATATTCTACCCACACACATTTGGAACTCTCCTGGGGTACCCTCACACATATTACTCCCTCATTTAGTGGATATTTTCACAAAAAAGTGAAATTTTCAAAAATCCTAAATATTGGCTGAAAATAACTAAATATCAAGGACTCATTGGGCGAATCGCTCTGGAACTGAAATCGGAACGCTCACTGACATTTGATCTATCTGAAAGTCTGATAAACGCTGTAAAAATGACTAAGTCCCCAAAAAAAAATTTTTCAACTTTTTTCAATTTTACCCCCGTGGGATATATATTCTACCCACACACATTTGGAACTCTCCTGGGGTACCCCCACACATATTATTCCCTCATTTAGTGGATATTTTCACAAAAAAGTGAAATTTTCAAAAATCCAGAAAATTGGCTGAAAACGACGAAATATCAAGGAATCATTGGGCGAATCGCTCTGGAACTGAAATCGGAACGCTCACTAACTTTTGACCTATCTGAAAGTCTGATAAACGCCGGAAAAATGACTTAATCCAAAAAGAAATTTTTTTCAACTTTTTTCAATTTTACCCCCGTGGGATATATATCCTACCCACACACATTTGGAACTCTCCTGGGGTACCCTCACACATATTATTCCCTCATTTAGTGGATATTTTCACAAAAAAGTGAAATTTTCAAAAATCCAAAATATTGGCTGAAAACGCCGAAATATCAAGGACTCATTGGGCGAATCGCTCTGGAACTGAAATCGGAATGCTCACTGACTTTTGCCCTATCTGAAAGTCTGATAAACGCTGGAAAAATTACTAAGTTAAAAAAAAAAAATTTTTCAACTTTTTTCAATTTTACCCCCGTGGGATATATATTCTACCCACACACATTTGGAACTCTCCTGGGGTACCCTCACACATATTATTCCCTCATTTAGTGGATATTTTCTCAAAAAAGTGACATTTTCAAAAATCCAGAAAATTGGCTGAAAACGACTAAATATCAAGGACTCATTGGCGAATCGCTCTGGAACTGAAATCGGAACGCTCACTGATATTTGACCTATCTGAAAGTCTGATAAACGCCGTAAAAATGACTATGTCCCCAAAAAAAAATTTTCAACTTTTTTCAATTTTACCCCCGTGGGATATATATTCTACCCACGCACATTTGTAACTCTCCTGGGGTACCCTCACACATATTATTCCCTCATTTAGTGGATATTTTCACAAAAAAGTGAAATTTTCAAAAATCCTAAATATTGGCTGAAAACAACTAAATATCAAGGACTCATTGGTCTAATCGCTCTGGAACTGAAATCGGAACGCTCACTAACATTTGCCCTATCTGAAAGCCTGATAAACGCCGGAAAAATGACTAAGTCCAAAAAGAATTTTTTTTCAACTTTTTTCAATTTTACCCCCGTGGGATATATATTCTAGCCACACACATTTGGAACTTTCCTGGGGTACCCTCACACATATTATTCCCTCATTTAGTGGATATTTTCACAAAAAAGTGACATTTTCAAAAATCCAAAATATTGTCTGAAAACTACTAAATATCAAGGACTCATTGGGCGAATCGCTCTGGAACTGAAATCGGAATGCTCACTGACTTTTGCCCTATCTGAAAGTCTGATAAACGCTCGAAAAATTACTAAACCAAAAAAAAATTTTTTTCAACTTTTTTCAATTTTACCCCCGTGGGATATATATTCTACCCACACACATTTGGAACTCTCCTGGGGTTACCTCACACATATTATTCCCTCATTTAGTGGATATTTTCTCAAAAAAGTGACATTTTCAAAAATCCAGAAAATTGGCTGAAAACGACTAAATATCAAGGACTCATTGGGCGAATCGCTCTGGAACTGAAATCGGAACGCTCACTGACATTTGACCTATCTGAAAGTCTGATAAACGCCGTAAAAATGACTATGTCCCCAAAAAAAAATTTTTAAACTTTTTTCAATTTTACCCCCGTGGGATATATATTCTACCCACACACATTTGGAACTCTCCTGGGGTACCCTCCCTCATTTAGTGGATATTTTCACAAAAAAGTGAAATTTTCAAAAATCCAGAAAATTGGCTGAAAACGACGAAATATCAAGGAATCATTGGGCGAATCGCTCTGGAACTGAAATCGGAACGCTCACTAACTTTTGACCTATCTGAAAGTCTGATAAACGCCGGAAAAATGACTAAGTCCAAAAAGAAATTTTTTTCAACTTTTTTCAATTTTACCCCCATGGGATATATATTCTACCCACACACATTTGTAACTCTCCTGGGGTAACCTCACACATATTATTCCCTCATTTAGTGGATATTTTCACAAAAAAGTGAAATTTTCAAAAATCCTAAATATTGGCTGAAAACAACTAAATATCAAGGACTCATTGGTCTAATCGCTCTGGAACTGAAATCGGAACGCTCACTAACATTTGCCCTATCTGAAAGCCTGATAAACGCCGGAAAAATGACTAAGTCCAAAAAGAATTTTTTTTCAACTTTTTTCAATTTTACCCCCGTGGGATATATATTCTACCCACACACATTTGGAACTCTCCTGGGGTACCCTCACACATATTACTCCCTCATTTAGTGGATATTTTCACAAAAAAGTGAAATTTTCAAAAATCCTAAATATTGGCTGAAAATAACTAAATATCAAGGACTCATTGGGCGAATCGCTCTGGAACTGAAATCGGAACGCTCACTGACATTTGATCTATCTGAAAGTCTGATAAACGCTGTAAAAATGACTAAGTCCCCAAAAAAAAATTTTTCAACTTTTTTCAATTTTACCCCCGTGGGATATATATTCTACCCACACACATTTGGAACTCTCCTGGGGTACCCTCACACATATTATTCCCTCATTTAGTGGATATTTTCACAAAAAAGTGAAATTTTCAAAAATCCAGAAAATTGGCTGAAAACGACGAAATATCAAGGAATCATTGGGTGAATCGCTCTGGAACTGAAATCGGAACGCTCACTAACTTTTGACCTATCTGAAAGTCTGATAAACGCCGGAAAAATGACTTAATCCAAAAAGAAATTTTTTTCAACTTTTTTCAATTTTACCCCCGTGGGATATATATTCTACACACACACATTTGTAACTCTCATGGGGTAACCTCACACATATTATTACCTCATTTAGTGGATATTTTCACAAAAAAGTGAAATTTTCAAATATCCAGAAAATTGGCTGAAAACGACGAAATATCAAGGACTCATTGGGCAAATTGCTCTGGAACTGAAATCGGAATGCTCACTGACATTTGACCTATCTGAAAGTCTGATAAACACTGTAAAAATGACTAAGTCCCCCCAAAAAAATTTTTCAACTTTTTTCAATTTTACCCCCGTGGGATATATATTCTACCCACACACATTTGGAACTCTCCTGGGGTGCCCTCACACATATTATTCCTTCATTTAGTGGATATTTTCACAAAAAAGTGAAATATTCAAAAATCCAAAATATTGGCTGAAAACGCCGAAATATCAAGGACTCATTGGGCGAATCGCTCTGGAACTGAAATCGGAATGCTCACTGACATTTGCCCTATCTGAAAGTCTGATAAACGCTGGAAAAATGACTTAATCCAAAAAAAAAAATTTTTCAACTTTTTTCAATTTTACCCCCGTGGGATATATATTCTACCCACACACATTTGGAACTCTCCTGGGGTACCCTCACACATATTATTTCCTCATTTAGTGGATATTTTCACAAAAAAGTGAAATTTTCAAAAATCCAGAAAATTGGCTGAAAACGACGAAATATCAAGGAATCATTGGGCGAATCGCTCTGGAACTGAAATCGGAACGCTCACTAACTTTTGACCTATCTGAAAGTCTGATAAACGCCGGAAAAATGACTAAGACCAAAAAGAAATTTTTTTCAACTTTTTTCAATTTTACCCCCGTGGGATATATATTCTACCCACACACATTTGGAACTCTCCTGGGGTTACCTCACACATATTATTCCCTCATTTAGTGGATATTTTCTCAAAAAAGTGACATTTTCAAAAATCCAGAAAATTGGCTGAAAACGACTAAATATCAAGGACTCATTGGGCGAATCGCTCTGGAACTGAAATCGGAACGCTCACTGACATTTGACCTATCTGAAAGTCTGGTAAACGCCGTAAAAATGACTATGTCCCCAAAAAAAAATTTTTAAACTTTTTTCAATTTTACCCCCGTGGGATATATATTCTACCCACACACATTTGGAACTCTCCTGGGGTACCCTCCCTCATTTAGTGGATATTTTCACAAAAAAGTGAAATTTTCAAAAATCCAGAAAATTGGCTGAAAACGACGAAATATCAAGGAATCATTGGGCGAATCGCTCTGGAACTGAAATCGGAACGCTCACTAACTTTTGACCTATCTGAAAGTCTGATAAACGCCGGAAAAATGACTAAGTCCAAAAAGAAATTTTTTTCAACTTTTTTCAATTTTACCCCCATGGGATATATATTCTACCCACACACATTTGTAACTCTCCTGGGGTAACCTCACACATATTATTCCCTCATTTAGTGGATATTTTCACAAAAAAGTGAAATTTTCAAAAATCCTAAATATTGGCTGAAAACAACTAAATATCAAGGACTCATTGGTCTAATCGCTCTGGAACTGAAATCGGAACGCTCACTAACATTTGCCCTATCTGAAAGCCTGATAAACGCCGGAAAAATGACTAAGTCCAAAAAGAATTTTTTTTCAACTTTTTTCAATTTTACCCCCGTGGGATATATATTCTACCCACACACATTTGGAACTCTCCTGGGGTACCCTCACACATATTACTCCCTCATTTAGTGGATATTTTCACAAAAAAGTGAAATTTTCAAAAATCCTAAATATTGGCTGAAAATAACTAAATATCAAGGACTCATTGGGCGAATCGCTCTGGAACTGAAATCGGAACGCTCACTGACATTTGATCTATCTGAAAGTCTGATAAACGCTGTAAAAATGACTAAGTCCCCAAAAAAAAATTTTTCAACTTTTTTCAATTTTACCCCCGTGGGATATATATTCTACCCACACACATTTGGAACTCTCCTGGGGTACCCTCACACATATTATTCCCTCATTTAGTGGATATTTTCACAAAAAAGTGAAATTTTCAAAAATCCAGAAAATTGGCTGAAAACGACGAAATATCAAGGAATCATTGGGTGAATCGCTCTGGAACTGAAATCGGAACGCTCACTAACTTTTGACCTATCTGAAAGTCTGATAAACGCCGGAAAAATGACTTAATCCAAAAAGAAATTTTTTTCAACTTTTTTCAATTTTACCCCCGTGGGATATATATTCTACACACACACATTTGTAACTCTCATGGGGTAACCTCACACATATTATTACCTCATTTAGTGGATATTTTCACAAAAAAGTGAAATTTTCAAAAATCCAGAAAATTGGCTGAAAACGACGAAATATCAAGGACTCATTGGGCAAATTGCTCTGGAACTGAAATCGGAATGCTCACTGACATTTGACCTATCTGAAAGTCTGATAAACACTGTAAAAATGACTAAGTCCCCCCAAAAAAATTTTTCAACTTTTTTCAATTTTACCCCCGTGGGATATATATTCTACCCACACACATTTGGAACTCTCCTGGGGTGCCCTCACACATATTATTCCTTCATTTAGTGGATATTTTCACAAAAAAGTGAAATATTCAAAAATCCAAAATATTGGCTGAAAACGCCGAAATATCAAGGACTCATTGGGCGAATCGCTCTGGAACTGAAATCGGAATGCTCACTGACATTTGCCCTATCTGAAAGTCTGATAAACGCTGGAAAAATGACTTAATCCAAAAAAAAAAATTTTTCAACTTTTTTCAATTTTACCCCCGTGGGATATATATTCTACCCACACACATTTGGAACTCTCCTGGGGTACCCTCACACATATTATTTCCTCATTTAGTGGATATTTTCACAAAAAAGTGAAATTTTCAAAAATCCAGAAAATTGGCTGAAAACGACGAAATATCAAGGAATCATTGGGCGAATCGCTCTGGAACTGAAATCGGAACGCTCACTAACTTTTGACCTATCTGAAAGTCTGATAAACGCCGGAAAAATGACTAAGACCAAAAAGAAATTTTTTTCAACTTTTTTCAATTTTACCCCCGTGGGATATATATTCTACCCACACACATTTGTAACTCTCCTGGGGTACCCTCACACATATTATTCCCTCATTTAGTGGATATTTTCACAAAAAAGTGAAATTTTCAAAAATCCTAAATATTGGCTGAAAACAACTAAATATCAAGAACTCATTGGTCTAATCGCTCTGGAACTGAAATCGGAACGCTCACTGACATTTGCCCTATCTGAAAGCCTGATAAACGCCGGAAAAATGACTTAGTCCAAAAATAATTTTTTTTCAACTTTTTTCAATTTTACCCCCGTGGGATATATAATCTACCCACACACATTTGGAACTCTCCTGGGGTACCCTCACACATATTATTCCCTCATTTAGTGGATATTTTCACAAAAAAGTGAAATTTTCAAAAATCCAGAAAATTGGCTGAAAACGACTGAATATCAAGGACTCATTGGGCGAATCGCTCTGGAACTGAAATCGGAACGCTCACTGACATTTGACCTATCTGAAAGTCTGATAAACGCTGTAAAAATGACTAAGTCCCCAAAAAAAAAATTTTAAACTTTTTTCAATTTTACCCCCGTGGGATATATATTCTACCCACACACATTTGGAACTCTCCTGGGGTACCCTCACACATATTATTCCCTCATTTAGTGGATATTTTCACAAAAAAGTGAAATTTTCAAAAATCCTAAATATTGGCTGAAAACAACTAAATATCAAGAACTCAATGGTCTAATCGCTCTGGAACTGAAATCGGAACGCTCACTGACATTTGCCCTATCTGAAAGCCTGATAAACGTCGGAAAAATGACTTAGTCCAAAAATAATTTTTTTTCAACTTTTTTCAATTTTACCCCCGTGGGATATATATTCTACCCACACACATTTGTAACTCTCCTGGGGTACCCTCACACATATTATTCCCTCATTTAGTGGATATTTTCACAAAAAAGTGAAATTTTCAAAAATCCTAAATATTGGTTGAAAACAACTAAATATCAAAGACTCATTGGTCGAATCGCTCTGGAACTGAAATCGGAACACTCACTGACATTTGCCCTATCTGAAAGCCTGATAAACGCCGGAAAAATGAGTAAGTCCAAAAAAAATTTTTTTTCAACTTTTTTCAATTTTACCCCTGTGGGAGATATATTCTACCCACACACATTTGGAACTCTCCTGGGGTAACCTCACACATATTATTCCCTCATTTAGTGGATATTTTCACAAAAAAGTGAAATTTTCAAAAATCCAGAAAATTGGCTGAAAACGACTGAATATCAAGGACTCATTGGGCGAATCGCTCTGGAACTGAAATCGGAACGCTCACTGACATTTCACCTATCTGAAACTCTGATAAACGCTGTAAAAATGACTAAGTCCCCAAAAAAAAATTTTTCAACTTTTTTCAATTTTACCCCCGTGGGATATATATTCTACCCACACACATTTGGAACTCTCCTGGGGTACCCTCACACATATTATTCCCTCATTTAGTGGATATTTTCACAAAAAAGTGACATTTTCAAAAATCCAGAAAATTGGCTGAAAACGACGAAATATCAAGGAATCATTGGGCGAATCGCTCTGGAACTGAAATCGGAATGCTCACTAACTTTTGACCTATCTGAAAGTCTGGTAAACGCCGGAAAAATGACTAAGTCCAAAAAGAAATATTTTTCAACTTTTTTCAATTTTACCCCCGTGGGATATATATTCTACCCACACACATTTGTAACTCTCCTGGGGTACCCTCACACATATTATTCCCTCATTTAGTGGATATTTTCACAAAAAAGTGAAATTTTCAAAAATCCAGAATATTGGCTGAAAACAACTAAATATCAAGGACTCATTGGTCGAATCGCTCTGGAACTGAAATCGGAACGCTCACTGACATTTGCCCTATCTGAAAGCCTGATAAACGCCGGAAAAATGACTAAGTCCAAAAAAAATTTTTTTTCAACTTTTTTCAATTTTACCCCCGTGGGAAAATATATTCTACCCACACACATTTGGAACTCTCCTGGGGTACCCTCACACATATTATTCCCTCATTTAGTGGATATTTTCACAAAAAAGTGACATTTTCAAAAATCCAGAAAATTGGCTGAAAACGACGAAATATCAAGGAATCGTTGGGCGAATCGCTCTGGAACTGAAATCGGAATGCTCACTAACTTTTGACCTATCTGAAAGTCTGATAAACGCCGGAAAAATGACTAAGTCCAAAAAGAAATATTTTTCAACTTTTTTCAATTTTACCCCCGTGGGATATATATTCTACCCACACACATTTGTAACTCTCCTGGGGTACCCTCACACATATTATTCCCTCATTTAGTGGATATTTTCACAAAAAAGTGAAATTTTCAAAAATCCTAAATATTGGTTGAAAACAACTAAATATCAAGGTCTCATTGGTCGAATCGCTCTGGAACTGAAATCGGAACACTCACTGACATTTGCCCTATCTGAAAGCCTGATAAACGCCGGAAAAATGAGTAAGTCCAAAAAAAATTTTTTTTCAACTTTATTCAATTTTACCCCCGTGGGATATATATTCTACCCACACACATTTGGAACTCTCCTGGGGTACCCTCACACATATTATTCCCTCATTTAGTGGATATTTTCACAAAAAAGTGAAATTTTCAAAAATCCAGAAAATTGGCTGAAAACGACGAAATATCAAGGACTCATTGGGCAAATTGCTCTGGAACTGAAATCGGAACGCTCACTGACATTTGACCTATCTGAAAGTCTGATAAACACTGTAAAAATGACTAAGTCCCCCAAAAAAAATTTTTCAACTTTTTTCAATTTTACCCCCGTGGGATATATATTCTACCCACACACATTTGGAACTCTCCTGGGGTGCCCTCACACATATTATTCCCTCATTTAGTGGATATTTTCACAAAAAAGTGAAATTTTCAAAAATCCAGAAAATTGGCTGAAAATGATGAAATATCAAGGACTCATTGGGCGAATCGCTCTGGAACTGAAATCGGAACGCTCACTGACATTTCACCTATCTGAAAGTCTGATAAACGCTGTAAAAATGACTAAGTCCCCAAAAAAAAAAATTTCAACTTTTTTCAATTTTACCCCCGTGGGATATATATTCTACCCACACACATTTGGAACTCTCCTGGGGTACCCTCACACATATTATTCCCTCATTAATGGATATTTTCACAAAAAAGTGAAATTTTCAAAAATCCAGAAAATTGGCTGAAAACGACGAAATATCAAGGAATCATTGGGCGAATCGCTCTGGAACTGAAATCGGAACGCTCACTAACTTTTGACCTATCTGAAAGTCTGATAAACGCCGGAAAAATGACTAAGTCCAAAAAGAAATATTTTTCAACTTTTTTCAATTTTACCCCCGTGGGATATATATTCTACCCACACACATTTGTAACTCTCCTGGGGTACCCTCACACATATTAATCCCTCATTTAGTGGATATTTTCACAAAAAAAGTGAAATTTTCAAAAATCCTAAATATTGGATGAAAACAACTAAATATCAAGGACTCATTGGTCGAATCGCTCTGGAAATGAAATCGGAACGTTCACTGACATTTGCCCTATCTGAAAGCCTGATAAACGCCGGAAAAATGAGTAAGTCCAAAAAAAAATTTTTTTCAACTTTATTCAATTTTACCCCCGTGGGATATATATTCTACCCACACACATTTGGAACTCTCCTGGGGTACCCTCACACATATTATTCCCTCATTTAGTGGATATTTTCACAAAAAAGTGAAATTTTCAAAAATCCTAAATATTGGCTGAAAACAACTAAATATCAAGGACTCATTGGTCGAATCGCTCTGGAACTGAAATCGGAATGCTCACTGACATTTGCCCTATCTGAAAGCCTGATAAACGCCGGAAAAATGACTAAGTCCAAAAAAAATTTTTTTTCAACTTTTTTCAATTTTACCCCCGTGGGAAAATATATTCTACCCACACACATTTGAAACTGTCCTGGGGTACCCTCACACATATTATTCCCTCATTTAGTGGATATTTTCACAAAAAAGTGAAATTTTCAAAAATCCAGAAAATTGGCTGAAAACGACGAAATATCAAGGACTCATTGGGCAAATTGCTCTGGAACTGAAATCGGAACGCTCACTGACATTTGACCTATCTGAAAGTCTGATAAACACTGTAAAAATGACTAAGTCCCCCCAAAAAAATTTTTCAACTTTTTTCAATTTTACCCCCGTGGGATATATATTCTACCCACACACATTTGGAACTCTCCTGGGGTGCCCTCACACATATTATTCCTTCATTTAGTGGATATTTTCACAAAAAAAGTGAAATATTCAAAAATCCAAAATATTGGCTGAAAACGACTAAATATCAAGGACTCATTGGGCGAATCGCTCTGGAACTGAAATCGGAACGCTCACTGACATTTGCCCTATCTGAAAGCCTGATAAACGCCGGAAAAATGACTAAGTCCAAAAAAAATTTTTTTTCAACTTTTTTCAATTTTACCCCCGTGGGAAAATATATTCTACCCACACACATTTGGAACTCTCCTGGGGTACCCTCACACATATTATTCCCTCATTTAGTGGATATTTTCACAAAAAAGTGAAATTTTCAAAAATCCAGAAAATTGGCTGAAAACGACGAAATATCAAGGACTCATTGGGCAAATTGCTCTGGAACTGAAATCGGAACGCTCACTGACATTTGACCTATCTGAAAGTCTGATAAACACTGTAAAAATGACTAAGTCCCCCAAAAAAAATGTTTCAACTTTTTTCAATTTTACCCCCGTGGGATATATATTCTACCCACACACATTTGGAACTCTCCTGGGGTGCCCTCACACATATTATTCCTTCATTTAGTGGATATTTTCACAAAAAAGTGAAATATTCAAAAATCCAAAATATTGGCTGAAAACGACTAAATATCAAGGACTCATTGGGCGAATCGCTCTGGAACTGAAATCGGAATGCTCACTGACATTTGCCCTATCTGAAAGTCTGATAAACGCTGGAAAAATGACTTAATCCAAAAAAAAAAATTTTTCAACTTTTTTCAATTTTACCCCCGTGGGATATATATTCTACCCACACACATTTGGAACTCTCCTGGGGTATCCTCACACATATTATTTCCTCATTTAGTGGATATTTTCACAAAAAAGTGAAATTTTCAAAAATCCAGAAAATTGGCTGAAAACGACGAAATATCAAGGACTCATTGGGCAAATTGCTCTGGAACTGAAATCGGAACGCTCACTGACATTTGACCTATCTGAAAGTCTGATAAACACTGTAAAAATGACTAAGTCCCCCCAAAAAAAATTTTCAACTTTTTTCAATTTTACCCCCGTGGGATATATATTCTACCCACACACATTTGGAACTCTCCTGGGGTGCCCTCACACATATTATTCCTTCATTTAGTGGATATTTTCACAAAAAAGTGAAATATTCAAAAATCCAAAATATTGGCTGAAAACGACTAAATATCAAGGACTCATTGGGCGAATCGCTCTGGAACTGAAATCGGAATGCTCACTGACATTTGCCCTATCTGAAAGTCTGATAAACGCTGGAAAAATGACTTAATCCAAAAAAAAAAATTTTTCAACTTTTTTCAATTTTACCCCCGTGGGATATATATTCTACCCACACACATTTGGAACTCTCCTGGGGTACCCTCACACATATTATTTCCTCATTTAGTGGATATTTTCACAAAAAAGTGAAATTTTCAAAAATCCAGAAAATTGGCTGAAAACGACGAAATATCAAGGAATCATTGGGCGAATCGCTCTGGAACTGAAATCAGAACGCTCACTAACTTTTGACCTATCTGAAAGTCTGATAAACGCCGGAAAAATGACTAAGACCAAAAAGAAATTTTTTTCAACTTTTTTCAATTTTACCCCCGTGGGATATATATTCTACCCACACACATTTGTAACTCTCCTGGGGTACCCTCACACATATTATTCCCTCATTTAGTGGATATTTTCACAAAAAAGTGAAATTTTCAAAAATCCTAAATATTGGCTGAAAACAACTAAATATCAAGAACTCATTGGTCTAATCGCTCTGGAACTGAAATCGGAACGCTCACTGACATTTGCCCTATCTGAAAGCCTGATAAACGCCGGAAAAATGACTTAGTCCAAAAATAATTTTTTTTCAACTTTTTTCAATTTTACCCCCGTGGGATATATATTCTACCCACACACATTTGGAACTCTCCTGGGGTACCCTCACACATATTATTCCCTCATTTAGTGGATATTTTCACAAAAAAGTGAAATTTTCAAAAATCCAGAAAATTGGCTGAAAACGACTGAATATCAAGGACTCATTGGGCGAATCGCTCTGGAACTGAAATCGGAACGCTCACTGACATTTCCCCTATCTGAAAGTCTGATAAACGCTGTAAAAATGACTAAGTCCCCAAAAAAAAAATTTTCAACTTTTTTCAATTTTACCCCCGTGGGATATATATTCTACCCACACACATTTGGAACTCTCCTGGGGTACCCTCACACATATTATTCCCTCATTTAGTGGATATTTTCACAAAAAAGTGAAATTTTCAAAAATCCAGAAAATTGGCTGAAAACGACGAAATATCAAGGAATCATTGGGCGAATCGCTCTGGAACTGAAATCGGAACACTCACTGACATTTGCCCTATCTGAAAGCCTGATAAACGCCGGAAAAATGAGTAAGTCCAAAAAAAAATATTTTTCAACTTTATTCAATTTTACCCCCGTGGGATATATATTCTACCCACACACATTTGGAACTCTCCTGGGGTACCCTCACACATATTATTCCCTCATTTAGTGGATATTTTCACAAAAAAGTGAAATTTTCAAAAATCCTAAATATTGGCTGAAAACAACTAAATATCAAGGACTCATTGGTCGAATCGCTCTGGAACTGAAATCGGAATGCTCACTGACATTTGCCCTATCTGAAAGCCTGATAAACGCCGGAAAAATGACTAAGTCCAAAAAAAATTTTTTTTCAACTTTTTTCAATTTTACCCCCGTGGGAAAATATATTCTACCCACACACATTTGGAACTCTCCTGGGGTACCCTCACACATATTATTCCCTCATTTAGTGGATATTTTCACAAAAAAGTGAAATTTTCAAAAATCCAGAAAATTGGCTGAAAACGACGAAATATCAAGGACTCATTGGGCAAATTGCTCTGGAACTGAAATCGGAACGCTCACTGACATTTGACCTATCTGAAAGTCTGATAAACACTGTAAAAATGACTAAGTCCCCCAAAAAAAATTTTTCAACTTTTTTCAATTTTACCCCCGTGGGATATATATTCTACCCACACACATTTGGAACTCTCCTGGGGTGCCCTCACACATATTATTCCTTCATTTAGTGGATATTTTCACAAAAAAGTGAAATATTCAAAAATCCAAAATATTGGCTGAAAACTAGTGTTGAGCATTCCGATACTGAAATATCGGGTATCGGCCGATATTCACTGTATCGGAATTCCGATACTTAATTCCGATACTTTTATAATATCGAATACCGGAATCGGAAGTTCCCATAATGCCTGCGCTCTGCAGTGTCTCTGAAGGATGACAAGCTGGATGGCAGCGCTCAGCTGCGATCCAGCTTGTCATCAGAATGCCATCCCAGCGTGGGAGAATTCTCCTGATTGTTTAAAAGCCGGCGCGCGGTAAAAAGCCGCCGGCTTTTAAACAATCACGCAGCCCCATACTGCTTCCCCGCAGCCTCCCACCCCGATCCTCCGCTCCCCTCGCCACCTCCCATCCCGATCGTAAATTAGGACCGGGCGGGGAGCGCAGCACCAAGGAGCGAAGGACCCGGGCGGGGAAGCCGGCAGTGAAAAGACTTCACCGCCGGCTTTCCCGTTCTGTGCTGCGCTTTCCCGCCGGTTATTTCAAATGAACAGCTGAGGTATCAGGTGATGCCGATCAGCTGTTCATTTGAAGTAGCCGCGGTGCCCTCAGAGGGTTCATGTGAGTTCATGCTTGACTGCATGAACTCACATCAACTTTCCCACGGCCGCACAGGTCAGCCTCACCTCCCGGACCCGTCATGATTAGTGTGTGCGGGGTGTGTGTGTGTGCGGGGTGTGTGTGCGGGTGTGTGTGCGGGGTGTGTGTGTGCGGGTGTGTGTGCGGGTGTGTGTGCGGGCAGACATAGGCCGATGTGACACTACTACTCCCATCGGCCTATGTCTGTCCCCCGTCCACTCCTGCCAGCAGGATCAGCTCGATGGGAGCAGTAGTTCCCATCAGCCTGATCCTGCTATTTAAATTGCCCTACTGTGTCCCCAATAAATGTTAAATACATGTCATTGGTGGCCAGTGGTTACCTAAAAGAAATTAGTTCATACATTACCTGTCCCCGCCGATCGCCACCTAAAATAAAGTAAAAAATAAAAAACTACACCTATACTCACCTAGACACCTAATTCCCCGAAGCCATCGATCTCCTGTAATAAAATATAAAATAATAAACCACAACCTTATCCTTACCCCTCCGTAGTAGTCCACGAGTGTCCCACGAAGATCTCCAGTTCAGAGCAGCCACATAGAATGTGACCGCTCTGAACCGCTGCCGCCGCTAGAATGACGGGGCCGTAAGGGTTCACCGGAGTTCAGGCAGCGCTGCTCCGGTTAGCTCCTTTACGGCACTGCTGTATCGTGAGAAATTCCCACGGTACAGCACTGCCGTAAAGGAGGTCTCCGGAGCTGCGCTGCCTGAATGCACTCCGGTGACCTCAGTCAGTGGCTCCCGCTGCCGGGAGCGGACGTGTTCCCGGCAGCGTGAGCTTACAGCAGCCATGCACAGCTGTCACCATCTCCAGATGTGACAGCTGTGCATGGGAGATCAGCGCAGGAACGTGGACAGGTAACTATTTTTTTTTTAGTAAACTAAGAATTAAATAAAATGGTGTTTTATTTCAAATAAATTATTTTTTTCTGGGTGTAGTGTGTTTTTTCTTTTTAACACTTTGTAGGTTAGTAATGGGGGTGTCATATAGACGGCCATCATTACTAACCTGGGCTTCATGGCAGCTGGCGCTGACATGAACCCCACCACTATTACCCCCTGCCACCGCACCAGGGCAGCGTGGAAGAGCGAGGCTAAGTGCCAGAATTGGCGCATCCTATGGATGCGCCATTTCTGGGGCGGCTGACGGCTGGTGTTTCTAGCCTGGGAGGGGGCCAATATTCATGGCACCCTTCCTGAGCTATTAATATCAGCCCCCAGCTGTCTGCCTAGCCTTTGCTAGCTATTAAAATAGAGGGGACCCCACGTCATTTTTTTTTGGGGGGTCCCCCATTTTAATAGCTAGTAAAGGCTAGGTATTCAGCTGGGGGCTGATATTAGTAGCCTGGGAAGCTCCGTGGGTTTTACCCCCTTCCCAGGCTTCAAACATCTGCCCCAGCCGTCTGCTTAACCTCCGCTAGAGACTAAAATTATGGGGGATCCCACGCCATTTTTTTTTTAAATAAATCCTTTATTTTAACACTAAATGACATTTGAGGACTTAATAAAGATGCAGTCCCTAAATTATTATTTATTTTTTAATAAATTTTTCCCAAAACTTTTGACGTGGGCTTCGCCATATTTTTGTATGCCAGCCAGGTACAGCATCCAGCTTCTATGAACGCGCCATTTTCCGGGGCGGCCGCGGACTGCAATTTTCAGCGGGGGGGGGGAGGGCAAAAAGCTTGGGCCTCCCTGCGCTGCAGATTCCATCCCCCAGCTGCCTAGTTGTACCTGGCTGGACACAAAAATAGGGAGAAGCTCCACGTTTTTTTTTTTTTAATTATTTCATGAAATTCATGGAATAATTAAGAAAAAAAGGGCTTCCCTATATTGTTGTGTCCGGCTAGGTACAAATAGGCAGCTGGTGGTTGGGGGCAGCCCGTTCCTGCCTGCTGTACCTGGCTGGACACAAATATAGTGTGAAGCCCCACTTCAATTTTTTTTTAATTATTTCAGGAAATTCATGAAATAATTAAAAAAAAATTATGTGGGGCTTCGCCCTATAATTGTGTCCAGCCAGGTACAGCAGGCAGGAACGGGCTGCCCCCAACCACCAGCTGCCTATTTGTACCTAGCCGGACACAACAATATAGGGAAGCCCTTTTTTTCTTAATTATTCCATGAATTTCATGAAATAATTTAAAAAAAAAATGTGTGGCGCTTCGCCCTATTTTTGTGTCCAGCCAGGTACAACTAGGCAGCTGGGGGCTGGCATCTGCAGCGCAGGGAGACCCAAGCTTTCTGGGTCCCACCCGCTGCAAATTGCAGTCCGCAGCCGCCCCGGAAAATGGCGCGTTCATAGAAGCGCCATCTTCTGGCGCTGTACCCAACTCATCCAGGGCCCTGGTGCGGTAGCTCACTGGGTAATAAAGGGGTTAAGGCCAGCTTGGCATTATCAGCTGGCCCTAAGCCCGAAATTCATGGGGTCACGCCAATATTAGACATGACCGCCATGAATTTCTAGTAAAGTATTTAAAAAAAACACAAACACCCAGAAAAAAGTCCTTTAATTGAAATAAAGACACAATTCTTTATTGTTCTAAATTAAACCATACTTACCGCCACACCAATTCCAGCTGAAGCCAACGATCTCCTGCAATAAAAGTAAAATAATAAAGCAACCTCATCCTTACCTTTCCATGGTTCCCAGGACAGCTTCAGCTCTGCTACATCGAGATGACAGGCTGGACCGCAGCAGAACGCTGCCATCCAGCCTGTCATCCCGCGGACACTGAGAAGCGCAGGCATGCTTGCGCTCCTCAGTGTCTTTCTGTGACGTCATCCAGATGAGCCGAGGTCATGTCCAATGAACTCAGCTCACCTCATGCACGTCACTGACAGCGTGGGAAAATTCTCCTGCACTCAGCGCTTCAGCGTGAGAATTCTCCCACGCTGTCAGTGACGTGCATGAGGTGCGCCGAGTTCATGGGACATGACCTCACCTCATGCACGTCACTGACAGCGTGGGAAAATTCTCACGCTGAAGCGCTGAGTGCAGGAGAATTCTCCCACGCTGTCAGTGACGTACATGAGGTGAGCCGAGTTCATTGTCGGCTCATCTGGATGCCGTCACAGCCAGACACTGAGGAGTGGAAGTATGCCTGCGCTTCTCAGTGTCTGCGGGATGACAGGCTGGATGGCAGCGTTCTGCTGCGGTCCAGCCTGTCATCTCGATGTAGCAGAGCTGTACCGGTCCTGGGAACCATGGGAAGGTAAGGATGAGGTTGCTTTATTATTTTTCTTTTATTGCAGGAGATCGTTGGCTTCAGCTGGAATGGGCGTGATGGTAAGTATGGTTTAATTTAGAACAATAAAGAATTGTGTGTTTATTTCAATTAAAGGACTTTTTTCTGGGTGTTTGTGTTTTTTTTAAATACTTTACTAGAAATTCATGGTGGTCATGTCTAATATTGGCGTGACCGCATGAATTTCGGGCTTAGGGCCAGCTGATAATGCCAAGCTGGCCTTAACCCCTTTATTACCCAGTGAGCCACCGCATCAGGGCCCTGGATGAGTTGGGTACAGCGCCAGAAGATGGCGCTTCTATGAACGCGCCATTTTCCGGGGCGGCTGCGGACTGCAATTTGCAGCGGGTGGGGCCCAGAAAGCTTGGGCCTCCCTGCGCTGCAGATTCCAGCCCCCAGCTGCCTAGTTGTACCTGGCTGGACACAAAAATAGGGCGAAGCTCCACGTTTTTTTTAAATTCATGAAATTCATGGAATAATTCAGAAAAAAAGGGCTTCCCTATATTGTTGTGTCCGGCTAGGTACAAATAGGCTGCTGGTGGTTGGGGGCAGCCCGTTCCTGCCTGCTGTACCTGACTGGACACAAATATAGGGCGAAGCCCCACATCAATTTTTTTAAATTATTTCATGAATTTCCTGAAATGATTTAAAAAAAATTGACGTGGGGCTTCGCACTATATTTGTGTCCAGCCAGGTACAGCAGGCAGGAACGGGCTGCCCCCAACCACCAGCTGCCTATTTGTACCTGGTTGGACACAACAATATAGGGAAGCCCTTTTTTTCTTAATTATTTCATGAATTTCATGAAATAATTAAAAAAAAAAAATACGTGAAGCTTCTCCCTATTTTTGTGTCCAGCCAGGTACAACTAGGTAGCTGGGGGATGGAATCTGCAGCGCAGGGAGGCCCAAGCTTTCTGCCCCCCCCCTCCCCCCGCTGAAAATTGCAGTGCGCAGACACCCCGGAAAATGGCGCGTTCATAGAAGCTGGATGCTGTACCTGGCTGGCATACAAAAATATGGCGAAGCCCACGTCAAAAGTTTTGGGAAAAATTAATTAAAAAATAAATAATAATTTAGGGACTGCATCTTTATTAACTCCTCAAATGTCATTTAGTGTTAAAATAAAGGACTTATTTTAAAAAAAATTGACGTGGGGCTTCGCCCTATATGTGTGTCCAGCCAGGTACAGCAGGCAGGAACAGGCTGCCCCCAACCACCAGCTGCCTATTTGTACCTGGCCGGACACAACAATATAGGGAAGCCCTTTTTTAAAAAAATTATTTCATGAAATAATTAAAAAAAAATTGACGTGGGGCTTCGCACTATATTTGTGTCCAGCCAGGTACAGCAGGCAGGAATGGGCTGCCCCCAACCACCAGCTGCCTATTTGTACCTGGTTGGACACAACAATATAGGGAAGCCCTTTTTTTCTTAATTATTCCATGAATTTCATGAAATAATTTTAAAAAAAAATGCGTGGGGCTTCGCCCTATTTTTGTGCCCAGCCAGATACAACTAGGCAGCTGGGGGCTGGAATCCGCAGCGCAGGGAGACCCAAGCTTTCTGGGCCACCCCCGCTGCAAATTGCAGTCCGCAGCCGCCCCAGAAAATGGCGCGTTCATAGAAGCGCCATCTTCTGGCGCTGTACCCAACTCATCCAGGGCCCTGGTGCGGTGGCTCACTGGGTAATAAAGGGGTTAAGGCCAGCTTGGCATTATCAGCTGGCCCTAAGCCCAAAATTCATGGGGTCACGCCAATATTAGACATGACCACCATGAATTTCTAGTAAAGTATTTAAAAAAACACAACACCCAGAAAAAAGTCCTTTAATTGAAATAAACACACAATTCTTTATTGTTCTAAATTAAACCATACTTACCACCACGCCCATTCCAGCTGAAGCCAACGATCTCCTGCAATAAAAGTAAAATAATAAAGCAACCTCATCCTTACCTTTCCATGGCTCCCACGACAGCTTCAGCTCTGCTACATCGAGATGACAGGCTGGACCGCAGCAGAACGCTGCCATCCATCCTGTCATCCCGCAGACACTGAGAAGCGCAGGCATACTTCCACTCCTCAGTGTCTGGCTGTGACGGCATCCAGATGAGCCGAGGTCATGTCCAATGAACTCCGCTCACTTCATGTACGTCACTGACAGCGTGGGAAAATTCTCCTGCACTCAGCACTTCAGCGTGAGAATTTTCCCACGCTGTCAGTGACGTGCATGAGGTGAGCTGAGTTCATTGGACATGACCTCACCTCATGTATGTCACTGACAGCATGGGAGAATTCTCACGCTGAAGCGCTGAGTGCAGGAGAATTTTCCCACGCTGTCAGTGACGTGCATGAGGTGAGCTGAGTTCATTGGACATGAACTCGGCTCATCTGGATGACGTCACAGAGAGACACTGAGGAGCGCAAGCATGCCTGCGCTTCTCAGTGTCTGCGGGATGACAGGCTGGATGGCAGCTTTCTGCTGCGGTCCAGCCTGTCATCTCGATGTAGCAGAGCTGGAGCTGTCCTGGGAACCATCGAAAGGTAAGGATGAGGTTGCTTTATTATTTTTCTTTTATTGCAGGAGATCGTTGGCTTCAGCTGGAATGGGCGTGATGGTAAGTATGGTTTAATTTAGAACAATAAAGAATTGTGTCTTTATTTCAATTAAAGGACTTTACTCTGGGTGTTTGTGTTTTCTTTTAACTTTGACTATGGGGTTAGTAATGGGGGTGTCTTATAGACGCCTCTCCATTACTAACCTGGGCTTGATGTCAGCTGGCATTATAAGCTGACATTAACCCCAACCCTATTACCCCCTGCCACCGCACCAGGGCAGCGTGGAAGAGCGAGGCTAAGTGCCAGAATTGGCGCATCCTATGGATGCGCCATTTCTGGGGCGGCTGACGGCTGGTGTTTCTAGCCTGGGAGGGGGCCAATATTCATGGCACCCTTCCTGGGCTATTAATATCAGCCCCCAGCTGTCTGCCTAGCCTGTGCTAGCTATTAAATTAGGGGGGACCCCACGTCATTTTTTTGGGGGGGTCCCCCATTTTAATAGCTAGTAAAGGCTAGGTATTCAGCTGGGGGCTGATATTAGTAGCCTGGGAAGCTCCGTGGGTATTACCCCCTTCCCAGGCTTCAAACATTTGCCCCAGCTGTCTGCTTAACCTCCGCTAGAGCCTAAAATTAAGGGGAACCCCACGCCAATTTTTTTTTAAATAAATCCTTTATTTTAACACTAAATGACAAGTACAGTAATCAACACTGTCACTGTACTTCATATATATGTGACTGACATGTTTCTATCTATCTAATCTATGTGTGATTCTCTATTCCTTCTATTCTAAATTGTCGGGTACAGATGCTGAATTGCCGGCCGGCTTTCTTAAAGAGACGGTGCATGAAAACACTATTATTTTTTTAAATAAATCCTTTACACTAAATGACAAGTTCTGTAAGCAACACTGTCACTGTACTTCTTATATATGTGACTGACATGTTTCTATCTATCTAATCTATGTGTGAAGCTCTATTCTGTCTGTTATAAATTGTCGGGTACAGATGCTGAATTGCCGGCCGGCTTTTTTAAAGAGACGGTGCACGAAAACACTAATATTTTTTTTAATAAATCCTTTACACTAAATGACAAGTACAGTAAGCAACACTGTCACTGTACTTCATATATATGTGACTGACATGTTTCTATCTATCTAATCTATGTGTGAAGCTCTATTCTTTCTGTTGTAAATTGTCGGGTACCGGTGAATGCCGCTGATGAATTGCCGGCTTTTCATGTCATTCTACATTATTCTTAGTTGTTTTACTTCATGTAGAATTAACCTACAAGGAAAGAAAGGGTTTATTTTCATTCCGATATTTGTGTCCCATTGACTTGCATTGGTTTCCGGTATCGGAATCGGCGATATCCGATACTTTTTGGGTATCGGCCCGATCCAATCCGATACGATATTTCCTGATATCGGAAGGTATCGCTCAACACTACTGAAAACGACTAAATATCAAGGACTCATTGGGCGAATCGCTCTGGAACTGAAATCGGAATGCTCACTGACATTTGCCCTATCTGAAAGTCTAATAAACGCTGGAAAAATGACTTAATCCAAAAAAAAAAATTTTTCAACTTTTTTCAATTTTACCCCCGTGGGATATATATTCTACCCACACACATTTGGAACTCTCCTGGGGTACCCTCACACATATTATTTCCTCATTTAGTGGATATTTTCACAAAAAAGTGAAATTTTCAAAAATCCTAAATATTGGCTGAAAACAACTAAATATCAAGGACTCATTGGTCGAATCGCTCTGGAACTGAAATCGGAACGCTCACTGACATTTGCCCTATCTGAAAGCCTGATAAACGCCGGAAAAATGACTAAGTCCAAAAAAAATTTTTTTTCAACTTTTTTCAATTTTACCCCCGTGGGAAAATATATTCTACCCACACACATTTGGAACTCTCCTGGGGTACCCTCACACATATTATTCCCTCATTTAGTGGATATTTTCACAAAAAAGTGAAATTTTCAAAAATCCAGAAAATTGGCTGAAAACGACGAAATATCAAGGACTCATTGGGCAAATTGCTCTGGAACTGAAATCGGAACGCTCACTGACATTTGACCTATCTGAAAGTCTGATAAACACTGTAAAAATGACTAAGTCCCCCCAAAAAAATTTTTCAACTTTTTTCAATTTTACCCCCGTGGGATATATATTCTACCCACACACATTTGGAACTCTCCTGGGGTGCCCTCACACA
The DNA here is from genome assembly GCF_046119375.1 of Phyllobates terribilis. Taxonomy (NCBI): domain Eukaryota; kingdom Metazoa; phylum Chordata; class Amphibia; order Anura; family Dendrobatidae; genus Phyllobates; species Phyllobates terribilis. The sequence goes on from NW_027363331.1 coordinate 714,362, forward strand.
TATTATTCCTTCATTTAGTGGATATTTTCACAAAAAAGTGAAATATTCAAAAATCCAAAATATTGGCTGAAAACGACTAAATATCAAGGACTCATTGGGCGAATCGCTCTGGAACTGAAATCGGAATGCTCACTGACATTTGCCCTATCTGAAAGTCTGATAAACGCTGGAAAAATGACTTAATCCAAAAAAAAAAATTTTTCAACTTTTTTCAATTTTACCCCCGTGGGATATATATTCTACCCACACACATTTGGAACTCTCCTGGGGTACCCTCACACATATTATTTCCTCATTTAGTGGATATTTTCACAAAAAAGTGAAATTTTCAAAAATCCAGAAAATTGGCTGAAAACGACGAAATATCAAGGAATCATTGGGCGAATCGCTCTGGAACTGAAATCGGAACGCTCACTAACTGTTGACCTATCTGAAAGTCTGATAAACGCCGGAAAAATGACTAAGACCAAAAAGAAATTTTTTTCAACTTTTTTCAATTTTACCCCCGTGGGATATATATTCTACCCACACACATTTGTAACTCTCCTGGGGTACCCTCACACATATTATTCCCTCATTTAGTGGATATTTTCACAAAAAAGTGAAATTTTCAAAAATCCTAAATATTGGCTGAAAACAACTAAATATCAAGAACTCATTGGTCTAATCGCTCTGGAACTGAAATCGGAACGCTCACTGACATTTGCCCTATCTGAAAGCCTGATAAACGCCGGAAAAATGACTTAGTCCAAAAATAATTTTTTTTCAACTTTTTTCAATTTTACCCCCGTGGGATATATATTCTACCCACACACATTTGGAACTCTCCTGGGGTGCCCTCACACATATTATTCCTTCATTTAGTGGATATTTTCACAAAAAAGTGAAATATTCAAAAATCCAAAATATTGGCTGAAAACGACTAAATATCAAGGACTCATTGGGCGAATCGCTCTGGAACTGAAATCGGAATGCTCACTGACATTTGCCCTATCTGAAAGTCTGATAAACGCTGGAAAAATGACTTAATCCAAAAAAAAAAATTTTTCAACTTTTTTCAATTTTACCCCCGTGGGATATATATTCTACCCACACACATTTGGAACTCTCCTGGGGTACCCTCACACATATTATTCCCTCATTTAGTGGATATTTTCACAAAAAAGTGAAATTTTCAAAAATCCTAAATATTGGTTGAAAACAACTAAATATCAAGGACTCATTGGTCGAATCGTTCTGGAACTGAAATCGGAACACTCACTGACATTTGCCCTATCTGAAAGCCTGATAAACGCCGGAAAAATGAGTAAGTCCAAAAAAAATTTTTTTTCAACTTTTTTCAATTTTACCCCTGTGGGATATATATTCTACCCACACACATTTGGAACTCTCCTGGGGTAACCTCACACATATTATTCCCTCATTTAGTGGATATTTTCACAAAAAAGTGAAATTTTCAAAAATCCAGAAAATTGGCTGAAAACGACTGAATATCAAGGACTCATTGGGCGAATCGCTCTGGAACTGAAATCGGAACGCTCACTGACATTTGACCTATCTGAAAGTCTGATAAACTCCGTAAAAATGACTAAGTCCCCAAAAAAAATTTTTTCAACTTTTTTCAATTTTACCCCCGTGGGATATATATTCTACCCACACACATTTGGAACTCTCCTGGGGTACCCTCACACATATTATTCCCTCATTTAGTGGATATTTTCACAAAAAAGTGAAATTTTCAAAAATCCAGAAAATTGGCTGAAAATGACGAAATATCAAGGACTCATTGGGCGAATCGCTTTGGAACTGAAATCGGAACGCTCACTGACATTTCACCTATCTGAAACTCTGATAAACGCTGTAAAAATGACTAAGTCCCCAAAAAAAAATTTTTCAACTTTTTTCAATTTTACCCCCGTGGGATATATATTCTACCCACACACATTTGGAACTCTCCTGGGGTACCCTCACACATATTATTCCCTCATTTAGTGGATATTTTCACAAAAAAGTGACATTTTCAAAAATCCAGAAAATTGGCTGAAAACGACGAAATATCAAGGAATCATTGGGCGAATCGCTCTGGAACTGAAATCGGAATGCTCACTAACTTTTGACCTATCTGAAAGTCTGATAAACGCCGGAAAAATGACTAAGTCCAAAAAGAAATATTTTTCAACTTTTTTCAATTTTACCCCCGTGGGATATATATTCTACCCACACACATTTGTAACTCTCCTGGGGTACCCTCACACATATTATTCCCTCATTTAGTGGATATTTTCACAAAAAAGTGAAATTTTCAAAAATCCTAAATATTGGCTGAAAACAACTAAATATCAAGGACTCATTGGTCGAATCGCTCTGGAACTGAAATCGGAACGCTCACTGACATTTGCCCTATCTGAAAGCCTGATAAACGCCGGAAAAATGACTAAGTCCAAAAAAAATTTTTTTTCAACTTTTTTCAATTTTACCCCCGTGGGAAAATATATTCTACCCACACACATTTGGAACTCTCCTGGGGTACCCTCACACATATTATTCCCTCATTTAGTGGATATTTTCACAAAAAAGTGACATTTTCAAAAATCCAGAAAATTGGCTGAAAACGACGAAATATCAAGGAATCATTGGGCGAATCGCTCTGGAACTGAAATCGGAATGCTCACTAACTTTTGACCTATCTGAAAGTCTGATAAACGCTGGAAAAATGACTTAATCCAAAAAAAAAAATTTTTCAACTTTTTTCAATTTTACCCCCGTGGGATATATATTCTACCCACACACATTTGGAACTCTCCTGGGGTACCCTCACACATATTATTTCCTCATTTAGTGGATATTTTCACAAAAAAGTGAAATTTTCAAAAATCCAGAAAATTGGCTGAAAACGACGAAATATCAAGGACTCATTGGGCAAATTGCTCTGGAACTGAAATCGGAACGCTCACTGACATTTGACCTATCTGAAAGTCTGATAAACACTGTAAAAATGACTAAGTCCCCCAAAAAAAATTTTTCAACTTTTTTCAATTTTACCCCCGTGGGATATATATTCTACCCACACACATTTGGAACTCTCCTGGGGTGCCCTCACACATATTATTCCTTCATTTAGTGGATATTTTCACAAAAAAGTGAAATATTCAAAAATCCAAAATATTGGCTGAAAACGACTAAATATCAAGGACTCATTGGGCGAATCGCTCTGGAACTGAAATCGGAATGCTCACTGACATTTGCCCTATCTGAAAGTCTGATAAACGCTGGAAAAATGACTTAATCCAAAAAAAAATTTTTTCAACTTTTTTCAATTTTACCCCCGTGGGATATATATTCTACCCACACACATTTGGAACTCTCCTGGGGTACCCTCACACATATTATTTCCTCATTTAGTGGATATTTTCACAAAAAAGTGAAATTTTCAAAAATCCAGAAAATTGGCTGAAAACGACGAAATATCAAGGAATCATTGGGCGAATCGCTCTGGAACTGAAATCGGAACGCTCACTAACTTTTGACCTATCTGAAAGTCTGATAAACGCCGGAAAAATGACTAAGACCAAAAATAAATTTTTTTCAACTTTTTTCAATTTTACCCCCGTGGGATATATATTCTACCCACACACATTTGTAACTCTCCTGGGGTACCCTCACACATATTATTCCCTCATTTAGTGGATATTTTCACAAAAAAGTGAAATTTTCAAAAATCCTAAATATTGGCTGAAAACAACTAAATATCAAGAACTCATTGGTCTAATCGCTCTGGAACTGAAATCGGAACGCTCACTGACATTTGCCCTATCTGAAAGCCTGATAAACGCCGGAAAAATGACTTAGTCCAAAAATAATTTTTTTTCAACTTTTTTCAATTTTACCCCCGTGGGATATATATTCTACCCACACACATTTGTAACTCTCCTGGGGTACCCTCACACATATTATTCCCTCATTTAGTGGATATTTTCACAAAAAAGTGAAATTTTCAAAAATCCTAAATATTGGTTGAAAACAACTAAATATCAAGGACTCATTGGTCGAATCGTTCTGGAACTGAAATCGGAACACTCACTGACATTTGCCCTATCTGAAAGCCTGATAAACGCCGGAAAAATGAGTAAGTCCAAAAAAAATTTTTTTTCAACTTTTTTCAATTTTACCCCTGTGGGATATATATTCTACCCACACACATTTGGAACTCTCCTGGGGTAACCTCACACATATTATTCCCTCATTTAGTGGATATTTTCACAAAAAAGTGAAATTTTCAAAAATCCAGAAAATTGGCTGAAAACGACTGAATATCAAGGACTCATTGGGCGAATCGCTCTGGAACTGAAATCGGAACGCTCACTGACATTTGACCTATCTGAAAGTCTGATAAACTCCGTAAAAATGACTAAGTCCCCAAAAAAAATTTTTTCAACTTTTTTCAATTTTACCCCCGTGGGATATATATTCTACCCACACACATTTGGAACTCTCCTGGGGTACCCTCACACATATTATTCCCTCATTTAGTGGATATTTTCACAAAAAAGTGAAATTTTCAAAAATCCAGAAAATTGGCTGAAAATGACGAAATATCAAGGACTCATTGGGCGAATCGCTGTGGAACTGAAATCGGAACGCTCACTGATATTTCACCTATCTGAAACTCTGATAAACGCTGTAAAAATGACTAAGTCCCCAAAAAAAAATTTTTCAACTTTTTTCAATTTTACCCCCGTGGGATATATATTCTACCCACACACATTTGGAACTCTCCTGGGGTACCCTCACACATATTATTTCCTCATTTAGTGGATATTTTCACAAAAAAGTGAAATTTTCAAAAATCCAGAAAATTGGCTGAAAACGACGAAATATCAAGGAATCATTGGGCGAATCGCTCTGGAACTGAAATCGGAACGCTCACTAACTTTTGACCTATCTGAAAGTCTGATAAACGCCGGAAAAATGACTAAGACCAAAAAGAAATTTTTTTCAACTTTTTTCAATTTTACCCCCGTGGGATATATATTCTACCCACACACATTTGTAACTCTCCTGGGGTACCCTCACACATATTATTCCCTTATTTAGTGGATATTTTCACAAAAAAGTGAAATTTTCAAAAATCCTAAATATTGGCTGAAAACAACTAAATATCAAGAACTCATTGGTCTAATCGCTCTGGAACTGAAATCGGAACGCTCACTGACATTTGCCCTATCTGAAAGCCTGATAAACGCCGGAAAAATGACTTAGTCCAAAAATAATTTTTTTTCAACTTTTTTCAATTTTACCCCCGTGGGATATATATTCTACCCACACACATTTGTAACTCTCCTGGGGTACCCTCACACATATTATTCCCTCATTTAGTGGATATTTTCACAAAAAAGTGAAATTTTCAAAAATCCTAAATATTGGTTGAAAACAACTAAATATCAAGGACTCATTGGTCGAATCGTTCTGGAACTGAAATCGGAACACTCACTGACATTTGCCCTATCTGAAAGCCTGATAAATGCCGGAAAAATGAGTAAGTCCAAAAAAAATTTTTTTTCAACTTTTTTCAATTTTACCCCTGTGGGATATATAGTCTACCCACACACATTTGGAACTCTCCTGGGGTAACCTCACACATATTATTCCCTCATTTAGTGGATATTTTCACAAAAAAGTGAAATTTTCAAAAATCCAGAAAATTGGCTGAAAACGACTGAATATCAAGGACTCATTGGGCGAATCGCTGTGGAACTGAAATCGGAACGCTCACTGACATTTCACCTATCTGAAACTCTGATAAACGCTGTAAAAATGACTAAGTCCCCAAAAAAAAATTTTTCAACTTTTTGCAATTTTACCCCCGTGGGATATATATTCTACCCACACACATTTGGAACTCTCCTGGGGTACCCTCACACATATTATTCCCTCATTTAGTGGATATTTTCACAAAAAAGTGACATTTTCAAAAATCCAGAAAATTGGCTGAAAACGACGAAATATCAAGGAATCATTGGGCGAATCGCTCTGGAACTGAAATCGGAATGCTCACTAACTTTTGACCTATCTGAAAGTCTGATAAACGCCGGAAAAATGACTAAGTCCAAAAAGAAATATTTTTCAACTTTTTTCAATTTTACCCCCGTGGGATATATATTCTACCCACACACATTTGGAACTCTCCTGGGGTGCCCTCACACATATTATTCCTTCATTTAGTGGATATTTTCACAAAAAAGTGAAATATTCAAAAATACAAAATATTGGCTGAAAACGACTAAATATCAAGGACTCATTGGGCGAATCGCTCTGGAACTGAAATCGGAATGCTCACTGACATTTGCCCTATCTGAAAGTCTGATAAACGCTGGAAAAATGACTTAATCCAAAAAAAAAAATTTTTCAACTTTTTTCAATTTTACCCCCGTGGGATATATATTCTACCCACACACATTAGGAACTCTCCTGGGGTACTCTCACACATATTATTTCCTCATTTAGTGGATATTTTCACAAAAAAGTGAAATTTTCAAAAATCCAGAAAATTGGCTGAAAACGACGAAATATCAAGGAATCATTGGGCGAATCGCTCTGGAACTGAAATCGGAACGCTAACTAACTTTTGACCTATCTGAAAGTCTGATAAACGCCGGAAAAATGACTAAGACCAAAAAGAAATTTTTTTAAACTTTTTTCAATTTTACCCCCGTGGGATATATATTCTACCCACACACATTTGTAACTCTCCTGGGGTACCCTCACACATATTATTCCCTCATTTAGTGGATATTTTCACAAAAAAGTGAAATTTTCAAAAATCCTAAATATTGGCTGAAAACAACTAAATATCAAGAACTCATTGGTCTAATCGCTCTGGAACTGAAATCGGAACGCTCACTGACATTTGCCCTATCTGAAAGCCTGATAAACGCCGGAAAAATGACTTAGTCCAAAAATAATTTTTTTTCAACTTTTTTCAATTTTACCCCCGTGGGATATATATTCTACCCACACACATTTGGAACTCTCCTGGGGTACCCTCACACATATTATTTCCTCATTTAGTGGATATTTTCACAAAAAAGTGACATTTTCAAAAATCCAGAAAATTGGCTGAAAACGACGAAATATCAAGGACTCATTGGGCAAATTGCTCTGGAACTGAAATCGGAACGCTCACTGATATTTGACCTATCTGAAAGTCTGATAAACACTGTAAAAATGACTAAGTCCCCCAAAAAAAATTTTTCAACTTTTTTCAATTTTACCCCCGTGGGATATGTATTCTACCCACACACATTTGGAACTCTCCTGGGGTGCCCTCACACATATTATTCCTTCATTTAGTGGATATTTTCACAAAAAAGTGAAATATTCAAAAATCCAAAATATTGGCTGAAAACGACTAAATATCAAGGACTCATTGGGCGAATCGCTCTGGAACTGAAATCGGAATGCTCACTAACTTTTGACCTATCTGAAAGTATGATAAATGCCGGAAAAATGACTTAATCCAAAAAGAATTTTTTTTCAGCTTTTTTCAATTTTACCCCCGTGGGATATATATTCTACCCACACACATTTGTAACTCTCCTGGGGTACCCTCACACATATTATTCCCTCATTTAGAGGATATTTTCACAAAAAAGTGAAATTTTCAAAAATCCTAAATAATGGCTGAAAACAACTAAATATCAAGGACTCATTGGTCGAATCGCTCTGGAACTGAAATCGGAACGCTCACTGACATTTGCCCTATCTGAAAGCCTGATAAACGCCGGAAAAATGAGTAAGTCCAAAAAAAATTTTTTTTCAACTTTTTTCAATTTTACCCCCGTGGGATATATATTCTACCCACACACATTTGGATCTCTCCTGGGGTACCCTCACACATATTATTCCCTCATTTAGTGGATATTTTCACAAAAAAGTGACATTTTCAAAAATCCAGAAAATTGGCTGAAAATGACGAAATATCAAGGACTCATTGGGCAAATTGCTCTGGAACTGAAATCGGAACGCTCACTGACATTTGACCTATCTGAAAGTCTGATAAACACTGTAAAAATGACTAAGTCGAAAAAAAATTTTTCAACTTTTTTCAATTTTACCCCCGTGGGATATATATTCTACCCGCACACATTTGGAACTCTCCTGGGGTGCTCTCACACATATTATTCCTTCATTTAGTGGATATTTTCACAAAAAAGTGAAATATTCAAAAATCCAAAATATTGGCTGAAAACGACTAAATATCAAGGACTCATTGGGCGAATCGCTCTGGAACTGAAATCGGAATGCTCACTGACATTTGCCCTATCTGAAAGTCTGATAAACGCTGGAAAAATGACTTAATCCCAAAAATAAAATTTTTCAACTTTTTTCAATTTTACCCCCGTGGGATATATATTCTACCCACACACATTTGGAACTCTCCTGGGGTACCCTCACACATATTATTTCCTCATTTAGTGGATATTTTCACAAAAAAGTGAAATTTTCAAAAATCCAGAAAATTGGCTGAAAACGACGAAATATCAAGGACTCATTGGGCAAATTGCTCTGGAACTGAAATCGGAACGCTCACTGATATTTGACCTATCTGAAAGTCTGATAAACACTGTAAAAATGACTAAGTCCCCCAAAAAAAATTTTTCAACTTTTTTCAATTTTACCCCCGTGGGATATATATTCTACCCACACACATTTGGAACTCTCCTGGGGTGCCCTCACACATATTATTCCTTCATTTAGTGGATATTTTCACAAAAAAGTGAAATATTCAAAAATCCAAAATATTGGCTGAAAACGACTAAATATCAAGGACTCATTGGGCGAATCGCTCTGGAACTGAAATCGGAATGCTCACTGACATTTGCCCTATCTGAAAGTCTGATAAACGCTGGAAAAATGACTAAGTCGAAAAAAAATTTTTTTTCAACTTTTTTCAATTTTACCCCCGTGGGATATATATTCTAATCACACACATTTGGAACTCTCCTGGAGTACCCTCACACATATTATTCCCTCATTTAGTGGATATTTTCACAAAAAAGTGACATTTTCAAAAATCCAGAAAATTGGCTGAAAACGACGAAATATCAAGGACTCATTAGTCGAATCGCTCTGGAACTGAAATTGGAACGCTCACTGACATTTGCCCTATCTGAAAGCCTGATAAACGCCGGAAAAATGAGGAAGTCCAAAAAAAATTTTTTTTCAACTTTTTTCAATTTTACCCCCGTGGGATATATATTCTACCCACACACATTTGGAACTCTCCTGGCGTTACCTCACACATATTATTCCCTCATTTAGTGGATATTTTCTCAAAAAAGTGACATTTTCAAAAATCCAGAAAATTGGCTAAAAACGACTAAATATCAAGGACTCATTGGGCGAATCGCTCTGGAACTGAAATCGGAACGCTCACTGACATTTGACCTATCTGAAAGTCTGATAAACGCCGTAAAAATGACTAAGTCCCCCAAAAAAATTTTTTCAACTTTTTTCAATTTTACCCCCGTGGGATATATATTCTACCCACACACATTTGGAACTCTCCTGGGGTACCCTCACACATATTATTCCCTCATTTAGTGGATATTTTCACAAAAAAGTGAAATTTTCAAAAATCCAGAAAATTGGCTGAAAATGACGAAATATCAAGGACTCATTGGGCGAATCGCTCTGGAACTGAAATCGGAACGCTCACTGACATTTGACCTATCTGAAAGTCTGATAAACGCTGTAAAAATGACTAAGTCCCCAAAAAAAAATTTTTCAACTTTTTTCAATTTTACACCCGTGGGATATATATTCTACCCACACACATTTGGAACTCTCCTGGGGTACCCTCACACATATTATTCCCTCATTTAGTGGATATTTTCACAAAAAAGTGACATTTTCAAAAATCCAAAATATTGGCTGAAAATGACGAAATATCAAGGACTCATTGGGCGAATCGCTCTAGAACTGAAATCGGAATGCTCACTGACTTTTGCCCTATCTGAAAGTCTGATAAACGCTGGAAAAATGACTTAATCCAAAAAAAAAAATTTTTCAACTTTTTTCAATTTTACCCCCGTGGGATATATATTCTACCCACACACATTTGGAACTCTCCTGGGGTACCCTCACACATATTATTTCCTCATTTAGTGGATATTTTCACAAAAAAGTGAAATTTTCAAAAATCCAGAAAATTGGCTGAAAACGACGAAATATCAAGGACTCATTGGGCAAATTGCTCTGGAACTGAAATCGGAACGCTCACTGACATTTGACCTATCTGAAAGTCTGATAAACACTGTAAAAATGACTAAGTCCCCCAAAAAAAATTTTTCAACTTTTTTCAATTTTACCCCCGTGGGATATATATTCTACCCACACACATTTGGAACTCTCCTGGGGTGCCCTCACACATATTATTCCTTCATTTAGTGGATATTTTCACAAAAAAGTGAAATATTCAAAAATCCAAAATATTGGCTGAAAACGACTAAATATCAAGGACTCATTGGGCGAATCGCTCTGGAACTGAAATCGGAATGCTCACTGACATTTGCCCTATCTGAAAGTCTGATAAACGCTGGAAAAATGACTTAATCCAAAAAAAAAAATTTTTCAACTTTTTTCAATTTTACCCCCGTGGGATATATATTCTACCCACACACATTAGGAACTCTCCTGGGGTACCCTCACACATATTATTTCCTCATTTAGTGGATATTTTCACAAAAAAGTGAAATTTTCAAAAATCCAGAAAATTGGCTGAAAACGACGAAATATCAAGGAATCATTGGGCGAATCGCTCTGGAACTGAAATCGGAACGCTCACTAACTTTTGACCTATCTGAAAGTCTGATAAACGCCGGAAAAATGACTAAGACCAAAAAGAAATTTTTTTAAACTTTTTTCAATTTTACCCCCGTGGGATACATATTCTACCCACACACATTTGTAACTCTCCTGGGGTACCCTCACACATATTATTCCCTCATTTAGTGGATATTTTCACAAAAAAGTGAAATTTTCAAAAATCCTAAATATTGGCTGAAAACAACTAAATATCAAGAACTCATTGGTCTAATCGCTCTGGAACTGAAATCGGAACGCTCACTGACATTTGCCCTATCTGAAAGTCTGATAAACGCCGGAAAAATGACTTAGTCCAAAAATAATTTTTTTTCAACTTTTTTCAATTTTACCCCCGTGGGATATATATTCTACCCACACACATTTGGAACTCTCCTGGGGTACCCTCACACATATTATTCCCTCATTTAGTGGATATTTTCACAAAAAAGTGAAATTTTCAAAAATCCTAAATATTGGTTGAAAACAACTAAATATCAAGGACTCATTGGTCGAATCGCTCTGGAACTGAAATCGGAACACTCACTGACATTTGCCCTATCTGAAAGCCTGATAAACGCCGGAAAAATGAGTAAGTCCAAAAAAAATTTTTTTTCAACTTTTTTCAATTTTACCCCTGTGGGATATATATTCTACCCACACACATTTGGAACTCTCCTGGGGTAACCTCACACATATTATTCCCTCATTTAGTGGATATTTTCACAAAAAAGTGAAATTTTCAAAAATCCAGAAAATTGGCTGAAAACGACTGAATATCAAGGACTCATTGGTCGAATCGCTCTGGAACTGAAATCGGAACGCTCACTGACATTTGCCCTATCTGAAAGCCTGATAAACGCCGGAAAAATGACTAAGTCCAAAAAAAAATTTTTTTCAACTTTTTTCAATTTTACCCCCGTGGGAAAATATATTCTACCCACACACATTTGGAACTCTCCTGGGGTACCCTCACACATATTATTCCCTCATTTAGTGGATATTTTCACAAAAAAGTGAAATTTTCAAAAATCCAGAAAATTGGCTGAAAATGACGAAATATCAAGGACTCATTGGGCGAATCGCTCTGGAACTGAAATCGGAACGCTCACTGACATTTGACCTATCTGAAAGTCTGATAAACGCTGTAAAAATGACTAGGTCCCCAAAAAAAAATTTTTCAACTTTTTTCAATTTTACACCCGTGGGATATATATTCTACCCACACACATTTGGAACTCTCCTGGGGTACCCTCACACATATTATTCCCTCATTTAGTGGATATTTTCACAAAAAAGTGACATTTTCAAAAATCCAAAATATTGGCTGAAAATGACGAAATATCAAGGACTCATTGGGCGAATCGCTCTAGAACTGAAATCGGAATGCTCACTGACTTTTGCCCTATCTGAAAGTCTGATAAACGCTGGAAAAATGACAGTCCCCCCCAAAAAATTTTTCACCTTTTTTCAATTTTACCCCCGTGGGATATATATTCTACCCACACACATTTGGAACTCTCCTGGGGTACCCTCACACATATTATTCCCTCATTTAGTGGATATTTTCACAAAAAAGTGAAATTTTCAAAAATCCAGAAAATTGGCTGAAAACAACTAAATATCAAGGACTCATTGGTCGAATCGCTCTGGAACTGAAATCGGAATGCTCACTGACATTTGACCTATCTGAAAGTCTGATAAACGCCGTAAAAATGACTAAGTCCCCAAAAAAAAATTTTTCAACTTTTTTTAATTTTACCCCCGTGGGATTTATATTCTACCCACACACATTTGGAACTCTCCTGGGGTAACCTTACACATATTATTCCCTCATTTAGTGGATATTTTCTCAAAAAAGTGACATTTTCAAAAATCCAGAAAATTGGCTGAAAACGACTAAATATCAAGGACTCATTGGGCGAATCGCTCTGGAACTGAAATCGGAACGCTCACTGACATTTGACCTATCTGAAAGTCTGATAAACGCCGTAAAAATGACTAAGTCCCCAAAAAAAAAATTTTTAAACTTTTTTTAATTTTACCCCCGTGGGATATATATTCTACCCACACACATTTGGAACTCTCCTGGGGTACCCTCACACATATTATTCCCTCATTTAGTGGATATTTTCACAAAAAAGTGACATTTTCAAAAATCCAGAAAATTGGCTGAAAACGACTAAATATCAAGGACTCATTGGGCGAATCGCTCTGGAACTGAAATCGGAACGCTCACTGACATTTGACCTATCTGAAAGTCTGATGAACGCCGTAAAAATGACTAAATCCCCCCAAAAAAATTTTTCAACTTTTTTCAATTTTACCCCCGTGGGATATATATTCTACCCACACACATTTGGAACTCTCCTGGGGTACCCTCACACATATTATTCCCTCATTTAGTGGATATTTTCACAAAAAAGTGAAATTTTCAAAAATCCAGAAAATTGGCTGAAAACAACTAAATATCAAGGACTCATTGGTCGAATCGCTCTGGAACTGAAATCGGAACGCTCACTGACATTTGACCTATCTGAAAGTCTGATAAACGCCGTAAAAATGACTAAGTCCCCAAAAAAAAATTTTTAAACTTTTTTTAATTTTACCCCCGTGGGATATATATTCTACCCACACACATTTGGAACTCTCCTGGGGTAACCTTACACATATTATTCCCTCATTTAGTGGATATTTTCTCAAAAAAGTGACATTTTCAAAAATCCAGAAAATTGGCTGAAAACGACTAAATATCAAGGACTCATTGGGCGAATCGCTCTGGAACTGAAATCGGAACGCTCACTGACATTTGACCTATCTGAAAGTCTGATAAACGCCGTAAAAATGACTAAGTCCCCCAAAAAAAATTTTTCAACTTTTTTTAATTTTACCCCCGTGGGATATATATTCTACCCACACACATTTGGAACTCTCCTGGGGTACCCTCACACATATTATTCCCTCATTTAGTGGATATTTTCACAAAAAAGTGAAATTTTCAAAAATCCAGAAAATTGGCTGAAAACGACTAAATATCAAGGACTCATTGGGCGAATCGCTCTGGAACTGAAATCGGAACGCTCACTGACATTTGACCTATCTGAAAGTCTGATAAACGCTGTAAAAATGACTAAGTCCCCAAAAAAAAATTTTTCAACTTTTTTCAATTTTACCCCCGTGGGATATATATTCTACCCACACACATTTGGAACTCTCCTGGGGTACCCTCACACATATTATTCCCTCATTTAGTGGATATTTTCACAAAAAAGTGAAATTTTCAAAAATCCTAAACATTGGCTGAAAACAACTAAATATCAAGGACTCATTGGGCGAATCGCTCTGGAACTGAAATCGGAACGCTCACTGACATTTGCCCTATCTGAAAGCCTGATAAACGCCGGAAAAATGACTAAGTCCAAAAAGAAATTTTTTTCAACTTTTTTCAATTTTACCCCCGTGGGATATATATTCTACCCACACACATTTGTAACTCTCCTGGGGTACCCTCACACATATTATTCCCTCATTTAGTGGATATTTTCACAAAAAAGTGAAATTTTCAAAAATCCTAAACATTGGGTGAAAACAATTAAATATCAAGGACTCATTGGGCGAATCGCTCTGGAACTGAAATCGGAACGCTCACTGACATTTGTCCTATCTGAAAGCCTGATAAACGCCGGAAAAATGACTAAGTCCAAAAAGAAATTTTTTTCAACTTTTTTCAATTTTACACCCGTGGGATATATATTCTACCCACACACATTTGGAACTCTCCTGGGGTACCCTCACACATATTATTCCCTCATTTAGTGGATATTTTCACAAAAAAGTGACATTTTCAAAAATCCAAAATATTGGCTGAAAATGACGAAATATCAAGGACTCATTGGGCGAATCGCTCTAGAACTGAAATCGGAATGCTCACTGACTTTTGCCCTATCTGAAAGTCTGATAAACGCTGGAAAAATGACAGTCCCCCCCAAAAAATTTTTCACCTTTTTTCAATTTTACCCCCGTGGGATATATATTCTACCCACACACATTTGGAACTCTCCTGGGGTACCCTCACACATATTATTCCCTCATTTAGTGGATATTTTCACAAAAAAGTGAAATTTTCAAAAATCCAGAGAATTGGCTGAAAACAACTAAATATCAAGGACTCATTGGTCGAATCGCTCTGGAACTGAAATCGGAATGCTCACTGACATTTGACCTATCTGAAAGTCTGATAAACGCCGTAAAAATGACTAAGTCCCCAAAAAAAAAATTTTTCAACTTTTTTTAATTTTACCCCCGTGGGATTTATATTCTACCCACACACATTTGGAACTCTCCTGGGGTAACCTTACACATATTATTCCCTCATTTAGTGGATATTTTCTCAAAAAAGTGACATTTTCAAAAATCCAGAAAATTGGCTGAAAACGACTAAATATCAAGGACTCATTGGGCGAATCGCTCTGGAACTGAAATCGGAACGCTCACTGACATTTGACCTATCTGAAAGTCTGATAAACGCCGTAAAAATGACTAAGTCCCCAAAAAAAAAATTTTTAAACTTTTTTTAATTTTACCCCCGTGGGATATATATTCTACCCACACACATTTGGAACTCTCCTGGGGTACCCTCACACATATTATTCCCTCATTTAGTGGATATTTTCACAAAAAAGTGACATTTTCAAAAATCCAGAAAATTGGCTGAAAACGACTAAATATCAAGGACTCATTGGGCGAATCGCTCTGGAACTGAAATCGGAACGCTCACTGACATTTGACCTATCTGAAAGTCTGATGAACGCCGTAAAAATGACTAAATCCCCCAAAAAAAATTTTTCAACTTTTTTCAATTTTACCCCCGTGGGATATATATTCTACCCACACACATTTGGAACTCTCCTGCGGTAACCTTACACATATTATTCCCTCATTTAGTGGATATTTTCTCAAAAAAGTGACATTTTCAAAAATCCAGAAAATTGGCTGAAAACGACTAAATATCAAGGACTCATTGGGCGAATCGCTCTGGAACTGAAATCGGAACGCTCACTGACATTTGACCTATCTGAAAGTCTGATAAACGCCGTAAAAATGACTAAGTCCCCCAAAAAAAATTTTTCAACTTTTTTTAATTTTACCCCCGTGGGATATATATTCTACCCACACACATTTGGAACTCTCCTGGGGTACCCTCACACATATTATTCCCTCATTTAGTGGATATTTTCACAAAAAAGTGAAATTTTCAAAAATCCAGAAAATTGGCTGAAAACGACTAAATATCAAGGACTCATTGGGCGAATCGCTCTGGAACTGAAATCGGAACGCTCACTGACATTTGACCTATGTGAAAGTCTGATAAACGCTGTAAAAATGACTAAGTCCCCAAAAAAAAATTTTTCAACTTTTTTCAATTTTACCCCCGTGGGATATATATTCTACCCACACACATTTGGAACTCTCCTGGGGTACCCTCACACATATTATTCCCTCATTTAGTGGATATTTTCACAAAAAAGTGAAATTTTCAAAAATCCTAAACATTGGCTGAAAACAACTAAATATCAAGGACTCATTGGGCGAATCGCTCTGGAACTGAAATCGGAACGCTCACTGACATTTGCCCTATCTGAAAGCCTGATAAACGCCGGAAAAATGACTAAGTCCAAAAAGAAATTTTTTTCAACTTTTTTCAATTTTACCCCCGTGGGATATATATTCTACCCACACACATTTGTAACTCTCCTGGGGTACCCTCACACATATTATTCCCTCATTTAGTGGATATTTTCACAAAAAAGTGACATTTTCAAAAATCCAAAATATTGGCTGAAAATGACGAAATATCAAGGACTCATTGGGCGAATCGCTCTAGAACTGAAATCGGAATGCTCACTGACTTTTGCCCTATCTGAAAGTCTGATAAACGCTGGAAAAATGACAGTCCCCCCCAAAAAATTTTTCACCTTTTTTCAATTTTACCCCCGTGGGATATATATTCTACCCACACACATTTGGAACTCTCCTGGGGTACCCTCACACATATTATTCCCTCATTTAGTGGATATTTTCACAAAAAAGTGAAATTTTCAAAAATCCAGAAAATTGGCTGAAAACAACTAAATATCAAGGACTCATTGGTCGAATCGCTCTGGAACTGAAATCGGAACGCTCACTGACATTTGACCTATCTGAAAGTCTGATAAACGCCGTAAAAATGACTAAGTCCCCAAAAAAAAATTTTTAAACTTTTTTTAATTTTACCCCCGTGGGATATATATTCTACCCACACACATTTGGAACTCTCCTGGGGTAACCTTACACATATTATTCCCTCATTTAGTGGATATTTTCTCAAAAAAGTGACATTTTCAAAAATCCAGAAAATTGGCTGAAAACGACTAAATATCAAGGACTCATTGGGCGAATCGCTCTGGAACTGAAATCGGAACGCTCACTGACATTTGACCTATCTGAAAGTCTGATAAACGCCGTAAAAATGACTAAGTCCCCCCAAAAAAATTTTTCAACTTTTTTTAATTTTACCCCCGTGGGATATATATTCTACCCACACACATTTGGAACTCTCCTGGGGTACCCTCACACATATTAGTCCCTCATTTAGTGGATATTTTCACAAAAAATTGAAATTTTCAAAAATCCAAAATATTGGCTGAAAACGACTAAATATCAAGGACTCATTGGGCGAATCGCTCTGGAACTGAAATCGGAATGCTCACTGACATTTCACCTATCTGAAAGTCTGATAAACGCCGGAAAAATGACTAAGTCCAAAAAAAAAATTTTTTCAACTTTTTTCAATTTTACCCCCGTGGGATTTATATTCTACCCACACACATTTGGAACTCTCCTGGGGTACCCTCACACATATTATTCCCTCATTTAGTGGATATTTTCACAAAAAAGTGACATTTTCAAAAATCCAAATTATTGGCTGAAAACGACTAAATATCAAGGACTCATTGGGCGAATCGCTCTGGATCTGAAATCGTAACGCTCACTGACATTTCCCCTATCTGAAAGTCTGATAAACGCCGGAAAAATGACTAAGTCCATAAAAAAAATGTTTTCAACTTTTTTCAATTTTACCCCCGTGGGATATATATTCTTCCCACACACATTTGGAACTCTCCTGGGGTACCCTCACACATATTATTTCCTCAATTATTGGATATTTTCACAAAAAAAGTGAAATTTTCAAAAATCCAGAAAATTGGCTGAAAACGACTAAATATCAAGGACTCATTGGGCGAATTGTTCTGGAATTGAAATCGGAACGCTCACTGACATTTTCCCTATCTAAAAAGTCTGATAAACGCCGGAATAATGACTAAGTCCAAAAAAAAATGTTTTCAACTTTTTTCAATTTTACCCCCGTGGGATATATATTCTAACCTCACACATATTATTCCCTCATTTAGTGGATATTTTCACAAAAAAGTGAAATTTTCAAAAATCCAGAAAATTGGCTGAAAACGACTAAATATCAAGAACTCATTGGGCGAATCGCTCTGGACCTGAAATCGGAACGCTCACTGGCATTTCCCCTATCTGAAAGTCTGATAAACGCCGGAAAAATTACTAAGTCCCAAAAATAATTTTTTTCAACTTTTTTCAATTTTACCCCCGTGGGATATATATTCTACCCACACACATTTGGAACTCTCCTGGGGTGCCCTCACACATATTATTCCTTCATTTAGTGGATATTTTCACAAAAAATTGAAATATTCAAAAATCCAAAATATTGGCTGAAAACGACTAAATATCAAGGACTCATCGGGCGAATCGCTCTGGAACTGAAATCGGAACGCTCACTGACATTTGACCTATCTGAAAGTCTGATAACCGCTGGAAAAATGACTAAGTCGAAAAAAAAATATTTTTAAACTTTTTTCAATTTTACCCCCGTGGGATATATATTCTACCCACACACATTTGGAACTCTCCTGGGGTACCCTCACACATATTATTCCCTCATTTAGTGGATATTTTCACAAAAAAGTGACATTTTCAAAAATCCTAAATATTGGCTGAAAACGACTAAATATCAAGAACTCATTGGGCGAATCGCTCTGGAACTGAAATCGGAACGCTCACTGACATTTCCCCTATCTGAAAGTCTGATAAACGCCGGAAAAATTACTAAGTCCCAAAAATAATTTTTTTCAACTTTTTTCAATTTTACCCCCGTGGGATATATATTCTACCCACACACATTTGGAACTCTCCTGGGGTACCCTCACACATATTATTCCCTCATTTAGTGGATATTTTCACAAAAAAGTGACATTTTCAAAAATCCAGAAAATTGGCTGAAAACGACTAAATATCAAGGACTCATTGGGCGATTCGTTCTGGAACTGAAATCGGAACGCTCACTGACATTTGCCCTATCTGAAAGTCTGATAAACGCCGGAAGAATGACTAAGTCCAAAAAAAAAATTTTTTCAACTTTTTTCAATTTTACCCCCGTGGGATATATATTCTACCCACACACATTTGTAACTCTCCTGGGGTACCCTCACACATATTATTCCCTCATTTAGTGGATATTTTCACAAAAAAGTGAAATTTTCAAAAATCCAGAAAATTGGCTGAAAACGACTAAATATCAAGGACTCATTGGGCGAATCGCTCTGGAACTGAAATCCTAACGCTCACTGACATTTGACCTATCTGAAAGTCTGATAAACGCTGTAAAAATGACTATATCCCCAAAAAAAATTTTTTCAACTTTTTTCAATTTTACCCCCGTGGGATATATATTCTACCCACACACATTTGGAACTCTCCTGGGGTACCCTCACACATATTATTCCCTCATTTAGTGGATATTTTCACAAAAAAGTGACATTTTCAAAAATCCAAAATATTGGCTGAAAACGACTAAATATCAAGGACTCATTGGGCGAATCGCTCTGGATCTGAAATCGTAACGCTCACTGACATTTCCCCTATCTGAAAGTCTGATAAACGCCGGAAAAATGACTAAGTCCATAAAAAAAATGTTTTCAACTTTTTTCAATTTTACCCCCGTGGGATATATATTCTACCCACACACATTTGGAACTCTCCTGGGGTACCCTCACACATATTATTTCCTCAATTAGTGGATATTTTCACAAAAAAGTGAAATTTTCAAAAATCCAGAAAATTGGCTGAAAACGACTAAATATCAAGGACTCATTGGGCGAATTGTTCTGGAATTGAAATCGGAACGCTCACTGACATTTTCCCTATCTAAAAAGTCTGATAAACGCCGGAAAAATGACTAAGTCCAAAAAAAAATGTTTTCAACTTTTTTCAATTTTACCCCCGTGGGATATATATTCTAACCTCACACATATTATTCCCTCATTTAGTGGATATTTTCACAAAAAAGTGAAATTTTCAAAAATCCAGAAAATTGGCTGAAAACGACTAAATATCAAGAACTCATTGGGCGAATCGCTCTGGAACTGAAATCGGAACGCTCACTGACATTTCTCCTATCTGAAAGTCTGATAAACGCCGGAAAAATTACCAAGTCCCAAAAATAATTTTTTTCAACTTTTTTCAATTTTACCCCCGTGGGATATATATTCTACCCACACACATTTGGAACTCTCCTGGGGTACCCTCACACATATTATTCCCTCATTTAGTGGATATTTTCACAAAAAAGTGACATTTTCAAAAATCCAGAAAATTGGCTGAAAACGACTAAATATCAAGGACTCATTGGGCGAATCGCTCTGGAACTGAAATCGGAACGCTCACTGACATTTCCCTATCTGAAAGCCTGATAAACGCCGGAAAAATGACTAAGTCCAAAAAGAATTTCTTTTCAAGTTTTTTCAATTTTACCCCCGTGGGATATATATTCTACCCACACACATTTGGAACTCTCCTGGGGTACCCTCACACATATTATTCCCTCATTTAGTGGATGTTTTCACAAAAAAGTGAAATTTTCAAAAATTCTAAATATTGGCTGAAAACAACTAAATATCAAGGACTCATTGGGCGAATCGCTCTGGAACTGAAATCAAAACGCTCACTGACATTTGCCCTATCTGAAAGCCTGATAAACGCCGGAAAAATGACTAAGTCCAAAAAGAATTTCTTTTCAAGTTTTTTCAATTTTACCCCCGTGGGATATATATTCTACCCACACACATTTGTAACTCTCCTGGGGTACCCTCACACATATTATTCCCTCATTTAGTGGATATTTTCACAAAGAAGTGACATTTTCAAAAATCCAAAATATTGGCTGAAAACGACTAAATATCAAGGACTCATTGGGCGAATCGCTCTGGAACTGAAATCGGAATGCTCACTGACATTTGACCTATCTGAAAGTCTGATAAACGCCGGAAGAATGACTAAGTCCAAAAAAAAAATTTTTTCAACTTTTTTCAATTTTACCCCCGTGGGATATATATTCTACCCACACACATTTGGAACTCTCCTGGGGTACCCTCACACATATTATTCCCTCATTTAGTGGATATTTTCACAAAAAAGTGACATTTTCAAAAATCCAAAATATTGGCTGAAAACGACTAAATATCAAGGACTCATTGGGCGAATCGCTCTGGATCTGAAATCGTAACGCTCACTGACATTTCCCCTATCTGAAAGTCTGATAAACGCCGGAAAAATGACTAAGTCCATAAAAAAAATGTTTTCAACTTTTTTCAATTTTACCCCAGTGGGATATATATTCTACCAACACACATTTGGAACTCTCCTGGGGTACCCTCACACATATTATTCCCTCATTTAGTGGATATTTTCACAAAAAAGTGACATTTTCAAAAATCCAGAAAATTGGCTGAAAACGACTAAATATCAAGGACTCATTGGGCGAATCGCTCTGGAACTGAAATCGGAATGCTCACTGACTTTTGCCCTATCTGAAAGTCTGATAAACGCTGGAAAAATTACAAAGTCAAAAAAAAATGTTTCAACTTTTTTCAATATATCCCCGTGGGATATATATTCTACCCACACACATTTGGAACTCTCCTGGGGTACCCTCACACATATTATTCCCTCATTTAGTGGATATTTTCACAAAAAAGTGAAATTTTCAAAAATCCAGAAAATTGGCTGAAAACGACTAAATATCAAGAACTCATTGGGCGAATTGCTCTGGAACTGAAATCGGAACGCTCACTGACATTTCCCCTATCTGAAAGTCTGATAAACGCCGGAAAAATTACTAAGTCCCAAAAATATTTTTTTTCAACTTTTTTCAATTTTACCCCCGTGGGATATATATTCTACCCACACACATTTGGAACTCTCCTGGGGTACCCTCACACATATTATTCCCTCATTTAGTGGATGTTTTCACAAAAAAGTGAAATTTTCAAAAATCCTAAATATTGGCTGAAAACAACTAAATATCAAGGACTCATTGGGCGAATCGCTCTGGAACCAAAATCAGAACGCTCACTCATATTTGCCCTATCTGAAAGCCTGATAAACGCCGGAAAAATGACTAAGTCCAAAAAAAAAATGTTTTAAACTTTTTTCAATTTTACCCCCGTGGGATATATATTCTACCCACACACATTTGGAAATCTCCTGGGGTACCCTCACACATATTATTCCCTCATTTAGTGGATATTTTCACAAAAAAGTGAAATTTTCAAAAATCCAAAATATTGGCTGAAAACGACTAAATATCAAGGACTCATTGGGCGAATCACTCTGGGACTGAAATCGGAACGCTCACTGACATTTCCCCTATCTGAAAGTTTGATAAACGCCAGAAAAATGACTAACTCCAAAAAAAAAAAATTTTTTCAACTTTTTTCAATCTTACCCCCGTGGGTATATATTCTACCCACACACATTTGGAACTCTCCTGGGGTACCCTCACACATATTATTCCCTCATTTAGTGGATATTTTCACAAAAAAGTGAAATTTTCAAAAATCCAGAAAATTGACTGAAAACGACTAAATATCAAGGACTCATTGGGTGAATCGCTCTGGAACTGAAATCGGAACGCTCACTGACATTTTCCCTATCTGAAAGTCTGATAAACGCCGGAAAAAATGACTAAGTCCAAAAAAAAAATGTTTTCAACTTTTTTCAATTTTAACCCCGTGGGATATATATTCTACCCTCACACATATTATTCCCCCATTTAGTGGATATTTTCACAAAAAAGTGAAATTTTGAAAAATCCAGAAAATTGGCTGAAAACGACTAAATATCAAGGACTCATTGGGCGAATCGCTCTGGAATTGAAATCGGAACGCTCACTGACATTTCCCCTATCTGAAAGTCTGATAAACGCCGGAAAAATGACAAAGTCCAAAAAAAAAATTTTTCAACTTTTTTCAATTTTACCCCCGTGGTATATATATTCTACCCACACACATTTGGAAATCTCCTGGGGTACCCTCACACATATTATTCTCTCATTTAGTGGATATTTTCACAAAAAAGTGAAATTTTCAAAAATCCAAAATATTGGCTGAAAACGACTAAATATCAAGGACTCATTGGGCGAATCGCTCTGGAACTGAAATTGGAACGCTCACTGACATTTCCCCTATCTGAAAGTCTGATAAACGGCAGAAAAATGACTAGGTCCAAAAAAAAATTTTTTTGCAACTTTTTTCAATTTTACCCCCGTGGGATATATATTCTACCCACACACATTTGGAACTCTCCTGGGGTACCCTCACACATATTATTCCCTCATTTAGTGGATATTTTCACAAAAAAGTGAAATTTTCAAAAATCCAAAATATTGGCTGAAAACGACTAAATATCAAGGACTCATTGGGCGAATCGCTCTGGAACTGAAATTGGAACGCTCACTGACATTTCCCCTATGTGAAAGTCTGATAAACAGCAGAAAAATGACTAAGTCCAAAAAAAAATTTTTTTGCAACTTTTTTCAATTTTACCCCCGTGGGATATATATTCTACCCACACACATTTGGAACTCTCCTGGGGTACCCTCACACATATTATACTCTCATTTAGTGGATATTTTCACAAAAAAAGTGAAATTTTCAAAAATCCAAAATATTGGCTGAAAACGACTAAATATCAAAGACTCATTGGGTGAATCGCTCAGGAACTGAAATTGGAACGCTCACTTACATTTCCCCTATCTGAAAGTCTGATAAACGCCGGAAAAAATGACTTAGTCCAAAAAAAAATATTTTTCAACTTTTTTCAATTTTACCCCCGTGGTATATATATTCTACCCACACACATTTGGAAATCTCCTGGGGTACCCTCACACATATTATTCTCTCATTTAGTGGATATTTTCACAAAAAAGTGAAATTTTCAAAAATCCAAAATATTGGCTGAAAACGACTAAATATCAAGGACTCATTGGGCGAATCGCTCTGGAACTGAAATTGGAACGCTCACTGACATTTCCCCTATCTGAAAGTCTGATAAACGGCAGAAAAATGACTAAGTCCAAAAAAAAATTTTTTTGCAACTTTTTTCAATTTTACCCCCGTGGGATATATATTCTACCCACACACATTTGGAACTCTCCTGGGGTACCCTCACACATATTATTCCCTCATTTAGTGGATATTTTCACAAAAAAGTGAAATTTTCAAAAATCCAAAATATTGGCTGAAAACGACTAAATATCAAGGACTCATTGGGCGAATCGCTCTGGAACTGAAATTGGAACGCTCACTGACATTTCCCCTATGTGAAAGTCTGATAAACGCCGGAAAAATGACTAAGTCCAAAAAAAAAATGTTTTCAACTTTTTTCAATTTTAACCCCGTGGGATATATATTCTACCCTCACACATATTATTCCCCCATTTAGTGGATATTTTCACAAAAAAGTGAAATTTTGAAAAATCCAGAAAATTGGCTGAAAACGACTAAATATCAAGGACTCATTGGGCGAATCGCTCTGGAATTGAAATCGGAACGCTCACTGACATTTCCCCTATCTGAAAGTCTGATAAACGCCGGAAAAATGACAAAGTCCAAAAAAAAAATTTTTCAACTTTTTTCAATTTTACCCCCGTGGGATATATATTCTACCCACAAACATTTGGAACTCTCCTGGGGTACCCTCACACATATTATTCCCTCATTTAGTGGATATTTTCACAAAAAAGTGAAATTTTCAAAAATCCAAAATATTAGCTGAAAACGACTAAATATCAAGGACTCATTGGGCGAATCGCTCTGGAACTGAAATTGGAACGCTCACTGACATTTCCCCTATCTGAAAGTCTGATAAACGGCAGAAAAATGACTAAGTCCAAAAAAAAATTTTTGTGCAACTTTTTTCAATTTTACCCCCGTGGGATATATATTCTACCCACACACATTTGGAACTCTCCTGGGGTACCCTCACACATATTATTCCCTCATTTAGTGGATATTTTCACAAAAAAGTGAAATTTTCAAAAATCCAAAATATTGGCTGAAAACGACTAAATATCAAGGACTCATTGGGCGAATCGCTCTGGAACTGAAATTGGAACGCTCACTGACATTTCCCCTATGTGAAAGTCTTATAAACAGCAGAAAAATGACTAAGTCCAAAAAAAAATTTTTTTGCAACTTTTTTCAATTTTACCCCCGTGGGATATGTATTCTACCCACACACATTTGGAACTCTCCTGGGGTACCCTCACACATATTATACCCTCATTTAGTGGATATTTTCACAAAAAAAGTGAAATTTTCAAAAATCCAAAATATTGGCTGAAAACGACTAAATATCAAAGACTCATTGGGCGAATCGCTCTGGAACTGAAATTGGAACGCTCACTGACATTTCCCCTATCTGAAAGTCTGATAAACGCTGGAAAAATGACTAAGTCCAAAAAAAAATGTTTTTTCAACTTTTTTCAATTTTACCCCCGTGGGATATATATTCTATTCCCTCATTTAGTGGATATTTTCACAAAAAAGTGAAATTTTCAAAAATCCAGAAAATTGACTGAAAACGACTAAATATCAAGGACTCATTGGGTGAATCGCTCTGGAACTGAAATCGGAACGCTCACTGACATTTCCCCTATCTGAAAGTCTGATAAACGCCGGAAAAATGACTAAGTCCAGAAAAAAATATTTTTCAACTTTTTTCAATTTTACCCCCGTGGGATATATATTCTACCCACACACATTTGGAACTCTCCTGGGGTACCCTCACACATATTATTCTCTCATTTAGTGGATATTTTCACAAGAAAGTGAAATTTTCAAAAATCCAGAAAATTGGCTGAAAACAACTAAATAACAAGAACTCATTGGGCGAATCGCTCTGGAACTGAAATCGGAACGCTCACTGACATTTCCCCTATCTGAAAGTCTGATAAACGCCGGAAAAAATGACTAAGTCCAAAAAAAAAATGTTTTCAACTTTTTTCAATTTTAACCCCGTGGGATATATATTCTACCCTCACACATATTATTCCCCCATTTAGTGGATATTTTCACAAAAAAGTGAAATTTTGAAAAATCCAGAAAATTGGCTGAAAACGACTAAATATCAAGGACTCATTGGGCGAATCGCTCTGGAATTGAAATCGGAACGCTCACTGTCATTTCCCCTATCTGAAAGTCTGATAAACGCCGGAAAAATGACAAAGTCCAAAAAAAAAATTTTTCAACTTTTTTCAATTTTACCCCCGTGGGATATATATTCTACCCACAAACATTTGGAACTCTCCTGGGGTACCCTCACACATATTATTCCCTCATTTAGTGGATATTTTCACAAAAAAGTGAAATTTTCAAAAATCCAAAATATTAGCTGAAAACGACTAAATATCAAGGACTCATTGGGCGAATCGCTCTGGAACTGAAATCGGAAAGCTCACTGACATTTCCCCTATCTGAAAGTCTGATAAACGCCGGAAAAAATGACTAAGTCCAAAAAAAAATATTTTTCAACTTTTTTCAATTTTACCCCCGTGGGATATATATTCTACCCACACACATTTGGAACTCTCCTGGGGTACCCTCACACATATTATTCCCTCATTTAGTGGATATTTTCACAAAAAAGTGAAATTTTCAAAAATCCAAAATATTGGCTGAAAACGTCTAAATATCAAGGACTCATTGGGCGAATCGCTCTGGAACTGAAATTGGAACGCTCACTGACATTTCCCCTATGTGAAAGTCTGATAAACAGCAGAAAAATGACTAAGTCCAAAAAAAAATTTTTTTGCAACTTTTTTCAATTTTACCCCCGTGGGATATATATTCTACCCACACACATTTGGAACTCTCCTGGGGTACCCTCACACATATTATACCCTCATTTAGTGGATATTTTCACAAAAAAGTGAAATTTTCAAAAATCCAAAATATTGGCTGAAAACGACTAAATATCAAGGACTCATTGGGCGAATCACTCTGGGACTGAAATCGGAACGCTCACTGACATTTCCCCTATCTGAAAGTTTGATAAACGCCGGAAAAATGACTAAGTCCAGAAAAAATTTTTTTTAAACTTTTTTCAATTTTACCCCTGTGGGATATATATTCTACCCTCACACATATTATTCCCTCATTTAGTGGATATTTTCACAAAAAAGTGAAATTTTCAAAAATCCAGAAAATTGGCTGAAAATGACTAAATATCAAGGACTCATTGGGCGAATCGCTCTGTATCTGAAATCGTAA
The DNA here is from genome assembly GCF_046119375.1 of Phyllobates terribilis. Lineage (NCBI taxonomy): Eukaryota > Metazoa > Chordata > Amphibia > Anura > Dendrobatidae > Phyllobates > Phyllobates terribilis. The sequence goes on from NW_027363331.1 coordinate 741,901, forward strand.
TGCTCACTGACATTTCCCCTATCTGAAAGTCTGATAAACGCCGGAAAAATGACTAAGTCCAAAAAAAAATGTTTTCAACTTTTTTCAATTTTACCCCCGTGGGATATATATTCTACCCACACACATTTGGAACTCTCCTGGGGTACCCTCACACATATTATTCCCTCATTTAGTGGATATTTTCACAAAAAAGTGAAATTTTCAAAAATCCAAAATATTGGCTGAAAACGACTAAATATCAAGGACTCATTGGGCGAATCACTCTGGGACTGAAATCGGAACGCTCACTGACATTTCCCCTATCTGAAAGTTTGATAAACGCCAGAAAAATGACTAACTCCAAAAAAAAAAATTTTTTTCAACTTTTTTCAATCTTACCCCCGTGGGTATATATTCTACCCACACACATTTGGAACTCTCCTGGGGTACCCTCACACATATTATTCCCTCATTTAGTGGATATTTTCACAAAAAAGTGAAATTTTCAAAAATCCAGAAAATTGGCTGAAAACAACTAAATAACAAGAACTCATTGGGCGAATCGCTCTGGAACTGAAATCGGAACGCTCACAGCCATTTCCCCTATCTGAAAGTCTGATAAACGCCGGAAAAATGACTAAGTCCAAAAAAAAAATGTTTTCAACTTTTTTCAATTTTAACCCCGTGGGATATATATTCTACCCTCACACATATTATTCCCCCATTTAGTGGATATTTTCACAAAAAAGTGAAATTTTAAAAAATCCAGAAAATTGGCTGAAAACGACTAAATATCAAGGACTCATTGGGCGAATCGCTCTGGAACTGAAATTGGAAAGCTCACTGACATTTCCCCTATCTGAAAGTCTGATAAACGCCGGAAAAAATGACTGAGTCCAAAAAAAAATATTTTTCAACTTTTTTCAATTTTACCCCCGTGGGATATATATTCTATCCACACACATTTGGAACTCTCCTGGGGTACCCTCACACATATTATTCCCTCATTTAGTGGATATTTTCACAAAAAATTGAAATTTTCAAAAATCCAGAAAATTGGCTGAAAACAACTAAATAACAAGAACTCATTGGGCGAATCGCTCTGGAACTGAAATCGGAACGCTCACAGACACTTCCCCTATCTGAAAGTCTGATAAACGCCGGAAAAATGACTAAGTCCAAAATAAAAATGTTTTCAACTTTTTTCAATTTTAACCCCGTGGGATATATATTCTACCCACACACATTTGGAACTCTCCTGGGGTACCCTCACAAATATTATTCCCTCATTTAGTGGATATTTTCACAAAAAAGTGAAATTTTCAAAAATCCAGAAAATTGGCTGAAAACTACTAAATATCAAGGACTCAATGGGAGAATCGTTCTGGAATTGAAATCGGAACGCTCACTGACATTTCCCCTATCTGAAAGTCTGATAAACGCCGGAAAAATGACTAAGTCCAGAAAAAAAATTGTTTAAACTTTTTTCAATTTTACCCCCGTGGGATATATATTCTACCCTCACACATATTATTCCCTCATTTAGTGGATATTTTCACAAAAAAGTGAAATTTTCAAAAATCCAGAAAATTGGCTGAAAACGACTAAACATCAAGGACTCATTTTGTGAATCGCTCTGGAACTGAAATCGGAACGCTCACTGACATTTCCCCTATCTGAAAGTCTGATAAACGCCAGAAAGAATGACTAAGTCGAAAAAAAAATATTTTTCAACTTTTTTCAATTTTACCCCCGTGGGATATATATTCTACCCACACACATTTGGAACTCTCCTGGGGTACCCTCAAACATATTATTCCCTCATTTAGTGGATATTTTCACAAAAAAGTGAAATTTTCAAAAATCCAGAAAATTGGCTGAAAACGACTAAATATCAAGGACTCATTGGGCGAATCGCTCTGTATCTGAAATCGTAATGCTCACTGACATTTCCCCTATCTGAAAGTCTGATAAATGCCGTAAAAATGACTAAGTCCATAAAAAAAATGTTTTCAACTTTTTTCAATTTTACCCCCGTGGGATATATATTCTACCCACACACATTTGGAACTCTCCAGGGGTACCCTCACACATATTATTCCCTCATATAGTGGATATTTTCACAAAAAAGTGAAATTTTCAAAAATCCAAAATATTAGCTGAAAACGACTAAATATCAAGGACTCATTGGGCGAATCGCTCTGGAACTGAAATCAGAACGCTCACTGACATTTCCCCTATCTGAAAGTCTGATAAACGCTGGAAAAATGACTAAGTCCAAAAAAAATGTTTTTTCAACTTTTTTCAATTTTACCCCCGTGGGATATATATTCTACCCTCACACATTTTTTTCCCTCATTTAGTGGATATTTTCACAAAAAAGTGAAATTTTCAAAAATCCAGAAAATTGGCTGAAAACGACTAAATATCAAGGACTCATTGGGTGAATCGCTCTGGAACTGAAATCGGAACGCTCACTGACATTTCCCCTATCTGAAAATCTGATAAACGCCAGAAAAATGACTAAGTCCAAAAAAAATTTTTTTTGCAACTTTTTTCAATTTTACCCCTTGTGGGATATATATTCTACCCACACACATTTGGATCTCTCCTGGGGTACCCTCACACATATTATTCCCTCATTTAGTGGATATTTTCTCAAAAAAGTGAAATTTTCAAAAATCCAGAAAATTGGCTGAAAGCGACTAAATATCAAGGACTCATTGGGCAAATCGCTCTGGAACTGAAATCGGAACACTCACTGACATTTCCCCTATCTGAAAGTCTGATAAACGCCGGAAAAATGACTAAGTCCAGAAAAAATTTTTTTTAAACTTTTTTCAATTTTACCCCTGTGGGATATATATTCTACCCTCACACATATTATTCCCTCATTTAGTGGATATTTTCACAAAAAAGTGAAATTTTCAAAAATCCAGAAAATTGGCTGAAAACGACTAAATATCAAGGACTCATTGGGCGAATCGCTCTGTATCTGAAATCGTAATGCTCACTGACATTTCCCCTATCTGAAAGTCTGATAAACGCCGGAAAAATGACTAAGTCCAAAAAAAAATGTTTTTTCAACTTTTTTCAATTTTACCCCCGTGGGATATATATTCTACCCTCACACATATTATTCCTTCATTTAGTGGATATTTTCACAAAAAAGTGAAATTTTCAAAAATCCAGAAAATTGACTGAAAACGACTAAATATCAAGGACTCATTGGGTGAATCGCTCTGGAACTGAAATCGGAACGCTCACTGATATATCCCCTATCTGAAAGTCTGCTAAACGCCGTAAAAATGACTAAGTCCAAAAAAAAATGTTTTCAACTTTTTTCAATTTTACCCCCGTGGGATATATATTCTACCCACACACATTTGGAACTCTCCTGGGGTACCCTCACACATATTATTCCCTCATTTAGTGGATATTTTCACAAAAAAGTGAAATTTTCAAAAATCCAAAATATTGGCTGAAAACGACTAAATATCAAGGACTCATTGGGCGAATCACTCTGGGACTGAAATCGGAACACTCACTGACATTTCCCCTATCTGAAAGTTTGATAAACGCCAGAAAAATGACTAACTCCAAAAAAAAAAATTTTTTTCAACTTTTTTCAATCTTACCCCCGTGGGTATATATTCTACCCACACACATTTGGAACTCTCCTGGGGTACCCTCACACATATTATTCCCTCATAAAAAGCGAAATTTTCAAAAATCCAGAAAATTGACTGAAAACGACTAAATATCAAGGACTCATTTGGTGAATCGCTCTGGAACTGAAATCGGAACGCTCACTGACATTTCCCCTATCTGAAAGTCTGATAAACGCCGGAAAAAATGACTAAGTCCAAAAAAAAATATTTTTCAACTTTTTTCAATTTTACCCCGTTGGATATATATTCTACCAACACAAATTTGGAACTCTCCTGGGGTACCCTCACACATATTATTCCCTCATTTAGTGGATATTTTCACAAAAAAGTGAAATTTTCAAAAATCCAGAAAATTGGCTGAAAACAACTAAATAACAAGAACTCATTGGGCGAATCGCTCTGGAACTGAAATCGGAACGCTCACAGCCATTTCCCCTATCTGAAAGTCTGATAAACGCCGGAAAAATGACTAAGTCCAAAAAAAAAATGTTTTCAACTTTTTTCAATTTTAACCCCGTGGGATATATATTCTACCCTCACACATATTATTCCCCCATTTAGTGGATATTTTCACAAAAAAGTGAAATTTTGAAAAATCCAGAAAATTGGCTGAAAATGACTAAATATCAAGGACTCATTGGGCGAATCGCTCTGGAATTGAAATCGGAACGCTCACTGACATTTCCCCTATCTGAAAGTCTGATAAACGCCGGAAAAATGACAAAGTCCAAAAAAAAAATTTTTCAACTTTTTTCAATTTTACCCCCGTGGGATATATATTCTACCCACAAACATTTGGAACTCTCCTGGGGTACCCTCACACATATTATTCCCTCATTTAGTGGATATTTTCACAAAAAAGTGAAATTTTCAAAAATCCAAAATATTAGCTGAAAACGACTAAATATCAAGGACTCATTGGGCGAATCGCTCTGGAACTGAAATCGGAAAGCTCACTGACATTTCCCCTATCTGAAAGTCTGATAAACGTCGGAAAAAATGACTAAGTCCAAAAAAAAATATTTTTCAACTTTTTTCAATTTTACCGCCGTGGTATATATATTCTACCCACACACATTTGGAAATCTCCTGGGGTACCCTCACACATATTATTCTCTCATTTAGTGGATATTTTCACAAAAAAGTGAAATTTTCAAAAATCCAAAATATTGGCTGAAAACGACTAAATATCAAGGACTCATTGGGCGAATCGCTCTGGAACTGAAATTGGAACGCTCACTGACATTTCCCCTATGTGAAAGTCTGATAAACAGCAGAAAAATGACTAAGTCCAAAAAAAAATTTTTTTGCAACTTTTTTCAATTTTACCCCCGTGGGATATATATTCTACCCACACACATTTGGAACTCTCCTGGGGTACCCTCACACATATTATTCCCTCATTTAGTGGATATTTTCACAAAAAAGTGAAATTTTCAAAAATCCAAAATATTGGCTGAAAACGACTAAATATCAAGGACTCATTGGGCGAATCGCTCTGGAACTGAAATTGGAACGCTCACTGACATTTCCCCTATGTGAAAGTCTGATAAACAGCAGAAAAATGACTAAGTTCAAAAAAAAATTTTTTTGCATCTTTTTTCAATTTTACCCCCGTGGGATATATATTCTACCCACACACGTTTGGAACTCTCCTTGGGTACCCTCACACATATTATTCCCTCATTTAGTGGATATTTTCACAAAAAAGTGAAATTTTCAAAAATCCAAAATATTGGCTGAAAACGACTAAATATCAAGGACTCATTGGGCGAACCGCTCTGGAACTGAAATTGGAAAGCTCACTGACATTTCCCATATCTGAAAGTCTGATAAACGCCGGAAAAATGACTAAGTTCATAAAAAAAATGTTTTCAACTTTTTTCAATTTTACCCCCGTGGGATATATATTATACCCACACACATTTGGAACTCTCCTGGGGTACCCTCACACATATTATTTCCTCAATTAGTGGATATTTTCACAAAAAAGTGAAATTTTCAAAAATCCAGAAAATTGGCTGAAAACGACTAAATATCAAGGACTCATTGGGCGAATCGCTCTGGATCTGAAATCGTAACGCTCACTGACATTTCCCCTATCTGAAAGTCTGATAAACGCCGGAAAAAATGACTGAGTCCAAAAAAAATTTTTTTCACTATTCCTTTTTTTTTTCACATTTAAAAATTAATATCTTCAAAACTAAACATTATAAATACGTCCTCTTGGCTCTGTAGCTCAACAGGGGAGCACTCTTGGCTCTTTGGCTCACCAAGGGAGCCCTCTTGGCTCTGTGGCTCACCCAGGGAGCTCTGTGGAAAACCCAGGGAGCGCTGTGGCACAGTGGCTAACCCAGGGAGCCCTCTTTGCTCTGTGGCTCACCCAGGGAGCTCTGTGGCTCACCCAGGGAGTCCTTTTGGCTCTGTGGCTCACCCAGGGAGCCCTCTTGGCTCTGTGGCTCACCCAGGAAGCTATGTGGTTCACCCAGGGAGCCATCTTGGTTCTGTGGCTCAGCCAGGGAGCCCTCTTGGCTCTGTGGCTCACCCAGGGAGCCCTCTTGGCCCTGTGGCTCATGCAGGGAGCCCTCTTGGGTCTGTGGCTCACCCAGGAAGCTCTGTGGTTCACCCAGTGAGCCCTCTTTGCTCTGTGGCTCACCCAGGGAGCTCTGTGGCACAGTGGCTAACCCAGAGAGCCCACTTGGCTCTGTGGCTCACCCTGGGAGCTCTGTGGCTCACCCAGGGAGCCCTCTTGGCTCTGTTGCTCTTCCATGGAGAAATCTTGGCTCTGTGGCTCACCCAAGAAGCTCTGTTGCTCACCTAGGGAGCCCTCTTGGTTCTGTGGCTCAGCCAGGGAGCCCTCTTGGCTCTGTGGGTCACCCAGGGAGCCCTCTTTGCTCTGTGGCTCATGCAGGGAGACCTCTTGACTCTGTGGCTCACCGAGGAAGTTTTGTGGTTCACCCAGTGAGGCCTCTTGGCTCTTTGGCTCACCCAGGGAGCTCTGTGGAACAGTGGTTAAACCAGATAGCCCTCTTGGCTCTGTGGCTCACAAAGGGAGCTCTGTGGCTCACCCAGGGAGCCCTCTTGGCTCTGTGGCTCACCCAGGGAGCTCTGTGGCAAAGTGGCTAAACCAGAGAGCCCTCTTGGCTCTGTGTCTCACCCAGGGAGCTCTGTGGCTCAACCAGGGAGCCCTCTTGGCTCTGTGGCTCACCCAGGGAGCCTTCTTGGCTCTGTAGCTCACCCAGGGAGCTCTGTGGCTCACCCAGGTAGCCCTCCTGGCTCTGTAGCTCACCCAGTGAGCAATATTAACTCTTTGGCTCACCCAGGGAGCCCTTTTGGCTCTGTGGCTCACCCACGGAGCTCCGTGGCAAACCCAAGGAGTGCTGTGACACAGTGGCTAACCCAGGGAGCCATATTGGCTCTGTGGCTCACCCAGGGAGCTCTGTGGCTCACTCAGGGAGCCGTTTTGGCTCTGTGGATCACCAAGGGAGCCAACGTGGCTCTGTGGCTCACCCAGGGAGCTCTGTGGCTCACCCAGGGAGACCTCTTGGCTCTGTAGCTCACCCAGGGAGCTCTGTGGCTCACCCAGGTAGCCCTCTTGGCTCTGTAGCTCACCCAGGGAGCACTTTGTGGCTAAACCAGGGAGCTCTGTGGCAAACTCATGGAGCGCTGTGGCACAGTGGCTAACCCAGGGAGCCCTCTTGGCTCTGTGGCTCACCCAGGCAGCTCTGTGGCTCACCCAGGGAGACCTTTTGGCTCTGTGGCTCACCCAGGGAACCATCTTTGCTCTGTGGCTAACCCAGGGAGCCCTATTGGCTCTGTGGCTCACCCAGGGAGCTCTGGGGCTCACCCAGGGAGCTCTCTTGGCTCTGTGCCTCATACAGGGAGCACTCTTGGCTCTGTGGTTAAGTCAGGTAGCCCTCTTGGCTCTGTGGCTCACCCAGGGAGCTCTGTGGCTCACCAGGGAGCCATCTTGGCTCTGTGGCTCACCCAGTTAGCCCTCTTGACTCTGTGGCTCACCCAGGCAGCCCTGTAGCTCACCAATGGAGCCCTCTTGGCACTGTGGCTCACCCAGGGAGCACTCTTGGCTCTGTGGCTCACCCATGGCATGTGTGGCCTCCTCAGACCCGATCCTGGCAATCATGGCCCTCTCATACCCAATACTGGTATGCATGACCCCTCAGAACCAATCCTGGTAAGCATGCATGTCCTAGGCCCAATCCTGTTATGCATGGCCCCTTCAGACGCAATCCTGGCATACATGGCCTCCAGAGATCCATTGCTGCTATGCTAGGCCCAATTCTAGCATGCATGGCCCGCACAGACCTGATCCTGGCATGCATTGCCCCCGTACACCATATCTTGGTAGGTATGGCCTCCTCAGACCCAATCCTTGCAATCTTGGCCCTCTCAGACCCAATCCTGGTATGCATGGACCCCTCAGAACCAATATGGGTAAGCAGCACTTCCTAGGCCCAATCCTGATATGAATGGCCCCTTCAGACCCAAACCTGGCATACATGGCCCCCACAGACTCAATACTGGTATGCTTGGCCCCCTCAGACCAAATCCTGGTATTCACAGCCTTCTCAGACAAAATCCTGGCATACATGGCCCCCTCCAAACAAATCCTCGCATCCATGGCCCCCTCAGACCCAATTCAGGCATGCATGGCCCCCTCAGAACCAATCCTGGCATGCATGGTTCCCTCAGACCCAATCCTGGCATGCATGGCCCTTTCGGTAACAAAACTAGTATGCATGACCATCTCAGACCAGTTCTGGCATGCATGACCCCCTCAGACAAAATCATGGCATGCATGGCCCCCCTAGATCCAATTCTGGCATTTATGACCTCCTCATACCCAATCCTGGCAATCATGGCCCTCTCAGACCCAATCCTGGTATGCATGGACCCCTCAGTACCAATCTTGGTAAGCATGCACCTCCTAGGCCCAATCCTGGTATGTATGGCCCTTTCAGACCCAAACCTGGCATAAATTGCCTCCTCAGAACCAATCCTGGTATGCATGGACCCCTCAGAACCAATCCTGGTGAGCATGCATGTCCTAGGCCCAATCCTGGTATGCATGGCCAATTCAGACCCAATCCAGGCATACATGGCCTCCTCAGATCCATTAACTGGTATGCATGGGGCTCTTAGGCCCCATTCTAGCATGCATGGCCCCCATAGATTCAATGCTGATATGCATGGCCCCTCAGACCCAATCCTGGTATTCACGGCCTTCTCAGACAAAATCCTGGCATACATGGCCCCCTCCGATCAAATCCTGGCATGCATGGCCCCCTCAGACCCAATTCAGGTATGCATGGCCCCCTCAGAACCAATCCTGGTATGCATGGCTCCCTCAGACCCAATCCTGGCATGCTTGGCCCTTTAGGCACCAATACTGGTATGCATGACCATCTCAGACCCAGTTCTTGCCTGCATGACCCCCTCAGACAAAATCATGGCATGCATGGCCCCCCTAGACCCAATTCTGGCATGCATTGCCCCCTCAGACCCAATCCTTGCAATCATGGCCCTCTCAGAACCAATCCTGTTATGCATGGACCCCTCAGAACCAATCTTGGTAAGCATGCACCTCCTAGGCCCAATCCTGGTATACATGGCCCCTTCAGACCCAATCCTAATATGTATTGCCCCCTCAGACCCAATACTGATATACATTCACCTAACAGACCCCATCCTGATATGTATTGCCCCCTCAGACCCAATACTGATATACATTCACCTAACAGACCCAATCCTGACATGCATGGCCCCGTCAGAACCAATCCTGGCATGCATTGCCCCCGTAGACCATATCCTGGAATGTATGGCCTCCTCGGACCCAATCCTGGCAATCATGGCCCTCTCAAACCCAATCCTGGTATGCATGGGCCTCTCAGGCCCAATTCTGTCATGCATGGCAACCACAGACTAAAAACTGGTATGCATGGCCCCCTCAGATCCAATCCTGGTATTCACGGCCTTCTCAGACAAAATCCTGCCATACATGGCCCCATCAGATCAAATCCTGGCATGCATGGCCCCCTGAGACCTAATCCTTGCACGCAAGACCCCCGCAGATCCAACCCTGGCATACATTGCCCCTGTAGACCCAATCCTGGAACGCACTTCCCACTCAGACCCAATTCTGGCATGCATTGCCCCCTCAGACCCAATTCAGACATGAATGGACCCCTCAGATACAATCCTTGTATGCATGGCTCCTTCAGACCCAATCCTGGCATGCATTGCCCCTTCAGTGCCAATCCTGGTGTGCATGACCGTCTCAGACCCAATTCTGGCATGCATGGCCCCCTCAGACAAAACCATGGCATGCATGGCCCCCTTAGACCCAATTCTAGCATGCATGGCCTCATTAGACCCAATCCTGGCAATCATGGCCCTCTCAGATCCAATCCTGTTATGCATGGACCCCTCAGAACCAATCTTGGTAAGCATGCACCTCCTAGGCCCAATCCTGGTATACATGGCCCCTTCAGACCCAATCCTAATATGTATTGCCCCCTCAGACCCAATACTGATATACATTCACCTAACAGACCCAATCCTGATATATATGGCCCCCTCAGACCCAATACTGATATACATTCACCTAACAGACCCAATCCTGGAATGTATGACCTCCTCAGTCCCAATCCTGGAAATCATGGCCCTCTCAGATCCAATCCTGTTATGCATGGACCCCTCAGAACCAATCTTGGTAAGCATGCACCTCGTAGGCCCAATCCTGGTATACATGGCTCCTTCAGACCCAATCCTAATATGTATTGCCCCCTCAGACCCAATACTGATATACATTCACCTAACAGACCCAATCCTGATATGTATGGCCCCCTCAGACCCAATAATGATATACATTCATCTAACAGACCCAATCCTGACATGCATGGCCCCTCAGAACCAATCCTGGCATGCATTGCCCCCGTAGACCATATCCTGGAATGTATGGCCTCCTCAGACCCAATCCTGGCAATCATGGCCCTCTAAGACCCAATCCTGGTATGCATGGACCCATCAGAACCAATCCTGGTAAGCATGCATGTCCTAGGCCCAATCATGTTATGCATGGCCCCTTTAGACACAATCCTGGTATGCATGGCCTCCTCAGATCCATTTCTGGTATGCATGGGGCTCTCAGGCCCAATTCTAGCATGCATGGCCCCCACAGACTCAATGCTGGTATGCATGGCCCCCTCAGACTGAATCCTGGTATTCACGGACTTCTCAGACAAAATCCTGGCATACACGGCCCCCTCCGATCAAATCCTGGCATGCATGTATCCCTCAGACCCAAATCAGGTATGCATGGCCCCCTCAGATCCAGTCCTGGTATGCATAGCTCCCTCAGACCGAATCCTGGCTTGCATGGCCCCTTCGGTACCAATCCTGGTATGCATGACCGTCTCAGACCCAATTCTGGCATGCATGACCCCCTCAGACAAAATTAAGGCATGCATGGCCCCCTTAGACACAATTCTGGCATGTATGGCCTCCTCAGACCCAAACCTGGCAATCATGGATCTTTCAGACCCAATCCTGGTATGCATGGACCCCTCAGAACCAATCTTGGTAAGCATGCACCTACTAGGCCCAATCCTGGTATGTATGGCCCTTTCAGACCCAAACCTGGCATACATGGCCTCCTCAGACTCAATCCTGGTATGCATGGACCCCTCAGAACCAATCCTGGTGAGCATGCACGTCCTAGGCCCAATCCTGGTATGCATGGCCAATTCAGACCCAATCCTGGCAATCATGGCCCTCTCAGACCCAATCCTGGTATGCATGGACCCATCAGAACCAATCCTGGTAAGCATGCATGTCCTAGGCCCAATCATGTTATGCATGGCCCCTTTAGACACAATCCTGGTATGCATGGCCTCCTCAGATCCATTTCTGGTATGCATGGGGCTCTCAGGCCCAATTCTAGCATGCATGGCCCCCACAGACTCAATGCTGGTATGCATGGCCCCCTCAGACTGAATCCTGGTATTCACGGACTTCTCAGACAAAATCCTGGCATACACGGCCCCCTCCGATCAAATCCTGGCATGCATGTATCCCTCAGACCCAAATCAGGTATGCATGGCCCCCTCAGATCCAGTCCTGGTATGCATAGCTCCCTCAGACCGAATCCTGGCTTGCATGGCCCCTTCGGTACCAATCCTGGTATGCATGACCGTCTCAGACCCAATTCTGGCATGCATGACCCCCTCAGACAAAATTAAGGCATGCATGGCCCCCTTAGACACAATTCTGGCATGTATGGCCTCCTCAGACCCAAACCTGGCAATCATGGCCCTTTCAGACCCAATCCTGGTATGCATGGACCCCTCAGAACCAATCTTGGTAAGCATGCACCTACTAGGCCCAATCCTGGTATGTATGGCCCTTTCAGACCCAAACCTGGCATACATGGCCTCCTCAGACTCAATCCTGGTATGCATGGACCCCTCAGAACCAATCCTGGTGAGCATGCACGTCCTAGGCCCAATCCTGGTATGCATGGCCAATTCAGACCCAATCCTGGCAATCATGGCCCTCTCAGACCCAATCCTGGTATGCATGGACCCATCAGAACCAATCCTGGTAAGCATGCATGTCCTAGGCCCAATCATGTTATGCATGGCCCCTTTAGACACAATCCTGGTATGCATGGCCTCCTCAGATCCATTTCTGGTATGCATGGGGCTCTCAGGCCCAATTCTAGCATGCATGGCCCCCACAGACTCAATGCTGGTATGCATGGCCCCCTCAGACTGAATCCTGGTATTCACGGACTTCTCAGACAAAATCCTGGCATACACGGCCCCCTCCGATCAAATCCTGGCATGCATGTATCCCTCAGACCCAAATCAGGTATGCATGGCCCCCTCAGATCCAGTCCTGGTATGCATAGCTCCCTCAGACCGAATCCTGGCTATCATGGCCCCTTCGGTACCAATCCTGGTATGCATGACCGTCTCAGACCCAATTCTGGCATGCATGACCCCCTCAGACAAAATTAAGGCATGCATGGCCCCCTTAGACACAATTCTGGCATGTATGGCCTCCTCAGACCCAAACCTGGCAATCATGGCCCTTTCAGACCCAATCCTGGTATGCATGGACCCCTCAGAACCAATCTTGGTAAGCATGCACCTACTAGGCCCAATCCTGGTATGTATGGCCCTTTCAGACCCAAACCTGGCATACATGGCCTCCTCAGACTCAATCCTGGTATGCATGGACCCCTCAGAACCAATCCTGGTGAGCATGCACGTCCTAGGCCCAATCCTGGTATGCATGGCCAATTCAGACCCAATCCTGGCAATCATGGCCCTCTCAGACCCAATCCTGGTATGCATGGACCTGCCAGAAAAAATCCTGGTAAGCATGCACCTCCAAGGACAAATCCTGGTATGCATGGCCCCTTCAGACCCAATCCTGGCATACATGGCCTCCTTAGATCCAAGCCTGGGCCTCTCATGCCCAATTCTGGCATGTATTTACCCCACAGGTTCAATACTGGTATGCATGACCCCCTCTGACGCAATCCTGGTATTCACGGCCTACTCAGACAAAATCATGGCATGCATTGTCCCCGTAGATCATATCCTGGAATGTATGGCCTCCTCAGACCCAATCCTGGCAATCATGGCCCTCTCAGCCCCAATCCTGGTATGCATGGACCCCTCAGAATCAATCCTGGTAAGCATGCACTTCCTAGGCCCAATCCTGTTATGCATGGCCCATTCAGACCGAATCCTGGCATACATGGCCTCCTCAGATCCATTAACTGATATGCATGGCGCTCTCAGGCCCAATTCTAGCATGCATGGCCCCCACAGACCCAATACTGGTATTCATGGCCCCTCAGACCCAATCCTGGTATTCACGGCCTTCTCAGACAAAATCCTTGCATACATGGCCCCTTCTGATCAAATCCTGGCATGCATGGCTCCCTCAGACCCAATTCAGGTATGCATGTCCCCCTCAGATCCAATCCTGGTATGCTTGGCTCCCTCAGACCCAATCATGGCATGCATGGCCCCTTCAGTACCAATCCTGGTATGCATGACCGTCTCAGACCCATTTCTGGCATGCATAACCCCCTCAGACAAAATCATGGCATGCATGGCCCCCTTCAACCCTATTCTGGCATGTATGGCTTCCTCAGACCCAATCCTGGCAATGATTGCCCTCTCAGACCCAATCCTGGTATGCATGGACCCCTCAGAACCAATCCTGGTAAGCATTCACCTCCTAGGCCCAAACCTTGTATGCATGGCCCCTTCAAATCTAATCCTGGCATACATGGCCTCCTCAGATCCGTTCCTGGTATGCATGGGGCTCTCAAGCCCAATTTGGCATGCATGGCCTCCACAAACTCAATACTGGTATGCATGGCCCATTCAGACCCGATCCTGGCATATATGGCCTCCTCAGATCCATTAACTGATATGCATGGGGTTCTCAGGCCCATTTCTAGCATGCATGGCCCCCACAGACTCAATACTGGTATGCATGGCCCCTCAGATCCAATTCTGGTATTCACGGCCTTCTCAGACAAAATCCTGGCATACATGGCCCCCTCTGATCAAATCCTGGCATGCATGGCTCCCTCAGACCCAATTCAGGCATGCATGGCCCCCTCAGATCCAATCCTGGAATGCATGGCTTGCTCACACTCAATCATGGCATGCATGGCCCCTTCAGTACCAATCCTGGTATGCATTGCCGTCTCAGACCCATTTCTGGCATGCATAACCCCCTCAGACAAAATCATGGCATGCATGGTCCACTTCGACCCAATTCTGGCATGTATGGCCTCCTCAGACCCAATCCTGGCAACCATGGCCCTCTCAGACCCAATCCTGGTATGCATGGACCCCTCAGACCCAATCCTGGTATGCATGAAACACTCAGAACCAATCCTGGTAGGCATGCACCTCCTAGGCCCAATCCTGGTATGCATTGCCCCTTCAGACCCAATCCTGGTATGCATGGCCCCCTCAGACCCAATTCAGGCATGCATGGCCCCGTCAGATCCAATCCTAGCATGCATAGCTCCCTCAGACCCAATTCTGGCATGCATGGCCCCTTCAGTACCAATCCTAGTATGCATAACCGTCTCAGACCCAATTCTGGCATGCATGGCCCCCTCAGACAAAATCATGGCATTCATGGCCTCCTTAGACACATTTCTGGCATATATGGCCTCCTCAGACCCAATCCTGGCAATCATGGCCCTCTCAGACCCAATCACACTATGCATGGACGCCTCAGAACCAATCTTGGAAGCTTGCACCTCCTAGGCCCAATCCTTGCATGCATGTCCCCTTCTGACCCATTCCTGGCATACATGGCCTCCTCAGATCCAATCCTGGTATGCCTGGGCTTCTCAGGCTCAATTCTAGCATGCATGGCCACCTCAAACCCAATCCTAGTATTCACGGCATTCTCAGACAAAATCCTGGCATACATGGCCCCCTCAGATCAAATCCTAGCATGCATGGCCCCTTCAGACATAATCCTTGCATGCAAGACCACCGCTGAACCAATCCTGGCATGCATTGCCCCTGTAGACCCAATCCAGGAATTCACTTCCCCCTCAGATCCAATCCAGGCATGTCCCAAAAAATTTTTTTTTTCAACTTTTTTTCAATTTTCCCCATGTGGGATATATATTTTACCCACACATTTGGAGCCCTCCTGGGATGCCCTCTAACATATTAGAACCTCATTTAGCGGAGGTTTTCACAACAAACTTAAATTTTCAAAAAAGTGAAAAATCATCAGAGGAATCGCTCTGGAACTGAAATCGGAGGCGCGCACTGACATGCTCCCCTCTCTGGAAGTCTGACACAAGTTGAAAAATTTTCTAAGTCCCAAAAAATTTTTTTTTTCAACTTTTTTTCAATTTTCCCCCTGTGGGATATATATTTTACCCACACTTTTGGAGCCCTCCTAGGATGCCCTCTAACATACTAGAACCTCATTTTGTGGAAGTTTTCACAAAATTGTGAAATTTTCAAAAAGTCAGAAATTTTGGCAAAAACGACTAAGTATCAAGGACTCATCGGTCAAATCACTCTGGAACTGAAATCGGATGCGCGCACTGACATGCTCCCCTCTCTGGAAGTCTGACACAAGTTGAAAAATTTTCTAAGTCCCAAAAAATTTTTTTTTTCAACTTTTTTTCAATTTTCCCCCTGTGGGATATATATTTTACCCACACTTTTGGAGCCCTCCTAGGATGCCCTCTAACATACTAGAACCTCATTTTGTGGAAGTTTTCACAAAATTGTGAAATTTTCAAAAAGTCAGAAATTTTGGCAAAAACGACTAAGTATCAAGGACTCATCGGTCAAATCACTCTGGAACTGAAATCGGATGCGCGCACTGACATGCTCCCCTCTCTGGAAGTCTGACACAAGTTGGAAAATTTTCTAAGTCCACAAAAAAAAATTTTTCCAACTTTTTTTCAATTTTCCCCTCGTGGGATATATATTTTACCCACACATTTGGAACCCTCCTGGGATGCCCTCTAACATATTATTCCCTCATTTAGCGGAGATTTTCACAAAAAATTACATTTTCAAAAAAGTCAGAAAATTACACTAATCAATCTGAGGCTAATGAAATATAATGTCCAGCACTGTCAGGGGGGTGGGGTAATGGGCCATAACCCCTGGAGGTCATTTCGGGCATAAGACACCTTAATGCCCGCACCTCTGATAGTGGAAGTGACCCAGGGTCTAAAAAACGGCAAAGTCCCTTGATTTTGAGTAAATCCGGTTAATTAGCAGAACATGGTACAGATGTTAACCGGATGTACCCAAAGTTTATTCACCCTAATCCCGTTAATTAGCAGAACATGGTACAGATGATAACTGGATTTACCAAAAATTTATTGACCCCATTCCAGACAAATATCAGAAAATTGGCAAAAACGACTAAGTATGAAGGACTCATCGGGCAAATCGCTCTGGAACTGAAATCGAATGCGCGCACTGACATGCTCCCCTCTCTGGAAGTCTGACACAAGTTGGAAAATTTTCTAAGTCCACAAAAAATTCCTTTCACTGCTTAGGCCAACAGTGCACGGGAGACCCAGTTGCTATAAATGGAAAAAAAGGTTTAGTTAACGCCCTCTGACCTCCATGTCATTTCCAAGGGGCATTGGAGTGGCTCGAAATTTTTGGTAGGCATTGCACTCACTGTATGCCCTATAACTGTGTAGCCGAACTGCTCCTTTTGTTACAGAAACATATCCTACAAGACATATTTGGTTGACTGGCCTGATATTGATGTCCCTGTTCCTCCTGCTCTTTCTCCTTTGCCACTATCTCATCCATCATTTATCACCTGAAGCTTTGTTTTAACGGGAGTCATAGAATTTGGATAGTAGCAGGAAAACATCCAGCAATCCTCGGAGGAGGTAGGATATGCGCCAAAACGCTGACCACCTCAGGCCTAGCCGCTACTACATACATGCGCTTGCATTACAACAAAACAAAGCAGATGCTAACTTCTATCATCCTCATCATGCTCCTCACCTTGGCACTCTCAACTCCCCTGATGGAGAAGCCAGGGCCCACCAGAGGAGTCTGATAGTCCGGTGGGCTCGGCCAATGCTGCCCTAAAGCAGGCCAGGCTAAGAAAAGTGTGGGAAAGGTTACCGGGACAAATAGGGGTGGCTGGGGACCGAGTATGGACACCCGGCCACCCCTTGGAGGCTGGGGAGCAAGCGGGGACACCCGGCCACCAGGCGGCTGGGGACTGAGTATGGATACCAGGCCGCCGACACAGCCATGGCGTGGTGGCCAGATTCCGCCTCCACATGCCTAAAAGGCCCAATTTAAAGTGTAATCAAGCAAGCAGTATGGTATTGCAGCCTGGGGGTGGGTGGGTGGCAGGCTGCATACTTGCGCTTGCATTGCAAGGAATTGGAGAGGTACAATTGAACACTGCCCTGGGACAAGGACTTGAATGGGGATAGTTGCAAGTCTGCAACGACAGGTGCAAGGTGGGAGGCATCTTCGCATGTACCATGAACAGGGGTTTGGCATGCACACACTACAGTGGAATTGGCTCTCCTTCCCACTATATGCACTGGGGAGGGCACAGGTAATGTTTTGGTATACGCGCTTAATCTTATGTATAAGGCACACCAGGACAATATGGGCGGCTGGGGACTGAGTATGGATAACTCGCTGCCGAAGCAGCCATGAGGTAGTGGCCAGCTTCGGCCTCCTCCAAACTAAAAGGCCCCATTTCAAGTGCAAGCTAGCAGTATGGAATTGCAGTCTGGGGGTGTGTGGGTGGCAGGCTGCAAACTTACACTTGCATTAAAAGAAAACATAGCAGATGCTAACTTCTGTCATCATCATCATGCTCCTCACCTTGGCACTCTCAACTCCACCGATGGAGAAGTCAGGGCCCACCGGAGGATTCTGGTTCTCTGGTGGGCTCGTCCAATGCTACCTAAAGCATGCCGAGCTAAGAAAAGTGTGTGGGGGGATGTTCCAAGGAGAAATAGCGGTGGCTGGGGACTGTTTATGGACAGCCGGCTGCCCCCAGGCCGCTGGGGACCGTGTGTGGACACCCGGCCGCGGGGCGGCTGGGGACCGAGTATGGACACCTGGCCGCCGGGCGGCTGGGGACTGAGTATGGATTCCAGGCCGCCAACACAGCCATGACATGGTGGCCAGATTCCGCCTCCACATGCCTAAAAGGCCCAATTTCATGTTCAAGCAAGCAAGCAGTATGGTATTACATCCTGGGGGTGGGTGGTTGGCAGGCTGCATACTTGAGCTTGTATTGCAAGGAATGGGGGAGGTACAATTAAACACTGCCGTGGGACTAGAACTTGCATGGGGATAGTTGCAAGTCTGCATCTTCTGATGCGGTAAGGATCACTTATGATGGGCACACTTTTAGACAGTGACCTGGGAGTCAGAGATGCTTCCAGGGGTCTTCCCCATGCTGTTCCCTTGTCTTTGCAGCACTTTATGCATGTGTCACACAGCACATGGCCAGATAAGGTTGTAAAATGTTAAAATGACATTTCACGGTGAATGCATTTGTCATAGTGCAAAAACACATAAAAAATGCTACTTGTGAACATAGCCGAAGGTGTGGAGGAGTATTTTTGTTTTTGGTCATTTATTTTAAATTACACACAAGTCTTTTCCCTGGAAATGATGTTCCTTAACATATTTCACAGGAAAAAAGTTTCACTTTAGTTTTTGAGCGTTTTATTGTGAGCCTGTAAAAGTGGCTTAATACCTCTGACCACGTTGTTGACAGCAGTGACCTGGGGGTCAGAAATGCTTCCTGGGGCGATCCCCATGCTGTCCCCATGTCATTTGAGCACTGTCATTATCGTTTTGGGCACTTGTTAGGCTTTTAAAAGACTGCCGGGGGTGCCACCGCAAAAATGCTCGAGTCTCCCATAGACTAACATTGGGATCGTTGCTCGGGTCGAGCAACCGAGTATCACGGCGAGCTCGGCCAGAGCTTTGAGCACCCGAGCATTTTAGTGCTCTCTCAACACTATTAAGGGCTCATCGGACGAAACGCTCTGGAACTGAAATCGGACGCGCTCATTGACATTTCTCCCTCTTTGGAAGTCTGACACAAGCTGGAAAATTTTCTAAGTTCAAAACATATTTTTTTTTCAACTTTTTTTCAATTTCCCCCCGTGGGATATATAATTTACCCACACATTTGGAACCCTCCTGGGATGCCCTCTAACATAGTATTCCCTCATTTAGCGGATATTTTCAAAAAAGTCAGAATAATGGCAAAAAAACGACTAAGCATCAAGGACTCATTGGACGAATCACTCTGGAACTGCAATCGGATGCGCTCACTGACATTTCCCCCTCTCTGGAAGGCTGACACAAGCTGGAAAATTTTCTAAGTTCAAAAAAAAAATTTTTTTTCAACTTTTTTTCATTTTCCCCCTGTGGGATATATAAATTACCCAGACATTTCGAACCCACATGGGATGCCCTCAGACATAGTATTCTCTCATTTAGCGGATATTTTCGGAAAAAAGTGAAATTTTCAAGAAAGTTAGAAAATTGCCTAAAAACAACTAAATATCAAGGACTCATCGGACGAATCGCTCTGGAACTGAAATCGGACGCGCTCACTGACATTTCCCCATCTCTGGAAGTGTGACACAAGCTGTAAAATTTTCTAAGTTCAAAAAAAATTTTTTTTCAACTTTTTTTCAATTTCCCCCCCGTGGGATATATATTTTACCCACACATTTGGAATACTCCTGGGATGCCCTCTAACATAGTATTCCCTCATTTAGCGGATATTTCCACAAAAAAGTGAAATTTTCAAAAAAATCAGATAATTTACAAAAAACGACTAGGTATTAAGGATTCATCGGACGAAACGCTCTGAAACTGAAATTGGACGCGCTCACTTACATTTCCCCCTCTCTGGAAGTCTGACACAAGCTGGAAAATTTGCTAAGTTCAAAAAATATTTTTTTTTCAACTTTTTTTCAATTTCCCCCCGAGAGATTTATATTTTACCCACACATTTAGAACGCTCCTTGGATGCCATCTAACATAGTATTCCCTCATTTAGCGGATATTTAAAAAAAAAAGTGAAATTTTCATAAAAGTCAGAAAATTGGCAAAAAACGACTAAGTTTCAAGGACTCATCGGACTAATCACTCTGGAACTGAAATCGGATGCGCTCACTGACATTTCCCCCTTTCTGGAAGTCTGACACAAGCTGTAAAATTTTCTAAGTTGAAAAAATAAAATTTTTCAACTTTTTTTCAATTTACCCCGTGTGGGATATATATTTTACCCACACATTTCGAACCCTCCTGGGATGACCACAAACATAGTATTCCCTCATTTAGTGGATATTTTCTCAAAAAAGTGAAATTTTCAAAAAAGTCAGAAAATTGGAAAAAAACAACTAAGTGTCAAGGACTCATCGGACGAATCACTCTGGAACTGAAATCGGACACGCTCACTGACATTTCCCCCTCTTTGGAAGTCTGACACAAGCTGGAAAATTTTCTAAGTTCGAAAAAAAAAAAATTTTTCAACTTTTTTTCAATTTCTCCCCTTGGGATATATATTTTACCCACACATTTGGAACTCTCCTGGGATTCCCTCTAACATAGCATTCCCTCATTTAGTGGATCTTTTCACAAAAAAGTGAAATTTTCAAAAAAGTCAGATAATTGGCAAAAAAACGACTAAGTATCAAGGACTCATCGGACGAAACGCTCTGGAACTGAAATCGGACGCGCTCACTGACAATTCCCCTCTCTGGAAGTCTGACACAAGCTGGAAAATTTGCTAAGTTCAAAAAATAATTTTTTTACAACTTTTTTTCAATTCCCCCCCATGGGATATATATTTTCCCCATACATTTAGAACCCTCCTGGGATACAATCTAACATAGTATTCCCTCATGTAGTGGACATTAGCACAAAAAAGTGGACTCTCTCTGGAGGTGGCCGAGCTCCGTCAGTACGTGAGTAACTGTCCTGGAGCACATTTCTTGGAGCCTAAGGTATGTTTGCCGGATTTATTTTTTGGTGAACACCGAGAATTTTTTTCATTTAAAAATGCTTGCTTATTGTATTTTCGTTTGAGACCCAAGTCCTCTGGGGATGAATCCCAGCGCATAGGGTTCATAATGTCACTTTTGCGCAAAGAGCCTCAGGAGTGGGCCTTTTCTTTGCAACCTAGTGATACATGCTTCAGATCAGTGGATAGTTTTTTTTCTGCTTTGGGACTGTTGTATGATGATCCTGACCGTGTCGCATCAGCTGAGACTGAGTTGAGGCGTTTGAGACAGGGATCAGGTAATGTGGAAAAATATTGTACTCATTTCCGTCGTTGGTCTACTCAAACAGGGTGGAACGATTCTGCTCTGAAAAGTCTATTTCTTGCTGGGCTCAATGAAAGGGTTAAAGACCTGCTAATTGCTTATCCTACACCTGAAGATTTGCAACAGGCTATGCAATTAGCTATACGGGTGGATAGGAGACTGCGTGCAAGGGTTAATGAGAGCAAATCCTCTGCTATGTCAGTTTCTGGTTATGAGAATGTGTGTACTAACAGTGGTGAACTGATGGAGATTGGATCGGTGGCACCTCGCTCTCAAGAAAAAGACCGTAGATTTTCTGAAGGCTTGTGTTTCTATTGCGGAAAATCTGGTCATTTGATTAAAGGCTGTGAACTTCGTATGAAGAAAGAAAAAAAAATGGTCAGTCACGCCCGTATTGCCTGTTTAAATTCCAAGGGTGTATTTTTAGCTGCTTCCACGATTGCTCAGGAAAAATTAATGGAATTTCGGGTGTTTGTTGATTGTGGGTCTACTCTGAATGTAATTGATGGGGGATTCTTGGAAAGACTCAATTTAAAACCCGAACCTTTATTATCCCCCATTGCTGTGGTTTCTGTGGATGGTTCCCCTTTGAAGAATATTACTCTCAAGGTCTGTGAATTTCCTCTCACTATTAATGGTGTTCACCATGAGAAATTGGATTTGGTAGTTTTGAATAACTTGCCTTCTCCAGTAATATTGGGATTGCCCTGGTTAAAATTTCACAATCCTGTACTGGATTGGTCTACCAGTGAAATTAAATCCTGGAGCCATAAATGTTATGACAAGTGTTGTAACGGGCGCATTGCAGCTGTGGATAGGGGGGAATTGCCTGTTCCTATTCAGGATTTTTGGAGAGTTTTTTCTGAGAAGGAATCGCAGGTTTTGCCTCCCCATAGAGACTATGATTGTTCTATTGAATTTGTCCCTGGAGCGACTCTTCCTAAAAGTCGTTTATTTAACCTTACTATTCCTGAGAGTAAGGCTTTGGAGGAATACATACAGACAAGTTTGGCCGCCGGTCACATTAGGCCCTCTAAGTCTCCTGTGGCGGTTGGATTTTTTTTTGTAAAAAAAAAGGACGGCGGTTTACGTCCTTGTCTGGATTTTCGTGAGATTAACAAAATTACTGTACGCAATCCTTACCCACTGCCATTGATTCCTGATCTGTTTAACCAGTTAATGGGGGCCAAGTGGTTCTCTAAAATTGACCTTAAGGGGGCATACAATCTGTTGCGCATGAAGGAGGGTGACGAATGGAAGACTGCTTTTAACACTCCTGTGGGTCATTTTGAGAATCTGGTTATGCCCTTTGGTCTTACTAATGCTCCTGCATTTTTTCAGAATCTTATTAATGACATCCTTAGACCTTTGATCGGCAAAAATGTGGTTGTGTATTTGGATGACATTTTGATTTATTCGCCGGATCTGGAGTCTCATTGGCGGAGCGTACGTGAGGTATTACAGTTATTAATGGACAATTCGCTTTTTGCTAAGCTGGAGAAATGTGAGTTCGCTGTACAGAGAATTCGTTTTTTGGGCTACATTATCTCCAGCGAAGGTTTTGAGATGGACCCGGTTAAAGTTCAAGCTGTACAGGAATGGCCTAGGCCTATTGGTTTGAAATCGATACAGAGGTTTTTAGGTTTCGTCAATTATTACAGAAAATTCATAAAAATTTTTTCTAATATTGTCAAACCTCTGACCGATCTCACCAGGAAAGGTGCTGATGCGGTTCAGTGGTCTTCTGAGGCCATTGAAGCTTTTGTGTATCTCAAGGAGAGGTTCACCTCTGCTCCCATCCTTATGCAGCCTGATGTGACTAAGCCGTTTTTGGCTGAGGTTGATGCTTCCTCTGTGGGGGTTGGCGCAGTATTGTCTCAGGATAACGGGGATGGATTACATCCCTGTGCCTTTTTTTCAAAAATTTTTTTCGGAGACTGAACTGAATTACGATATTGGTAATCGGGAATTATTGGCTATTAAACTCGCATTTGAACACTGGCGCCACTTCTTGGAAGGTGCGGAATTTCCCGTTCAGGTTCTTACGGATCATAAAAATCTGATATATCTTGATGCTGCCAAGCGCCTGAATGCCCGTCAGGCTAGGTGGGCACTGTTTTTTTCGCGGTTTAATTTCTCCGTTACTTACATCCCTGGAACTAAGAATGCTAAGGCGGATGCCTTGTCTCGCAGTTTTTCTCCCATAGTCGGTGTTGAGAAAGAGGAGAACATTTTACAAGAAGGTGTTGTGATAGCTGCTTTGGACTCCGTTTTGGAAGATGAGATTCTTAAAGCACAGGAGAATGCCCCATCTAACACTCCTCATGGGAGGTTGTTTGTGCCTGGGACCTTTAGGAGAGATTTGTTTGTTGAGTGTCACGAAATCTCGGTTGGCAGGTCATCCCGGAATCTCTGAGACCAAGAGACTGGTGGGTCGCAGTTTTTGGTGGCCTGGATGGCAGAAGGAAGTCATTAAGTGGGTGCGTCAATGTACTATATGTGCTAGATCTAAGTCCTCACATACTCCTGCTGGGGGGTTGCTTTGTCCTTTGGAGGTTCCCAGTGCTCCTTGGACACATTTGGCTATGGACTTTATAACTGACCTTCCCCCCTCTGAGGGTTTTACTGTCATCTGGGTGGTCGTGGACCGTTTTAGCAAGATGTGTCACTTGGTTCCCTTCGTCAAACTGCCCTGCGCTAAAACTCTCGCTAAGGCCTTTGTCAAGGAAATTGTCAGACTTCATGGCGTTCCTACTGACATTGTTTCTGATAGGGGACCTCAGTTCGTGGCTCGTTTTTGGCGTGCCTTTTGTGACAGGTTGGGAGTTCATTTGTCGTTCTCGTCCGGATATCATCCTGAATCTAATGGCCAGACAGAAAGGAAAAACCAGGATGTTGAGCAGTTCTTGCGTTGTTTTGTGGCAGACAATCAAGAGGGGTGGTCTGAGTTTCTGCCACTTGCTGAATTTGCTCTGAACAATCATACATCTTCTTCTGCTGGTTGTTCGCCTTTTTTTTGTTGTTCTGGGAGACATCCGTCGTTTGGGTCGTTCTCCAAGTTAGGATCTGCCGTGCCTGAGGAGGAGAATTTTTCCGGTGATTTGGAGAGAGTTTGGACGGATGTGCGTGGTAATCTTCAGGAGGCCAACAGAAAATCTAAGACTACTTTGATAGGAAATGACAGGAGGTTTTGTTCGCTGTTGGAGACATGGTTTGGTTGTCCTCTAGGAATCTGCGGTTGAGGATTCCTTCTAAGAAATTGGGTCCCAAGTTTGTAGGGCCCTTTAAGGTGCTTCAGGTTGTCAACCAATCTGCTGTTAGGTTGGAGGTTCCTACCTCCTGGAGAATTAATCCGGTATTTCATGTCTCTCTGTTGAAAAAAGCTGTTGTATCGGATTGTGACGCCTCTGCCTCTGTTCCTCCGGTGGTGGAGGACGGGGAATATGAAATTTCTCACATCCTTAACTCTAGACGGTATAGAGGTAGTTTGCAGTATCTTCTGGCCTGGAAAGGTTTCGGACCCGAGGATAACTCTTGGGTGAGGTCGGATGATGTTTCCGCGTCCAGACTTATCAGAGCGTTTCACAGGAGATTTCCTGATAAGCCTGGTCCTAGGGGATCCGGAGGATCCTCTTAGAAGGGGGGGTACTGTTAGAACCTTGCTCTTAGGTTTTTTCCTTTGCTGGTCACATGACCTTGTTGGCCTATTTAATCCTGCTCCGCCCTTCTGGCTTTGCTGGACTTCATTGTATAACTACTTTCTAGCTAGCCTGTGCTCTGTATCTAACTCTGTTAGTTTGCTTGGTCTACGGACCTCTATGTTCTATATATTTTGTTTGTTCGTCTGTCTGCTACTATTTCTGTTAGGAGGTGTCCCATTTTCCTCCTAGTCCTTAGTACTTGTAGGGATTCCTTCCCCACATCTATAGGTCTCCGTACAGACTATCTTAGGACTTTAGCAGGTCTGATCGCAGGATCAGGTCCCCTGTTACATCGTAGGGATTAAGCTGAGTTCTATCGTAGGGACAGATCTCCTCTCTTTCCTTAGCTCTGGTAGCAGAACATAACATCTGGAAGTCTGACACAAGCGGGAAAATTTGCTAAGTTCAAAAAATATTTTTTTTTCAACTTTTTTCAATTTAGCCCGCGTGGGATATATATTTTACCCACACATTTCGAACCCTCCTGGGATGACAACAAACATAGTATTCCCTCAGTTAGTGGATATTTTCTCAAAAAAGTTAAATTTTCAAAAAAGTCAGAAAATTGGCAAAAAAACGACTAAGTGTCAAGGACTCATCGGACGAATCACTCTGGAACTGAAATCGGACATGCTCACTGACATTTCCCTCTTTCTGGAAGTCTGACACAAGCTGTAAAATTTTCTAAGTTGAAAAAATAAAATTTTTCAACTTTTTTTCAATTTACCTCGCGTGGGATATATATTTTACCCACACATTTCGAACCCTCCTGGGATGACCACAAACATAGTATTCCCTCATTTAGTGGATATTTTCTCAAAAAAGTGAAATTTTCAAAAAAGTCAGAAAATTGGCAAAAAACAACTAAGTGTCAAGGACTCATCGGACGAATCACTCTGGAACTGAAATCGGACACGCTCACTGACATTTCCCCCTCTTTGGAAGTCTGACACAAGCTGGAAAATTTTCTAAGTTCGAAAAAAAAATATTTTTCAACTTTTTTTCAATTTCTCCCCTTGGGATATATATTTTACCCACACATTTGGAACCCTCCTGGGATTCCCTCTAACATAGCATTCCCTCATTTAGTGGATCTTTTCACAAAAAAGTGAAATTTTCAAAAAAGTCAGATAATTGGCAAAAAAGCGACTAAGTATCAAGGACTCATTGGACGAAACGCTCTGGAACTGAAATCGGACGCGCTCACTGACAATTCCCCCTCTCTGGAAGTCTGACACAAGCTGGAAAATTTGCTAAGTTCAAAAAATAATTTTTTTACAACTTTTTTTCAATTCCCCTCCATGGGATATATATTTTCCCCACACATTTAGAACCCTCCTGGGAGACCATCTAACATAGTATTCCCTCATTTAGTGGACATTAGCACAAAAAAGTGACATTTTCAAAAAAGTCAGAAAATTGGCAAAAAAAACGACTAAGTATCAAGGACTAATCGGACGAATCGCTCTGGAACTGCAATCGGATGTGCTCACTGACAATTCCCCCTCTTTGGAAGTCTGACACAAGCTGGAAAATTTTCTAAGTTCGAATAAAAAAATTTTTCAACTTTTTTTCAATTTCCCCCCCGTGGGATATATATTTTAACCACACATTTGGAACCCTCCAGGGATGCCATCCAACATAGTATTCCCTCATTTAGTGGACATTTTCACAAAAAAGTGAAATTTTCAAAAAAGTCAGAAAATTGGAAAAAAAACGACTAAGTATCAATGACTCATCGGACGAATCACTCTGGAACTGCAATCGGATGCGCTCACTGACATTTCCCCCTCTCTGGAAGTCTGACACAAGCTGGAAAAATTTATAAGTTCGAAAAAAAAAAAATTTTCAACTTTTTTTAATTTCCACCCCGTTGGATATATATTTTACCCACACATTTGGAACCCTCCTGGGATGCCCACTAACATAGTATTCCCTCATTTAGCGGATATTTTCACCAAAAAGTGAAATTTTCAAAAAAGTCAGATAATTGGCAAAAAACGACTAAGTATTAGGGACTCATCGGACGAAACGTTCTGGAACTGAAATCGGACACGATCACTGACATTTCCTCCTCTCTGGAAGTCTGACACAAGCCGGAAAATTTTCTAAGTTAGTATAATTTTTTATTCTACTTTTTTTCCAATTTCCCCCCAATGGGATATATATTTTACCCAAACATTTGGAACCCTCCTGGGATTCGCTCTAACATAGTATTCCCTCATTTAGTTGATATTTTCACAAAAAAGTGAAACTTTCAAAAAAGTCAGATAATTGGCAAAAAAACGACTAAGTATCAAGGACTCATCGGACGAAACGCTCTGGAACTGAAATCGGACGCGCTCACTGACATTTCTCCCTCTCTGGAAGTCTGACACAAGCGGGAAAATTTGCTAAGTTCAAAAAATAATTTTTTTTCAACTTTTTTCAATTTACCCCGCGTGGGATATATATTTTACCCACACATTTCGAAACCTCCTGGGATGACAACAAACATAGTATTCCCTCATTTAGTGGATATTTTCTCAAAAAAGTTAAATTTTCAAAAAAGTCAGAAAATTGGCAAAAAAACTAAAATAAGTGTCAAGGACTCATCGGACGAATCACTCTGGAACTGCAATCGGACACGCTCACTGACATTTCCCCCTCTCTGGAAGTCTGACACAAGCTGGAAAATTTTCTAAGTTCGAAAAAAAAAACTTTTTCAACTTTTTTTCAATTTCTCCCCTTGAGATATATATTTTGCCCACACATTTGGATCCCTCCTGGGATTCCCTCTAACATAGTTTTCCCTCATTTAGTGGATCTTTTCCCAAAAAAGTGAAATTTTCAAAAAAGTCAGAAAATTGGCAAAAAATGACTTAGTATCAAGCACTCATCAGACAAATCGCTCTGGAACTGAAATCGGACGCGCTCACTGACATTTCCCTCTTTCTGGAAGTCTGACACAAGCTGTAAAATTTTCTAAGTTGAAAAAATAAAATTTTTCAACTTTTTTTTCAATTTACCCCACGTGGGATATATATTTTACCCACACATTTCGAACCCTCCTGAGATGACCACAAACATAGTATTCTCTCATTTAGCGGATATTTTCACAAAAAATTGAAATTTTCAAAAAAGTCAGAAAATTGGCAAAAAACAACTAAGTGTCAAGGACTCATCGGACGAATCACTCTGGAACTGAAATCAGATGCGCTCACTGACATTTAACCCTCTCTGGAAGTCTGACCCAAGCTGGAAAATTTTCTAAGTTCAAATAATTTTTTTTTCAACTTTTTTCAATTTCCCCCCTGTGGGATATATATTTTACCCACACATTTGGAATACTCTTGGGATGCCCTCTAACATAGTATTCCCTCATTAAGCGGATATTTTCACAAAAAAGTGAAATTTTCAAAAAAGTCTGAAAATTGGCAAAAAAACGACTAAGTATCAAGGACTCATCGGACAAATCGCTCTGGAACTGCAATCGGACGCGCTCACTGACATTTCCCGCTCTCTGGAAGTCTGACACAAGCTGGAAAATTTTCTAAGTTCAAAAAAAATTTGTTTTCAACTTTTTTTCAATTTCCCCCCGTGGGATATATATTTTACCCACACATTTGGAACCCTCCTGGGATTCCCTCTAACATAGTATTCCCTCATTTAGCGGATATTTTCACAAAAAAGTGAAATTTTCAAAAAAGTCTGAAAATTGCCCATAAACAACTAAGTATCAAGGACTTATCAGACGAATCACTCTGGAACTGAAATCGGAGGCGCTCACTGACATTTACCCCTTTCTGGAAGTCTGACACAAGCTGTAAAATTTTCTAAATTGAAAAAAAAATTTTTTTCAGCTTTTTTTCAATTTACCCCCCATGGGATATATTTTAACCACACATTTGGAACCCTACTGGGATGCCCACAAACATAGTATTCCCTCATTTAGCGGATATTTTCACAAAAAAGTCAAATTTTCAAAAAAGTCAGAAAATTGGCAAAAAAAACGACTAAGTATCAAGGACTCATCGGACAAATCGCTCTGGAACTGCAATCGGACACGCTCACTGACATTTCCCGCTCTCTGGAAGCCTGACACAAGCTGGAAAATTTTATAAGTTCAAATAATTTTTTTTTTCAACTTTTTTTCAATTTCCCCCCGTGGGATATATATTTTATCCACACATTTGGAAGCCTCCTGGGATACCCTCTAATATAGTATTCCCTCATTTAGCGGTTTATTCACAAAAAAGTGAAATTTTCAAAAAAGTCAGAAAATTGTCAAAAAACAACTAAGTGTCAAGGACTCATCGGACGAATCACTCTGGAACTGAAATCGGACGCGCTCTCTGACATTTCTCCCTTTCTGGAAGTCTGACAAAAGCTGTAAAATTTTCTAAGTTGAAAAAAAAATTTTTTTCAACTTTTTTTCAATTTACCCCCGTGGGATATATATTTTACCCACACATTTGGAACCCTCCTGGGATTCCCTCTAACATAGTATTCCCTCATTAAGCGGATATTTTCACAAAAAAGTGAAATTTTCAAAAAAGTCAGAAAATTGGCAAAAAACAACTAAGTGTCAAGGACTCATCGGACGAATCACTCTGGAACTGAAATCGGACACGCTCACTGACATTTACCCCTCTCTGGAAGTCTGACACAAGCTGGAAAATTTTCTAAGTTCAAATAATTTTTTTTTTCAACTTTTTTTCAATTTCCCCCCTGTGGGATATATATTTTACCCACACATTTGGAATACTCTTGGGATGCCCTCTAACATAGTATTCCCTCATTAAGCGGATATTTTCACAAAAAAGTGAAATTTTCAAAAAAGTCAGAAAATTGGCAAAAAAACGACTAAGTATCAAGGACTCATTGGACGAATCGCTCTGGAACTGAAATCGGATGCGCTCATTGACATTTCCCACTCTCTGGAAGTCTGATACAAGCTGGAAAATTTTCTAAGTTCCAAAAAAAATTTTTTTAAACTTTTTATCCAATTTCCTCCCGTGGGATATATATTTTACCGACACATTTGGAAGCCTCCTGGGATACCCTCTAATATAGTATTCCCTCATTTAGCGGATATTTTCACAAAAAAGTGAAATTTTCAAAAACGTCAGAAAATTGGCAAAAAACAACTAAGTGTCAAGGACTCATCGGACGAATCACTCTGGAACTGAAATCGGACACGCTCACTGACATTTACCCCTCTCTGGAAGTCTGACACAAGCTGGAAAATTTTCTAAGTTCAAATAATTTTTTTTTTCAACTTTTTTTCAATTTCCCCCCTGTGGGATATATATTTTACCCACACATTTGGAATACTCTTGGGATGCCCTCTAACATAGTATTCCCTCATTAAGCGGATATTTTCACAAAAAAGTGAAATTTTCAAAAAAGTCAGAAAATTGGCAAAAAAACGACTAAGTATCAAGGACTCATTGGACGAATCGCTCTGGAACTGAAATCGGATGCGCTCATTGACATTTCCCACTCTCTGGAAGTCTGATACAAGCTGGAAAATTTTCTAAGTTCCAAAAAAAATTTTTTTAAACTTTTTATCCAATTTCCTCCCGTGGGATATATATTTTACCGACACATTTGGAAGCCTCCTGGGATACCCTCTAATATAGTATTCCCTCATTTAGCGGATATTTTCACAAAAAAGTGAAATTTTCAAAAACGTCAGAAAATTGGCAAAAAACAACTAAGTGTCAAGGACTCATCGGACGAATCACTCTGGAACTGAAATCGGATGCGCTCACTGACATTTCCCCCTCTCTGGAAGTCTGAGACATGCAGGAAAATTGTCTAAGTTCAAATATTTTTTTTTTCTACTTTTTTTCAATTTACCCCGTGGGATATATATTTTACCAAACATTTGGAATACTCCTGGGATGCCATCTAACATAGTATTCCCTCATTTAGCGGATATTTTCACAAAAAAGTGAAATTTTCAAAAAAGTCTGAAAATTGGCTAAAAACAACTAAGTGTCAAGGACTCATCGGACGAATCGCTCTGGAACTGAAATCGGACGCGCTCACTGACATTTCCCCCTCTCTGGAAGTCTGACACAAGCTGGAAAATTTTCTAAGTTCGAAAAAAAAAACTTTTTCAACTTTTTTTCAATTTCTCCCCTTGGGATATATATTTTGCCCACACATTTGGAACCCTCCTGGGATTCCCTCTAACATAGTTTTCCCTCATTTAGTGGATCTTTTCACAAAAAAGTGAAATTTTCAAAAAAGTCAGAAAATTGGCAAAAAATGACTTAGTATCAAGCACTCATCAGACAAATCGCTCTGGAACTGAAATCGGACGCGCTCACTGACATTTACCTCTTTCTGGAAGTCTGACACAAGCTGTAAAATTTTCTAAGTTGAAAAAATAAAATTTTTCAACTTTTTTTTCAATTTACCCCACGTGGGATATATATTTTACCCACACATTTCGAACCCTCCTGAGATGACCACAAACATAGTATTCTCTCATTTAGCGGATATTTTCACAAAAAATTGAAATTTTCAAAAAAGTCAGAAAATTGGCAAAAAACAACTAAGTGTCAAGGACTCATCGGACGAATCACTCTGGAACTGAAATCAGATGCGCTCACTGACATTTAACCCTCTCTGGAAGTCTGACCCAAGCTGGAAAATTTTCTAAGTTCAAATAATTTTTTTTTCAACTTTTTTCAATTTCCCCCCTGTGGGATATATATTTTACCCACACATTTGGAATACTCTTGGGATGCCCTCTAACATAGTATTCCCTCATTTAGCGGATATTTTCACAAAAAAGTGAAATTTTCAAAAAAGTCTGAAAATTGCCCATAAACAACTAAGTATCAAGGACTTATCAGACGAATCGCTCTGGAACTGAAATCGGAGGCGCTCACTGACATTTACCCCTTTCTGGAAGTCTGACACAAGCTGTAAAATTTTCTAAGTTGAAAAAAAATTTTTTTTCAGCTTTTTTTCAATTTACCCCCCGTGGGATATATATTTTAACCACACATTTGGAACCCTACTGGGATGCCCACAAACATAGTATTCCCTCATTTAGCGGATATTTTCACAAAAAAGTCAAATTTTCAAAAAAGTCAGAAAATTGGCAAAAAAAACGACTAAGTATCAAGGACTCATCGGACAAATCGCTCTGGAACTGCAATCGGACACGCTCACTGACATTTCCCGCTCTCTGGAAGCCTGACACAAGCTGGAAAATTTTGTAAGTTCAAATAATTTTTTTTTTCAACTTTTTTTCAATTTCCCCCCGTGGGATATATATTTTACCCACACATTTGGAAGCCTCCTGGGATACCCTCTAATATAGTATTCCCTCATTTAGCGGTTTATTCACAAAAAAGTGAAATTTTCAAAAAAGTCAGAAAATTGGCAAAAAAACGACTAAGTATCAAGGACTCATTGGACGAATCGCTCTGGAACTGAAATCGGATGCGCTCATTGACATTTCCCACTCTCTGGAAGTCTGATACAAGCTGGAAAATTTTCTAAGTTCCAAAAAAAATTTTTTTAAACTTTTTATCCAATTTCCTCCCGTGGGATATATATTTTACCCACACATTTGGAAGCCTCCTGGGATACCCTCTAATATAGTATTCCCTCATTTAGCGGATATTTTCACAAAAAAGTGAAATTTTCAAAAACGTCAGAAAATTGGCAAAAAACAACTAAGTGTCAAGGACTCATCGGACGAATCACTCTGGAACTGAAATCGGATGCGCTCACTGACATTTCCCCCTCTCTGGAAGTCTGAGACATGCAGGAAAATTGTCTAAGTTCAAATATTTTTTTTTTCTACTTTTTTTCAATTTACCCCGTGGGATATATATTTTACCAAACATTTGGAATACTCCTGGGATGCCATCTAACATAGTATTCCCTCATTTAGCGGATATTTTCACAAAAAAGTGAAATTTTCAAAAAAGTCAGAAAATTGGCAAAAAACGCGTAAGTATCAAGGACTCATTGGACGAATCGCTCTGGAACTGAAATCAGATGCGCTCATTGACATTTCCCACTCTCTGGAAGTCTGACACAAGCTGGAAAATTTTCTAAGTTCAAATAATTTTTTTTTTCAACTTTTTTTCAATTTCCCCTCGTGGGATATATATTTTACCAAACATTTGGAATACTCCTGGGATGTCCTGTAACATAGTATTCCCTCATTAAGTGGCTATTTTCACAAAAAAGTGAAATTTTCCAAAAAGTCAGATAATTGGCAAAAAACCGACTAAGTATTAAGGACTCATCGGACGAAACGCTCTCGAACCGAAATCGGACGCGCTCACTGACTTCTCCCCGTCTATGGAACTCTGACAGAAGCTGGAAAATTTTCTAAGTTCAAAAAAAAATTTTTTTTTAACTTTTTATCCAATTTCCCCCCGTGGGATATATATTTTACCGACACATTTGGAAGCCTCCTGCGATACCCTCTAATATAGTATTCCCTCATTTAGCGGATATTTTCACAAAAAAGTGAAATTTTCAAAAAAGTCAGAAAATTGGCAAAAAACAACTAAGTGTCAAGGACTCATCGGACGAATCACTCTGGAACTGAAATCGGATGTGCTCACTGACATTTCCCCCTCTCTGGAAGTCTGAGACATGCAGGAAAGTTGTCTAAGTTCAAATATTTTTTTTTTCTACTTTTTTTCAATTTACCCCGTGGGATATATATTTTACCAAACATTTGGAATACTCCTGGGATGCCATCTAACATAGTATTCCCTCATTTAGCGGATATTTTCACAAAAAAGTGAAATTTTCAAAAAAGTCTGAAAATTGGCTAAAAACAACTAAGTGTCAAGGACTCATCGGACGAATCGCTCTGGAACTGAAATCGGACGCGCTCACTGACATTTCCCCCTTTCTGGAAGTCTGACACAAGCTGTAAAATTTTCTAAGTTCAAAAAAATTTTTTTTAAAAATTTTTTTCAATTTCCCCCTGTGGGATATATATTTTACCCACACATTTGGAACCCTCCTGGGATTCCCTCTAACATAGTATTCCCTCATTTAGCAGATATTTTCACAAAAAAGTGAAATTTTCAAAAAAGTCAGAAAATTGGCAAAAAACGCGTAAGTATCAAGGACTCATTGGACGAATCGCTCTGGAACTGAAATCAGATGCGCTCATTGACATTTCCCACTCTCTGGAAGTCTGACACAAGCTGGAAAATTTTCTAAGTTCAAATAATTTTTTTTTTCAACTTTTTTTCAATTTCCCCTCGTGGGATATATATTTTACCAAACATTTGGAATACTCCTGGGATGTCCTGTAACATAGTATTCCCTCATTAAGTGGCTATTTTCACAAAAAAGTGAAATTTTCAAAAAAGTCAGATAATTGGCAAAAAACCGACTAAGTATTAAGGACTCATCGGACGAAACGCTCTCGAACCGAAATCGGACGCGCTCACTGACTTCTCCCCGTCTATGGAACTCTGACAGAAGCTGGAAAATTTTCTAAGTTGAAAAAAAAATTTTTTTTTAACTTTTTATCCAATTTCCCCCCGTGGGATATATATTTTACCGACACATTTGGAAGCCTCCTGCGATACCCTCTAATATAGTATTCCCTCATTTAGCGGATATTTTCACAAAAAAGTGAAATTTTCAAAAAAGTCAGAAAATTGGCAAAAAACAACTAAGTGTCAAGGACTCATCGGACGAATCACTCTGGAACTGAAATCGGATGCGCTCACTGACATTTCCCCCTCTCTGGAAGTCTGAGACATGCAGGAAAATTGTCTAAGTTCAAATATTTTTTTTTTCTACTTTTTTTCAATTTACCCCGTGGGATATATATTTTACCAAACATTTGGAATACTCCTGGGATGTCCTGTAACATAGTATTCCCTCATTAAGTGGCTATTTTCACAAAAAAGTGAAATTTTCAAAAAAGTCTGAAAATTGGCTAAAAACAACTAAGTGTCAAGGACTCATTGGACGAATCGCTCTGGAACTGAAATCGGACGCGCTCACTGACATTTCCCCCTTTCTGGAAGTCTGACACAAGCTGTAAAATTTTCTAAGTTCAAAAAAATTTTTTTTTAAACTTTTTTTCAATTTCCCCCTGTGGGATATATATTTTACCCACACATTTGGAACCCTCCTGGGATTCCCTCTAACATAGTATTCCCTCATTTAGCGGATATTTTCACAAAAAAGTGAAATTTTCAAAAAAGTCAGAAAATTGGCAAAAAACGCGTAAGTATCAAGGACTCATTGGACGAATCGCTCTGGAACTGAAATCAGATGCGCTCATTGACATTTCCCACTCTCTGGAAGTCTGACACAAGCTGGAAAATTTTCTAAGTTCAAATAATTTTTTTTTTCAACTTTTTTTCAATTTCCCCTCGTGGGATATATATTTTACCAAACATTTGGAATACTCCTGGGATGTCCTGTAACATAGTATTCCCTCATTAAGTGGCTATTTTCACAAAAAAGTGAAATTTTCAAAAAAGTCAGATAATTGGCAAAAAACCGACTAAGTAATAAGGACTCATCGGACGAAACGCTCTCGAACCGAAATCGGACGCCCTCACTGACTTCTCCCCGTCTATGGAACTCTGACAGAAGCTGGAAAATTTTCTAAGTTCAAAAAAAAAATTTTTTTTAACTTTTTATCCAGTTTCCCCCCGTGGGATATATATTTTACCGACACATTTGGAAGCCTCCTGCGATACCCTTTAATATAGTATTCCCTCATTTAGCGGATATTTTCACAAAAAAGTGAAATTTTCAGAAAATTGGCAAAAAACAACTAAGTGTCAAGGACTCATCAGACGAATCGCTCTGGAACTGAAATCGGACACGCTCACTGACATTTCCCGCTCTCTGGAAGTCTGACACAAGCTGGAAAATATTCCAAGTTCAAAAAAAAATGTTTTTCAACTTTTTTTCAATTTCCCCCCGTGGGATATATATTTTACCCACACATTTGGAACCCTCCTGGGATGCCCTCTAACATAGTATTCCCTCATTTAGCGGATATTTTCTCAAAAAAGTGAAATTTTCAGAAAAGTCAGAAAATTGGCAAAAAACAACTAAGTGTCAAGGACTCATCGGACGAATCACTCTGGAACTGCAATCGGACACGCTCACTGACATTTACCCCTCTCTGGAAGTCTGACACATGCCGGAAAATTGTCTAAGTTCAAATAATTTTTTTTTCTACTTTTTTTCAATATCCCCCCGTGGGATATATATTTTACCAAACATTTGGAATACTCCTGGGATGCCATCTAACAAAGTGTTCCCTCATTTAGCGGATATTTTCACAAAAAAGTGAAATTTTCAAAAAAGTCTGAAAATTGGCTAAAAACAACTAAGTGTCAAGGACTCATCGGACGAATCGCTCTGGAACTGAAATCGGACGCGCTCACTGACATTTCCCCCTTTCTGGAAGTCTGACACAAGCTGTAAAATTTTCTAAGTTGAGAAAAAAAATTTTTTCAACTTTTTTTCAATTTACCCCCCGTGGGATATATATTTTACCCACACATTTGGAACCCTCCTGGGATTCCCTCTAACATAGTATTCCCTCATTTAGCGGATATTTTCACAAAAAAGTGAAATTTTCTAAAAAGTCAGAAAATTGCCAAAAAACAACTAAGTATCAAGGACTCATTGGACGAATCGCTCTGGAACTGAAATCGGATGCGCTCATTGACATTTCCCACTCTCTGGAAGTCTGACACAAGCTGGAAAATTTTCTAAGTTCAAATCATTTTTTTTTTCAACTTTTTTCAATTTCCCCCCTGTGGGATATATATTTTATCCAAACATTTGGAATACTCCTGGGATGCCCTCTAACATAGTATTCCCTCATTTAGCGGATATTTTCACAAAAAAGTGAAATTTTCAAAAAAGTCAGATAATTGGCAAAAAACCGACTAAGTATTAAGGACTCATCGGACGAAACGCTCTCGAACCGAAATCGGACGCGCTCACTGACTTCTCCCCGTCTATGGAAGTCTGACAGAAACTGGAAAATTTTCTAAGTTCAAAAAAAAAATTTTTTTTAACTTTTTATCCAATTTCCTCCCGTGGGATATATATTTTACCGACACATTTGGAAGCCTCCTGCGATACCCTCTAATATAGTATTCCCTCATTTAGCGGATATTTTCACAAAAAAGTGAAATTTTCAAAAAAGTCAGAAAATTTGCAAAAAACAACTAAGTGTCAAGGACTCATCGGACGAATCACTCTGGAACTGAAATCGGACACGTTCACTGACATTTACCCCTCTCTGGAAATCTGACACAAGCTGGAAAATTTTCTAAGTTCAAATAATTTTTTTTTTCAACTTTTTTTCAATTTCCCCCCTGTGGGATATTTATTTTATCCACACATTTGGAATACTCCTGGGATGCCCTCTAACATAGTATTCCCTCATTTAGTGGCTATTTTCACAAAAAAGTGAAATTTTCAAAAAAGTCAGATAATTGGCAAAAACCGACTAAGTATTAAGGACTCATCGGACAAAACGCTCTGGAACCGAAATCGGACGCGCTCACTGACTTTTCCCCGTCTAAGGAAGTCTGACAGAAGCTGGAAAATTTTGTAAGTTCAAAAAAAAAATTTTTTTTTTACTTTTTATCCAATTTCCCCGCGTGGGATATATATTTTACCCACACATTTGGAAGCCTCCTGCGATACCCTCTAATATAGTATTCCCTCATTTAGCAGATATTTTCACAAAAAAGTGAAATTTTCAAAAAAGTCAGAAAATTGGCAAAAAACAACTAAGTCTCAAGGACTCATCGGACGAATCGCTCTGGAACTGAAATCAGATGCGCTCATTCACATTTCCCCCTCTCTGGAAGTGTGACACAAGCTGGAAAATTTTCCAAGTTCAAAAAAAAATGTTTTTCAAATTTTTTTCAATTTCCCCCTGGGGGATATTTATTTTATCCACACATTTGGAATACTCCTGGGATGCCATCTAACATAGTATTCCCTCATTTAGCGAATATTTTCACAAAAAAGTGAAATTTTCAAAAAAGTCACAAAATTGGCAAAAATTGACTAAGTATCATGGACTCATCAGACGAATCGCTCTGGAACTGAAATCGGACACGCTCACTGACATTTCCCGCTCTCTGGAAGTCTGACACAAGCTGGAAAATTTTCTAAGTTCAAAAAAAAATTTTTTTCAACTTTTTATCCAATTTCCCCCCGTGGGATATATATTTTACCCACACATTTGGAAGCCTCCTGCGATACCCTCTAATATAGTATTCCCTCATTTAGCGGATATTTTCACAAAAAAGTGAAATTTTCAAAAAAGTCAGAAAATTGGCAAAAAACAACTAAGTGTCAAGGGCTCATCGGACGAATCACTCTGGAACGGAAATCGGACATGCTCACTGACATTTACCCCTCTCTGGAAGTCTGACACAAGCTGGAAAATTTTCCAAGTTCAAATATTTTTTTTTTTCAACTTTTTTTCAATTCCCCCCCCGTGGGATATATATTTTACCCACACATTTGGAACCCTCCTGGGATTCCCTCTAACATAGTATTCCCTCATTTAGCGGATATTTTCACAAAAAAGTGAAATTTTCAAAAAAGTCAGAAAATTGGCAATAAACAACTAAGTATCAAGGACTCATCAGACAAATCGCTCTGGAACTGAAATCGGACGCGCTCACTGACATGCTCCCCTCTCTGGAAGTCTGACACAAGCTGTAAAATTTTCTAAGTTGAGAAAAAAAAATTTTTCAACTTTTCTTCAATTTACCCCGGTGGGATATATATTTTACCCAAACATTTCGAACCCTCCTGGGATGCCCACAAACATAGTATTCCCTCATTTAGTGGATATTTTCTCAAAAAAGTGAAATTTTCAAAAAAGTCAGAAAATTGGCAAAAAACAACTAAGTGTCAAGGACTCATCGAACGAATCACTCTGGAACTGAAATCGGACACGCTCACTGACATTTCCCCCTCTCTGGAAGCCTGACACAAGCTGGAAAATTTTCGAAGTTCAAATAATTTTTTTTTCAACATTTTTTCAATTCCCCCCCTGTGGGATATTTATTTTATCCACACATTTGGAATATTCCTGGGATCCTCCACACATTTGGAACCCTCCTGGTATTCCCTCTAACATAGTATTCCCTCACTTAGCAGATATTTTCAAAAAAAAAGTGAAATTTTCAAAAAAGTCAGAAAATTGGCAAAAAAACGACTAAATATCAAGGACTCATCAGACGAATCGCTCTGGAACTAAAATCGGACACGCTCACTGACATTCCCCCCTCTTTGGAAGTCTGACACAAGCTGGAAAATTTTCTAAGTTCAAAAAAAAAATGTTTTCAACTTTTTTTCAATTTCTCCCGTGGGATATATATTTTACCCACACATTTGGAACCCTCCTGGGATGCCCTCTAACATAGTATTCCCTCATTTAGCGGATATTTTCACAAAAAAGTGAAATTTTCAAAAAAGACAGAAAATTAGCAAAAAACGACTAAGTATCAAGGACTCCTCGGACGAATCGCTCTGGAACTAAAATCGGACGCGCTCACTGACATTTCCCCCCCCCCCCTCTGGCAGTCTGACACAAGCTGAAAAATTTTCTTTGTCCAAAAATTTTTTTTTTCAACTTTTTTTCAATTTCCCCCCGTGAGATATATATTTTACCCACACATTTGGAACCCTCCTGGGATGCCCTCTAACATTGCATTCCCTCATTTAGCGGATATTTTCACAAAAAGTGAAATTTTCAAAAAAGTCAGAAAATTGGCAAAAAACAACTAAGTACCAAGGACTCAATAGACGAATCGCTCTGGAACTGAAATCGGACACTCTCACTGACATTTCCCCCTCTATGGAAGTCTGACACAAGCCAGAAAATTTTCTAAGTCCAAAAAAAATAATTTTTTCAACTTTTTCTCAATTCACCCCCGTGGGATATATATTTACCAACACATTTGGAACCCTCCTGGGATGCCCTCTAACATAGCATTCCCTCATTTAGTGGATATTTTCACAAAAAAGTGAAATTTTTCAAAAAAGACAGAAAATTAGCAAAAAACGTCTAAGTATCAAGGACTATTCGGACGAATCGCTCTGGAACTGAAATTGGACGCGCTTACTGACATTTCCCCCTCTCTGGAAGTCTGACACAAGCTGGAAAATTTTCTAAGTTCAAAAAAAAAATGTTTTCAACTTTTTTTTAATTTCCCCCCGTGGGATGTATATTTACCCACACATTTGCAACCCTCCTGGGATGTCCTCTAACATAGTATTCCCTCATTTAGCGGATATTTTCACAAAAAAGTGAAATTTTCAAAAAAGACAGAAAATTGGCAAAAAACGACTAAGTATCAAGGACTATTCGGACGAATCGCTCTGGAACTGAAATTGGACGCGCTCACTGACATTTCCCCCTCTCTGGAAGTCTGACACAAGCTGGAAAATTTTCTTAGTTCAAAAAAAAAATTTTTTTCAACTTTTTTGCAATTTCCCCCCGTGGGATATATATTTTACCCACACATTTGGAACCCTCCTGGGATGCCCTCTAACATAGTATTCCCTCATTTAGTGGATATTTTCACAAAAAAGTGAAATTTTCAAAAAAGACAGAAAATTAGCAAAAAACGACTAAGTATCAAGGACTCCTCGGACGAATAGCTCTGGAACTAAAATCGGACGCGCTCACTGACATTTCCCCCCCTCTGGCAGTCTGACACAAGCTGAAAAATTTTCTTTGTCCAAAAATGTTTTTTTTCAATTTCCCCCCATGAGATATATATTTTACCCACACATTTGGAACCCTCCTGGAATGCCCTCTAACATAGTATTCCCTCATTTAGCGAATATTTTCACAAAAAGTGAAATTTTCAAAAAAGTCAGAAAATTGGCAAAAAACAACTATGTATCAAGGACTCATTGGACAAATCGCTCTGGAACTGAAACCGGACACGCTCACTGACATTTCCCCCTGTTTGGAAGTATGACATAAGACGGAAAATTTTCTAAGTTTAAAAAACAAAAAATTTCAACTTTTTTTCAATTTACCATCTGATATTTCTTTTACTCACACATTTGGAACCCTCCTGGGATGCCCTCTAACATAGTATTCCCTCATTTAGCGGATATTTTAAAAAAAAAAGTGAAATTTTCAAAAAAGTCAGAAAATTGGCAAAAAACGACTAAGTATCAAGGACCCATCGGACGAACCGCTCTGGAACTAAAATCGAATGCACTCACTGACATTTCCCCCTCTCTTGAAGTCTGACACAAAGTGGAAAATTTTCTAAGCTCCAAAAAAAATTTTTTTCAACTTTTTTTCAATTTCCCCCGTGGGATATATGTTTTACCCACATATTTCAAACCCTCCCGGTATGCCCTCTGACATAGTATTCCCTCATTTTGCGGATATTTTCCATAAAAAGTGAAATTTGCAAAAAAGTCAGAAAATTGGCAAAAAACAGCTAAGTACCAAGGACTCAATGGACAAATCGCTTTGGAACTGAAATCGGGCACGCTCAATGACATTTCCCCCTCTATGGAAGTATGACACAAGCCAGAAAATTTTCTAAGTCCAAAAAATTTTTTTTTCAACTTTTTTTCAATTTCCCCCCGTGGGATATATATTTTACCCACACATTTGGAACCCTCCTGGAATGCCCTCTAACATAGTATGCCCTCATTTTGCGGATATTTTCCAAAAAAAGTGAAATTTTCAAAAAAGTCAGAAAATTGGCAAAAAACAGCTAAGTACCAAGGACTCAATGGACAAATCGCTCTGGAACTGAAATCGGGCACGCTCACTGACATTTCCCCCTCTATGGAAGTATGACACAAGCCAGAAAATTTTCTAAGTCCAAAAAAAATAATTTTTTCAACTTTTTTTCAATTTCCCCCAGTGGGATATATATTTACCCACACATTTGGAACCCTCCTGGATTGCCCTCTAACATAGTATTCCCTCATTTAGCGGATATTTTCACAAAAAAGTGAAATTTTCAAAAAAGTCAGATAATTGGCAAAAACCGACAAGTATTAAGGACTCATCTGGCGAAACGCTCTGGAACCAAAATTGGACGCGCTCACTGACATTTCCCCGTCTCTGGAAATCTGACACAAGCTGGAAAATTTTTTAAGTTCAAAAAAAAATTTTTTTCAACTTTTTTTCAATTTCCCCCTGTGGGATATATATTTTACCCACACATTTGCAACCCTCCTGGGATGCGCTCTAACATAGTATTCCCTCATTTTGCAGATATTTTCACAAAAAAGTGAAATTTTCAAAAAAGTCAGAAAATTGGCAAAAAACAACTAAGTATCAAGGACTCATTGGACGAATAGCTCTGGAACTGAAATCGGATGAGCTCACTGACATTTCCCGCTCTCTTGAAGTCTGACACAAGGTGGAAAATTTTCTAAGTTCCAAAAAAAAATTTTTTCAACTTTTTTTCAATTTCCCCCGTGGGATATATATTTTACCCACACATTTGGAACCATGCTGGGATGCGCTCTAACATAGTATTCCCTCATTTAGCAGATATTTTCAAAAAAAAAGTGAAATTTTCAAAATAGTCAGAAAATTGGCAAAAAACGACTAAGTATCAAGGACTCATCAGACGAATCGCTCTGGAACTAAAATCGGACGCGCTCACTGACATTTCCCCCTCTCTGGAAGTCTGACACAAGCTGGAAAATTTTCTTTGTCCAAAAATTTTTTTTTTCAACTTTTTTTCAATTTCCCCCCGTGGGATATATATTTACCCACACATTTGGAACCCTCCTGGGATGCCCTCTAACATAGTATTCCCTCATTTAGCGGATATTTAAAAAAAAAGTGAAATTTTCAAAAAAGTCAGAAAATTGGCAAAAAACAACTAAGTATCAAGGACTCAATGGACGAATCACTCTGGAACTGAAATCGGACAAGCTCACTGACATTTCCCCCTCTATGGAAGTCTGATACAAGCCAGAAAATTTTCTAAGTC
Source organism: Phyllobates terribilis (assembly GCF_046119375.1). Taxonomy (NCBI): domain Eukaryota; kingdom Metazoa; phylum Chordata; class Amphibia; order Anura; family Dendrobatidae; genus Phyllobates; species Phyllobates terribilis. The sequence goes on from NW_027363331.1 coordinate 785,138, forward strand.
CAAAAAAAATATTTTTTTCAACTTTTTTTCAATTCCCCCCCGTGGGATATATATTTACCCACACATTTGGAACCCTCCTGGGATGCCCTCTAACATAGTATTCCCTCATTTAGCGGATATTTAAAAAAAAAGTGAAATTTTCAAAAAAGTCAGAAAATTGGCAAAAAACAACTAAGTACCAAGGACTAGTGTTGAGCGATACCTTCCGATATCAGGAAATATCGTATCGGATTGGATCGGACCGATACTCAAAAAGTATCGGATATCGCCGATTCCGATACCGGAAACCAATGCAAGTCAATGGGACACTAATATCGGAATGAAAATAAACCCTTTCTTTCCTTGTAGGTTAATTCTACATGAAGTAAAACAACTAAGAATAATGTAGAATGTATTATGCGAAAAGCCGGCAATTCATCAGCGCATACACCGGTCCCGACAATTTACAACAGAAAGAATAGAGCTTCACACATAGATTAGATAGATAGAAACATGTCAGTCACATATATATGAAGTACAGTGACAGTGTTGCTTACTGTACTTGTCATTTAGTGTAAAGGATTTATTAAAAAAAATAATAGTGTTTTCATGCACCGTCTCTTTAAAAAAGCCGGCCGGCAATTCAGCAGCGGTACCCGACAATTTATAACAGACAGAATAGAGCTTCACACATAGATTAGATAGATAGAAACATGTCAGTCACATATATATGAAGTACAGTGACAGTGTTGGTTACTGTACTTGTCATTTAGTGTAAAGGATTTATTTAAAAAAATATTAGTGTTTTCATGCACCGTCTCTTTAAAAAAGCCGGCCGGCAATTCAGCATCTGTACCCGACAATTTAGAATAGAAGGAATAGAGAATCATACATAGATTAGATAGATAGAAACATGTCAGTCACATATATATGAAGTACAGTGACAGTGTTGATTACTGTACTTGTCATTTAGTGTAAAGGATTTATTTAAAAAAATAATAGTGTTTTCATGCACCGTCTCTTTAAGAAAGCCGGCTGGCAATTCAGCAGCGGTACCCGACAATTTAGAATAGAAGGAATAGAGAATCATACATAGATTAGATAGATAGAAACATGTCAGTCACATATAACAGACAGACATTTATAACAGACAGAATAGAGCTTCACACATAGATTAGATAGATAGAAACATGTCAGTCACATATATATGAAGTACAGTGACAGTGTTGGTTACTGTACTTGTCATTTAGTGTTAAAATAAAGGATTTATTTAAAAAAAATTGGCGTGGGGTTCCCCTTAATTTTAGTCTCTAGCGGAGGTTAAGCAGACAGCTGGGGCAGATGTTTGAAGCCTGGGAAGGGGTTAATACCCACGGAGCTTCCCAGGCTACTAATATCAGCCCCCAGCTGAATACCTAGCCTTTACTAGCTATTAAAATGGGGGACCCCACCAAAAAAAAAATGACGTGGGGTCCCCCCTAATTTAATAGCTAGCAAAGGCTAGGCAGACAGCTGGGGGCTGATATTAATAGCCCAGGAAGGGTGCCATGAATATTGGCCCCCTCCCAGGCTAGAAACACCAGCCGTCAGCCGCCCCAGAAATGGCGCGTCCATAGGATGCGCCAATTCTGGCACTTAGCCTCGCTCTTCCACGCTGCCCTGGTGCAGTGGCAGGGGGTAATAGGGCTGGGGTTGATGTCAGCTTATAATGCCAGCTGACATCAAGCCCAGGTTAGTAATGGAGAGGCATCTATAAGACACCCCCATTACTAACCCCATAGTGAAAGTTAAAAAAAAAACACAACACCCAGAATAAAGTCCTTTAATTGAAATAAACACACAATTCTTTATTGTTCTAAATTAAACCATACTTACCGTCACGCCCATTCCAGCTGAAGCCAACGATCTCCTGCAATAAAAGTAAAATAATAAAGCAACCTCATCCTTACCTTTCCATGGTTCCCAGGACAGCTCCAGCTCTGCTACATCGAGATGACAGGCTGGACCGCAGCAGAACGCTGCCATCCAGCCTGTCATCCCGCGGACACTGAGAAGCGCAGGCATGCTTCCGCTCCTCAGCGTCTCTCTGTGACGGCATCCAGATGAGCCGACAATGAACTCGGCTCACCTCATGCACGTCACTGACAGCGTGGGAGAATTCTCCTGCACTCACCGCTTCAGCGTGAGAATTTTCCCACGCTGTCAGTGACGTGCATGAGGTGAGGTCATGTCCAATGAACTCAGCTCACCTCATGCACGTCACTGACAGCGTGGGAGAATTCTCACGCTGAAGCGCTGAGTGCAGGAGAATTCTCCCACGCTGTCAGTGACGTGCATGAGGTGAGCCGAGTTCATTGTCGGCTCATCTGGATGCCGTCACAGAGAGACGCTGAGGAGCGGAAGCATGCCTGCGCTTCTCAGTGTCCGCGGGATGACAGGCTGGATGGCAGCGTTCTGCTGCGGTCCAGCCTGTCATCTCGATGTAGCAGAGCTGGAGCCATCGTGGGAACCATGGAAAGGTAAGGATGAGGTTGCTTTATTATTTTACTTTTATTGCAGGAGATCATTGGCTTCAGCTGGAATGGGCGTGACGGTAGGTATGGTTTAATTTAGAACAATAAAGAATTGTGTCTTTATTTCAATTAAAGGACTTTATTCTGGGTGTTGTGTTTTTTTTAAATACTTTACTAGAAATTCATGGTGGTCATGTCTAATATTGGCGTGACCCCATGAATTTCGGGCTTAGGGCCAGCTGATAATGCCAAGCTGGCCTTAACCCCTTTATTACCCAGTGAGCCACCGCACCAGGGCCCTGGATGAGTTGGGTACAGCGCCAGAAGATGGCGGTTCTATGAACGCGCCATTTTCCGGGGCGGCTGCGGACTGCAATTTGCAGCGGGTGGGGCCCAGAAAGCTTGGGCCTCCCTGCGCTGCGGATTCCAGCCCCCAGCTGCCTAGTTGTACCTGGCTGGACACAAAAATAGGGCGAAGCCCCACGTATTTTTTTTTTTAATTATTTCATGAAATTCATGAAATAATTAAAAAAAAAAGGGCTTCCATATATTGTTGTGTCCGGCCAGGTACAAATAGGCAGCTGGTGGTTGGGGGCAGCCAGTTCCTGCCTGCTGTACCTGGCTGGACACAAGTATAGGGCGAAGCCCCACATCAATTTTTTTTTAATTATTTCATGAATTTCCTGAAATAATTAAAAAAAAATTGATGTGGGGCTTCGCATTATATTTGTGTCCAGCCAGGTACAGCAGGCAGGAACGGGCTGCCCCCAACCACCAGATGCCTATTTGTACCTGGCCGGACACAACAATATAGGGAAGCCCTTTTTTTATTTATTATTTCATGAATTTCATGAAATAATTAAAAAAAAAAAAATACGTGGGGCTTCTCCCTATTTTTGTGTCCAGCCAGGTACAACTAGGCAGCTGGGGGATGGAATCTGCAGTGCAGGGAGACCCAAGCTTTCTGGGCCCCCCCCCGCTGCAAATTGCAGTCCGCAGCCACCCCGGAAAATGGCGCGTTCATAGAAGCTGGATGCTGTACCTGGCTGGCATACAAAAATATGGCAAAGCCCACGTCAAAATTTTTGGGAAAAATTAATTAAAAAATAAATAATAATTTAGGGACTGCATCTTTATTAACTCCTCAAATGTCATTTAGTGTTAAAATAAAGGATTTATTTTAAAAAAAAATTGGCGTGGGATCCCCCATAATTTTAGTCTCTAGCGGAGGTTAAGCAGACGGCTGGGGCAGATGTTTGAAGCCTGGGAAGTGGGTAATACCCACGGAGCTTCCCAGACTACTAATATCAGCCCCCAGCTGAATACCTAGCCTTTACTAGCTATTAAAATGGGGGACCCCCCCAAAAAATGACGTGGGGTCCTCCCTATTTTAATAGCTAGCAAAGGCTAGGCAGACAGCTGGGGGCTGATTTTAATAGCCCAGGAAGGGTGCCATGAATATTGGCCCCCTCCCAGGCTAGATACACCAGCCATCAGCCGCCCCAGAAATGGCGCATCCATAGGATGCGCCAACTCTGGCACTTAGCCTCGCTCTTCCACGCTGCCCTGGTGCGGTGGCAGGGGGAAATAGGGCTGGGGTTCATGTCAGCGCCAGCTGCCATGAAGCCCAGGTTAGTAATGATGGGCATCTATAAGACACCCCCATTACTAACCTAAAAAGTGTTAAAAAGAAAAAACACACTACACCCAGAAAAAATAATTTATTTGAAATAAAACACACAATTTCATTTAATTCTTAGTTTACTAAAAAAAAAAAAATAGTTACCTGTCCACGTTCCTGCGCTGATCTCCCATGCACAGCTGTCACATCTGGAGATGGTGACAGCTGTGCATGGCTGCTGTAAGCTCACACTGCCGGGAACACGTCCGCTCCCGGCAGCGGGAGCCACTGACTGAGGTCACCGGAGTGCATTTAGTCAGCGCAGCTCCGGAGACCCCCTTTACGGCACTGCTGTACCGTGGGAATTTCTCACGATACAGCGGGGCCGTAAAGCAGCTAACCGGAGCAGCGCTGCCTGAACTCCGGTGAACCCGCTTATGCAATGATGGGGCTGCTTTACGGCCCCATCATTCTAGCGGCGGCGGCGGTTCAGAGCGGTCACATTCTATGTGGCTGCTCTGAACTGGAGATCATCGTGGGACACTCGTGGACTACTACGGAGGGGTAAGGATAAGGTTGTGGTTTGTTATTTTATATTTTATTACAGGAGATCGATGGCTTCGGGGAATTAGGTGTCTAGGTGAGTATAGGTGTAGTTTTTTATTTTTTACTTTATTTTAGGTGGCGATCTGCGGGGACAGGTAATGTATGAACTAATTTATTGCAGGCAACCACTGGCCACCAATGACATGTATTTAACATTTATTGGGGACACAGTAGGGCAATTTATATAGCAGGATCAGGCTGATGGGAACTACTGCTCCCATCGAGCTGATCCTGCTGGCACGAGTGGACGGGGGACAGACATAGGCCGATGGGAGTAGTAGTGTCACATCGGCCTATGTCTGCCTGCACGCACACACCCGCACACATCGCACAGACACCGCGCAAAACCGCAGACATCGCACACACCCGCAGACATCGCACAGACACCGCACACACCCGCAGACATCGCACAGACACCCCACACACCCGCACACATCGCACAGACACCGCACACACCCGCACACATCGCACAGACATCGCGCACACCCGCACACATCGCACAGACACCCACACACCAATCATGACGGGTCTGGGAGGTGAGGCTGACCTGTGCGACCGTGGGAAAGTTCATGTGAGTTCATGCAGTCAAGCATGAACTCACATGAACCCTCCGAGGGCACCGCGGCTACTTCAAATGAACAGCTGATCGGCATCAGCTGATACCTCAGCTGTTCATTTGAAATAACCGGCGGGAAAGCGCAGCACAGAACGGGAAAGCCGGCGGTGAAGTCTTTTCACTGCCGGCTTCCCCGCCTGGGTCCTTCGCTCCCCGCTCCTTGGTGCTGCACTCCCCGCCCGGTCCTAACTTACGATCGGGATGGGAGGTGGCGAGGGGAGCGGAGGATCGGGGTGGGAGGCTGCAGGGAAGCAGTATGGGGCTGTGTGATTGTTTAAAAGCCGGCGGCTTTTTACCGCCCGCCGGCTTTTAAACAATCAGGAGAATTCTCCCACGCTGGGATGGCATTCTGATGACAGGCTGGATCGCAGCTGAGCGCTGCCACCCTGCTTGTCATCGTTCAGAGACACTGCAGAGCGCAGGCATTATGGGAACTTCCGATTCCGGTATTCGATATTGTAAAAGTATCGGAATTAAGTATCGGAATTCCGATACCGCGAATATCGGCCGATACCCGATATTTCAGTATCGGAATGCTCAACACTACCAAGGACTCAATGGACGGATCGCTCTGGAACTGAAATCGGACACGCTCACTGACATTTCCCCCTCTCTGGAAGTCTGACACAAGCTGGAAAATTTTCTAAGCTCCAAAATAAAATTTTTTTCAACTTTTTTTCCAATTTCCCCCCGTGGGATATATATTTTACCCACACATTTGGAACCCTCCTGGGATGCCCTCTAACATAGTATTCCCTCATTTAGCGGATATTTTCACAAAAAAGTGAAATTTTCAAAAAAGTCAGAAAATTGGCAAAAAACAACTAAGTATCAAGGACTCATTGGACGAATAGCTCTGGAACTGAAATCAGATGAGCTCACTGACATTTCCCGCTCTCTTGAAGTCTGACACAAGGTGGAAAATTTTCTAAGTTAAAAAAAAAAATTTTAAACTTTTTTTCAATTTCTCCCCGTGGGATATATATTTTACCCACACATTTGGAACCTACGTGGGATTCTCTCTAACATAGTATTCCCTCATTTAGCGGATATTTTCACAATAAAGTGAAATTTTCAAAAAAGTCAGAAAATTGGCAAAAAACATCTAAGTATCAAGGACTCATCGGACGAATCGTTCTGGAAGTGAAATCGGACGCGCTCACTGACAGTTACCCCTCTCTGGAAGTCTGACACAAGCTGGAAAATTTTCTAAGTTCAAATAATTTTTTTTTCTACTTTTTTTCAATTTCCCCCCTGTGGGATATATATTTTACCCACACATTTGGAATACTCCTGGGATGCCCTGTATCATAGTATTCCCTCATTTAGCGGATATTTTCACAAAAAAGTGAAATTTTCAAAAAAGTCAGATAATTGGCAAAAACCAACAAGTATTAAGGACTCATCTGACGAAACGCTCTGGAACCGAAATCGGACGCGCTCACTGACATTTCCCCGTCTCTGGAAGTCTGACACAAGCTGGAAAATTTTTTAAGTTCAAAAAAAATTTTTTTTCAACTTTTTTTCAATTTCCCCCTGTGGGATATATATTTTACCCACACATTTGCAACCCTCCTGGGATGCGCTCTAACATAGTATTGCCTCATTTAGCAGATATTTTTAAAAAAAAAGTGAAATTTTCAAAAAAGTCAGAAAATTGGCAAAAAACTACTAAGTATCAAGGACTCATCAGACGATTCGCTCTGGAACTAAAATCGGACGCGCTCACTGACATTTCCCCCTCTCTGGAAGTCTGACACAAGCTGAAAAATTTTCTTTGTACAAAAATTTTTTTTTTCAACTTTTTTTCAATTTCCCCCCGTGGGATATATATTTTACCCACACATTTGGAACCCTCCTGGGATGCCCTCTAACATAGTATTCCCTCATTTAGCGGATATTTTCACAAAAAGTGAAATTTTCAAAAAAGTCAGAAAATTGGCAAAAAACAACTAAGTATCAAGGACTCAATTGACGAATCGCTCTGGAACTGAAATCGGACACGCTCACTGACATTTCCCCCTCTATGGAAGTCTGACACAAGCCAGAAAATTTTCTAAGTCCAAAAAAAATAATTTTTTCAACTTTTTTTCAATTACCCCAGGGGGATATATATTTACCCACACATTTGGAACCCTCCTGGGATGCCCTCTAACATAGTATTCCCTCATTTAGCGGATATTTTCACAAAAAAGTTAAATTTTTTAAAAAAGACAGAAAATTGGCAAAAAACTACTAAGTATCAAGGACCAATCGGACGAATCGCTCTGGAACTGAAATTGGATGCGCTAACTGACATTTCCCCCTCTCTGGAAGTCTGACACAGGCTGGAAAATTTTCTAAGTTCAAAAAAAAAATGTTTTCAACTTTTTTGCAATTTCCCCCCGTGGGATATATATTTTACCCACACATTTGGAACCCTCCTGGGATGCCCACTAACATAGTATTCCCTCATTTAGCGGATATTTTCACAAAAAAGTGAAATTTTCAAAAAAGTCAGAAAATTGGCAAATAACGACTAAGTATTAAGGACTCATCGGACGAATCATTCTGGAAGTCAAATCGGACGTGCTCAATGACATTTCCCCCTCTCTGGAAGTCTGACACAAGCTGGAAAATTTTCTAAGTTCAAATAATTTTTTTTTCTACTTTTTTCAATTTCCCCCCTGTGGGATATATATTTTACCCACACATTTGGAATACTCCTGGGATGCCCTGTAACATAGCATTCCCTCATTTAGCGGATATTTTCACAAAAAAGTGAAATTTTCCAAAAAGTCAGATAATTGGCAAAAACCGACAAGTATTAAGGACTCATCTGACTAAACGCTCTGGAACCGAAATCGGACGCGCTCACTGACATTTCCCCGTCTCTGGAAGTCTGACACAAGCTGGAAAATTTTGTAAGTTCAAAAAAAAATTTTTTTCAACTTTTTTTCAATTCCCCCCCCCAGTGGGATATATATTTTACCCACACATTTGGAACCCTCCTGGGATGCGCTCTAACATAGTATTCCCTCATTTAGCAGATATTTTAAAAAAAAAGTGAAATTTTCAAAAAAGTCAGAAAATTGGCAAAAAACGACTAAGTATCAAGGACTCATCAGACGAATCGCTCTGGAACTAAAATCGGACGAGCTCACTGACATTCCCCGCTCTTTGGAAGTCTGACACAAGCTGGAAAATTTTCTAGTCCAAAAATGTTTTGTTTCAACTTTTTTTCAATTTCCCCCCAATGGGATATATATTTTACCCACACATTTGGAACCCTCCTGGGATGCCCTCTAACATAGTATTCCCTCATTTAGCGGATATTTTCAAAAAAAAAGTGAAATTTTCAAAAAAGTCAGAAAATTGGCAAAAAACGACTAAGTATCAAGGACTCATCGGACGAACCGCTCTGGAACTAAAATCGGATGCGCTCACTGACATTTCCCCATCTCTGGAAGTCTGACACAAGCTGGAAAATTTTCTAAGTCCAAAAATTTTTTTTTTCAACTTTTCTTCAATTTCCCCCCCGTGGGATATGTGTTTTACCCACATATTTCAAACCCTCCCAGGATGCCCTCTGACATAGTATTCCCTCATTTAGCGGATATTTTCACAAAAAAGTGAAATTTTCAAAAAAGTCAGAAAATTGGCAAAAAACGACTAAGTATCAAGGACTCATCGGACGAATCGCTCTGGAACTAAAATCGGACGCGCTCACTGACATTTCCCCCTCTCTGGAAGTCTGACACAAGCTGGAAAATTTTCTTTGTCCAAAAATTTTTTTTTTCAACTTTTTTTCAATTTCCCACCCGTGGGATATATATTTTACCCACACATTTCAAATCCTCCCAGGATGCCTTCTAACATAGTATTCCCTCATTTAGCGGATATTTTCACAAAAAAGTGAAATTTTAAAAAAAGTCAGAAAATTGGCTAAACACAATTAAGTTTCAAGGAGTCATCGGACGAATCGCTCTGGAACTGAAATCGGACATGCTCACTGATTTTTCGCCCTCTCTGGAAGTCTGACAAAAGCCAGAAAATTTTCTAAGTCCAAAAAAAATTTTTTTTTTAAACTTTTTTTCAATTTCTCACCCGTGGGATATATATTTAACCCAACACATTTCAAACCCTCCGGGGATGCCCTCTAACATAGTATTCCCTCATTTAGCGGATATTTTCACGAAAAAGTGAAATTTTCAAAAAAGTCAGAACATTGGCAAAAAAAAACTAAGCATCAAGGACTCATCAGACGAATCGCTCTGGAACTGAAATCGGATGCGCTCACTGACATTTCCCCCTCTATGGAAGTCTGACACAAGCCAGAAAATTTTCTAAGTCCAAAAAAAATTATTTTTTCAACTTTTTTGCAATTTCCCCCCGTGGGATATATATTTTACCCACACATTTGGAACCCTCATGGGATGTCCTCTAACATAGTATTCCCTCATTTTGCGGATATTTAAAAAAAAAGTGAAATTTTCAAAAAAGTCAGAAAATTGGCAAAAAACAACTAAGTATCAAGGACTCAATTGACGAATCGCTCTGGAACTGAAATCGGACACGCTCACTGACATTTCCCCCTCTATGGAAGTCTGACACAAGCCAGAAAATTTTCTAAGTCCAAAAAAAATAATTTTTTCAACTTTTTTTCAATTACCCCAGGGGGATATATATTTACCCACACATTTGGAACCCTCCTGGGATGCCCTCTAACATAGTATTCCCTCATTTAGCGGATATTTTCACAAAAAAGTTAAATTTTTTAAAAAAGACAGAAAATTGGCAAAAAACGACTAAGTATCAAGGACTCAATGGACGAATCGCTCTTGAACTGAAATCGGACACACTCACTGACATTTCCCCCTCTATGGAAGTCTGACACAAGCCAGAAAATTTTCTAAGTCCAAAAAAAATAATTTTTTCAACTTTTTTTCAATTACCCCCGGGGGATATATATTTACCCACACATTTGGAACCCTCCTGGGATGCCCTCTAACATAGTATTCCCTGATTTTGCGGATATTTTAAAAAAAAAGTGAAATTTTCAAAAAAGTCAGAAAATTGGTAAAAAACAAATAAGTACCAAGGACTCAATGGACGAATCGCTCTGGAACTGAAATCGGACACGCTTACTGACATTTCCCCCTCTATGGAAGTCTGACACAAGCCCGAAAACTTTCTAAGTCCAAAAAAAATAATTTTTCAACTTTTTTTCAATTCCACCCCGTGGGATATATATTTACCCACACATTTGGAACCCTCCTGGGATGCCCTCTAACATAGTATTCCCTCATTTAGCGGATATTTTCACAAAAAAGTTAAATTTTTTAAAAAAGACAGAAAATTGGCAAAAAACTACTAAGTATCAAGGACCAATCGGACGAATCGCTCTGGAACTGAAATTGGATGTGCTAACTGACATTTCCCCCTCTCTGGAAGTCTGACACAGGCTGGAAAATTTTCTAAGTTCAAAAAAAAAATGTTTTCAACTTTTTTGCAATTTCCCCCCTGTGGGATATATATTTTACCCACACATTTGGAACCCTCCTGGGATGCCCACTAACATAGTATTCCCTCATTTAGCGGATATTTTCACAAAAAAGTGAAATTTTCAAAAAAGTCAGAAAATTGGCAAATAACGACTAAGTATTAAGGACTCATCGGACGAATCATTCTGGAAGTCAAATCTGACGTGCTCAATGACATTTCCCCCTCTCTGGAAGTCTGACACAAGCTGGAAAATTTTCTAAGTTCAAATAATTTTTTTTTCTACTTTTTTCAATTTCCCCCCTGTGGGATATATATTTTACCCACACATTTGGAATACTCCTGGGATGCCCTGTAACATAGCATTCCCTCATTTAGCGGATATTTTCACAAAAAAGTGAAATTTTCCAAAAAGTCAGATAATTGGCAAAAACCGACAAGTATTAAGGACTCATCTGACTAAACGCTCTGGAACCGAAATCGGACGCGCTCACTGACATTTCCCCGTCTCTGGAAGTCTGACACAAGCTGGAAAATTTTGTAAGTTCAAAAAAAAATTTTTTTCAACTTTTTTTCAATTCCCCCCCCAGTGGGATATATATTTTACCCACACATTTGGAACCCTCCTGGGATGCGCTCTAACATAGTATTCCCTCATTTAGCAGATATTTAAAAAAAAAAGTGAAATTTTCAAAAAAGTCAGAAAATTGGCAAAAAACGACTAAGTATCAAGGACTCATCAGACGAATCGCTCTGGAACTAAAATCGGACGAGCTCACTGACATTCCCCGCTCTTTGGAAGTCTGACACAAGCTGGAAAATTTTCTAGTCCAAAAATGTTTTGTTTCAACTTTTTTTCAATTTCCCCCCAATGGGATATATATTTTACCCACACATTTGGAACCCTCCTGGGATGCCCTCTAACATAGTATTCCCTCATTTAGCGGATATTTTCAAAAAAAAAGTGAAATTTTCAAAAAAGTCAGAAAATTGGCAAAAAATGACTAAGTATCAAGGACTCATCGGACGAACCGCTCTGGAACTAAAATCGGATGCGCTCACTGACATTTCCCCATCTCTGGAAGTCTGACACAAGCTGGAAAATTTTCTAAGTCCAAAAATTTTTTTTTTCAACTTTTCTTCAATTTCCCCCCCGTGGGATATGTGTTTTACCCACATATTTCAAACCCTCCCAGGATGCCCTCTGACATAGTATTCCCTCATTTAGCGGATATTTTCACAAAAAAGTGAAATTTTCAAAAAAGTCAGAAAATTGGCAAAAAACGACTAAGTATCAAGGACTCATCGGACGAATCGCTCTGGAACTAAAATCGGACGCGCTCACTGACATTTCCCCCTCTCTGGAAGTCTGACACAAGCTGGAAAATTTTCTTTGTCCAAAAATTTTTTTTTTCAACTTTTTTTCAATTTCCCACCCGTGGGATATATATTTTACCCACACATTTCAAATCCTCCCAGGATGCCTTCTAACATAGTATTCCCTCATTTAGCGGATATTTTCACAAAAAAGTGAAATTTTAAAAAAAGTCAGAAAATTGGCTAAACACAATTAAGTTTCAAGGAGTCATCGGACGAATCGCTCTGGAACTGAAATCGGACATGCTCACTGATTTTTCGCCCTCTCTGGAAGTCTGACAAAAGCCAGAAAATTTTCTAAGTCCAAAAAAAATTTTTTTTTTAAACTTTTTTTCAATTTCTCACCCGTGGGATATATATTTAACCCAACACATTTCAAACCCTCCGGGGATGCCCTCTAACATAGTATTCCCTCATTTAGCGGATATTTTCACGAAAAAGTGAAATTTTCAAAAAAGTCAGAACATTGGCAAAAAAAAACTAAGCATCAAGGACTCATCAGACGAATCGCTCTGGAACTGAAATCGGATGCGCTCACTGACATTTCCCCCTCTATGGAAGTCTGACACAAGCCAGAAAATTTTCTAAGTCCAAAAAAAATTATTTTTTCAACTTTTTTGCAATTTCCCCCCGTGGGATATATATTTTACCCACACATTTGGAACCCTCATGGGATGTCCTCTAACATAGTGTTCCCTCATTTTGCGGATATTTAAAAAAAAAGTGAAATTTTCAAAAAAGTCAGAAAATTGGCAAAAAACAACTAAGTATCAAGGACTCAATTGACGAATCGCTCTGGAACTGAAATCGGACACGCTCACTGACATTTCCCCCTCTATGGAAGTCTGACACAAGCCAGAAAATTTTCTAAGTCCAAAAAAAATAATTTTTTCAACTTTTTTTCAATTACCCCAGGGGGATATATATTTACCCACACATTTGGAACCCTCCTGGGATGCCCTCTAACATAGTATTCCCTCATTTAGCGGATATTTTCACAAAAAAGTTAAATTTTTTAAAAAAGACAGAAAATTGGCAAAAAACGACTAAGTATCAAGGACTCAATGGACGAATCGCTCTTGAACTGAAATCGGACACACTCACTGACATTTCCCCCTCTATGGAAGTCTGACACAAGCCAGAAAATTTTCTAAGTCCAAAAAAAATAATTTTTTCAACTTTTTTTCAATTACCCCCGGGGGATATATATTTACCCACACATTTGGAACCCTCCTGGGATGCCCTCTAACATAGTATTCCCTGATTTTGCGGATATTTTAAAAAAAAAGTGAAATTTTCAAAAAAGTCAGAAAATTGGTAAAAAACAAATAAGTACCAAGGACTCAATGGACGAATCGCTCTGGAACTGAAATCGGACACGCTTACTGACATTTCCCCCTCTATGGAAGTCTGACACAAGCCCGAAAACTTTCTAAGTCCAAAAAAAATAATTTTTCAACTTTTTTTCAATTCCACCCCGTGGGATATATATTTACCCACACATTTGGAACCCTCCTGGGATGCCCTCTAACATAGTATTCCCTCATTTAGCGGATATTTTCACAAAAAAGTTAAATTTTTTAAAAAAGACAGAAAATTGGCAAAAAACTACTAAGTATCAAGGACCAATCGGACGAATCGCTCTGGAACTGAAATTGGATGTGCTAACTGACATTTCCCCCTCTCTGGAAGTCTGACACAGGCTGGAAAATTTTCTAAGTTCAAAAAAAAAATGTTTTCAACTTTTTTGCAATTTCCCCCCTGTGGGATATATATTTTACCCACACATTTGGAACCCTCCTGGGATGCCCACTAACATAGTATTCCCTCATTTAGCGGATATTTTCACAAAAAAGTGAAATTTTCAAAAAAGTCAGAAAATTGGCAAATAACGACTAAGTATTAAGGACTCATCGGACGAATCATTCTGGAAGTCAAATCTGACGTGCTCAATGACATTTCCCCCTCTCTGGAAGTCTGACACAAGCTGGAAAATTTTCTAAGTTCAAATAATTTTTTTTTCTACTTTTTTCAATTTCCCCCCTGTGGGATATATATTTTACCCACACATTTGGAATACTCCTGGGATGCCCTGTAACATAGCATTCCCTCATTTAGCGGATATTTTCACAAAAAAGTGAAATTTTCCAAAAAGTCAGATAATTGGCAAAAACCGACAAGTATTAAGGACTCATCTGACTAAACGCTCTGGAACCGAAATCGGACGCGCTCACTGACATTTCCCCGTCTCTGGAAGTCTGACACAAGCTGGAAAATTTTGTAAGTTCAAAAAAAAATTTTTTTCAACTTTTTTTCAATTCCCCCCCCCAGTGGGATATATATTTTACCCACACATTTGGAACCCTCCTGGGATGCGCTCTAACATAGTATTCCCTCATTTAGCAGATATTTAAAAAAAAAAGTGAAATTTTCAAAAAAAAAGAAAATTGGCAAAAAACGACTAAGTATCAAGGACTCATCAGACGAATCGCTCTGGAACTAAAATCGGACGAGCTCACTGACATTCCCCGCTCTTTGGAAGTCTGACACAAGCTGGAAAATTTTCTAGTCCAAAAATGTTTTGTTTCAACTTTTTTTCAATTTCCCCCCAATGGGATATATATTTTACCCACACATTTGGAACCCTCCTGGGATGCCCTCTAACATAGTATTCCCTCATTTAGCGGATATTTTCAAAAAAAAAGTGAAATTTTCAAAAAAGTCAGAAAATTGGCAAAAAATGACTAAGTATCAAGGACTCATCGGACGAACCGCTCTGGAACTAAAATCGGATGCGCTCACTGACATTTCCCCATCTCTGGAAGTCTGACACAAGCTGGAAAATTTTCTAAGTCCAAAAATTTTTTTTTTCAACTTTTCTTCAATTTCCCCCCCGTGGGATATGTGTTTTACCCACATATTTCAAACCCTCCCAGGATGCCCTCTGACATAGTATTCCCTCATTTAGCGGATATTTTCACAAAAAAGTGAAATTTTCAAAAAAGTCAGAAAATTGGCAAAAAACGACTAAGTATCAAGGACTCATCGGACGAATCGCTCTGGAACTAAAATCGGACGCGCTCACTGACATTTCCCCCTCTCTGGAAGTCTGACACAAGCTGGAAAATTTTCTTTGTCCAAAAATTTTTTTTTTCAACTTTTTTTCAATTTCCCACCCGTGGGATATATATTTTACCCACACATTTCAAATCCTCCCAGGATGCCTTCTAACATAGTATTCCCTCATTTAGCGGATATTTTAACAAAAAAGTGAAATTTTCAAAGCAGTCAGAAAATTGGCAAAAACGATTAAGTATCAAGAACTCATCGGACAAATCGCTTTGGAACTGAAATCGGACGCGCTCACTGACATTTCCCCCTCTCTGGAAGTCTGACACAAGCTGGAAAATTTTCTAAGTTCAAAAAAAAATTTCTTTTAAACTTTTTTTCAATTTCCCCCTGTGGGATATATATTTTACCCACACAGTTGGAACCCTCCTGGGATGCCCTCTAACATAGTATTCCCTCATTTAGCGGATATTTTCACAAAAAAGTGAAATTTTAAAAAAAGTCAGAAAATTGGCTAAACACAATTAAGTTTCAAGGAGTCATCGGACGAATCGCTCTGGAACTGAAATCGGACATGCTCACTGACATTTCGCCCTCTCTGGAAGTCTGACAAAAGCCAGAAAATTTTCTAAGTCCAAAAAAAATTTTTTTTTAAACTTTTTTTCAATTTCTCACCCGTGGGATATATATTTAACCCAACACATTTCAAACCCTCCGGGGATGCCCTCTAACATAGTATTCCCTCATTTAGCGGATATTTTCACGAAAAAGTGAAATTTTCAAAAAAGTCAGAACATTGGCAAAAAAAAACTAAGTATCAAGGACTCATCAGACGAATCGCTCTGGAACTGAAATCGGATGCGCTCACTGACATTTTCCACTCTCTGGAAGTCTGACACAAGCCAGAAAATTTTCTAAGTACAAAAAAATTATTTTTTTAAACTTTTTTTTTAATTTCCCACCCGTGGGAAATATATTTTACCCACACATTTCAAACCCTCCCGGGATGCCCCAGTGTTCAAATGCGAGTTTAATAGCCAGCAATTCCCGATTACCAGTATCGTAATTAAGTTCAGTCTCAGAAAAAAATTTTTAAAAAAAGGCACAGGGATGTACTCCATCCTTGTTTTCCTGAGACAACACCGCACCGACCCCCACAGAAGAAGCATCAACCTCAACCAAAAACGGCTTAGTCACATCAGGCTGCATAAGGATGGGAGCAGAGGTGAACCTCTCCTTTGGAAGCACAAAAGCTTCAGTGGCCTCAGAAGTCCACTGAACCGCATTAGCACCTTTCCTGGTGAGATCGGTCAGTGGTTTGACAATAATAGAAACATTTTTTATGAACTTTCTGTAATAATTGGTGAAATCCAAAAACCTCTGTATCGATTTCAAACCAATAGGCCTAGGCCATTCCTGCACAGCTTGAACTTTAACCGGATCCATCTCAAAACCTTCACTGGAGATAATGTAACCCAAAAAACGAATTCTCTGTAAAGCGAACTCAAATTTCTCCAGCTTAGCAAAAAGCAAATTGTCTATTAATAACTGTAAAACCTCACGTACGCTCCGCCAAGGAGACTCCAGATCCGGCGAATAAATCAAAATGTCATCCAAATACACAACCACATTTTTGCCGATCAAAGGTCTAAGGATGTCATTAATAAGATTATGAAAAAATGCTGGTGCATTGGTAAGACCAAAAGGCATAACTAGGTTCTCAAAATGACCCACAGGAGTGTTAAAAGCAGTCTTCCATTCATCACCCTCCTTCATGTGCAACAAATTGTATGCCCCCCGGAGATCAATTTTAGAGAACCACTTGGCCCCCACTAACTGTTTAAACAAATCCGGAATCAATGGCAGTGGGTAAGGATTGCGTACAGTAATTTTATTAATCTCACGAAAGTCCAGACAAGGACGTAAACCGCCGTCCTTTTTTTTAAGAAAAAAAAATCCAACAGCCACAGGAGACTTGGAAGGCCTAATGTGACCGTCGGCCAAGCTTGTCTGTATGCATTCCTCCAAAGCCTTTCTCTCAGGAATAGTAAGATTAAATAAACGACTTTTAGGAAGAGTCGCTCCAGGGACAAATTCAATGGTACAGTCATAGTCTCTATGGGGAGGCAAAATTTGCGATTCTTTCTCAGAAAAAACTTTCCAAAAATCCTGAATAGGTACAGGAAATTCCCCTTTATCCACAGCAACAATGCATCCGTTACAACACTTGTCATAACAATTAGGGCTCCAGGACTTAATTTCATAGGTAGACCAATCCAGTACAGGATTGTGCAATTTTAACCAGGGTAACCCCAACACTACTGAAGAAGGCAAATTATTTAATACTACCAAATCGAAATTCTCTTCGTGAATACCATTAATAATGAGGGGAAATTCACAGACTTTGTGAGTAACACCCCCGTGGGATATATATTCTACCAACACACATTTGGAACTCTCCTGGGGTAACCTCACACAAATTATTCCCTCATTTAGTGGATATTTTCACAAAAAAGTGAAATTTTCAAAAATCCAAAATATTGGCTGAAAACGACTAAATATCAAGGACTCATTGGGCGAATCGCTCTGGAACTGAAATCGGAACGCTCACTGACATTTCCCCTATCTGAAAGTCTGATAAACGCCAGAAAAATGACTAAGTCCAAAAAAAAAATTTGTTAAACTTTATTCAATTTTACCCCCGTGGGATATATATTCTACCCACACACATTTGGAACTCTGCTGGGGTACCCTCACACATATTATTCCCTCATTTAGTGGATATTTTCACAAAAAAGTGAAATTTTCAAAAATCCAAATTATTGGCTGAAAACGACTAAATATCATGGACTCATTGGGCGAATCGCTCTGGAACTGAAATCGGAACGCTCACTCACATTTCCCCTATCTGAAAGTCTGATTAACGCTGGAAAAATGACTAAGTCCAGAAAAAAAATGTTTCAACTTTTTTCAAATTTACCCCCGTGGGATATATATTCTACCCACACACATTTGGAACTCTCCTGGGGTATCCTCACACATATTATTCCCTCATTTAGTGGATATTTTCACAAAAAAGTGAAATTTTCAAAAATCCAGAAAAGTGGCTGAAGTTGACTAAATATTAAGGAATCATTGGGCGAATCGCTCTGGAACTGAATTCGGAACACTCACTGACATTTCCCCTATCTGAAAGTCTGATAAACGCCGGAAAAATGACTAAGTCCAAAAAAATTTTTTTTTCAACTTTTTTCAATTTTACCCCCATGGGATATATATTCTACCGACACATATCTGGAACTCTCCTGGGGTACCCTCACACATATTATTCCCTCATTTAGTGGATATTTTCACAAAAAAGTGAAATTTTAAAAAATCCAGAAAATTGGCTGAAAACGATTAAATATCAAGGACTCATTGGGCGAATCGCTCTGGAACTGAAATCGGAACGCTCACTAACATTTCCCCTATCTGAAAGTCTGATTAACGCCGGAAAAATGACTAAGTCCAAAAAAAATATGTTTTCAACTTTTTTCAATTTTACCCACATGGGATATATATTCTACCCACACAGATCTGGACCTCTCCTGGGGTACCCTCACACATATTATTCCCTCATTTAGCGGATATTTTCACAAAAAACTGAAATTTTCAAAAATCCAGAAAATTGGCTGAAAACGACTAAATATCAAGGACTCATTGGGCGAATCGCTCTGGAACTGAAATAGGAACGCTCACTGACATTTCCCCTATCTGAATATCTGATAAACGCCGGAAAAATGACTAAGTCCAAAAAAAAATTTTTTTCAACTTTTTTCAATTTTATCCCCGTGGGATATAAATTCTACCCACACACATTTGGAACTCTCCTGGCGTACCCTCACACATATTATTCCCTCATTTAGTGGATATTTTCACGAAAAACAAAAATTTTCAAAAATCCAGAAAATTGTCTGAAAACGACTAAATATCAAGGACTCATTGGGCGAATCACTCTGGAACTGAAATCGGAACGCTCACTGATATTACCCCTATCTGAATATCTGATAAATGCCGGAAAAATGACTAAGTCCAAAAAAAAAATTTGTTCAACTTTATTCAATTTTATCCCCGTGGGATATATATTCTACCCACACACATTTGGAACTCTCCTGGGGTACCCTCACACATATTATTCCCCCATTTAGTTGATATTTTCACAAAAAAGTGAAATTTTCCAAAATCCAGATAATTGGCTGAAATTGATTAAATATCAAGGACTCATTGGGCGAATCGCTCTGGAACTGAATTCGGAACGCTCACTGACATTTCCCCTATCTGAAAGTCTGATAAACGCCGGAAAAATGACTAAGTCCAAAAAAATTTTTTTTTAAACTTTTTTCAATTTTACCCCCGTGGGAAATATATTCTTCCCACACACATTTGGAACTCTGCTGGGGTACCCTCACACACACTATTCCCTCATTTAGTGGATATTTTCATGAAAAACTGAAATTTTCAAAAATCCAGAAAATTGTCTGAAAACGACTAAATATCAAGGACTCATTGGGCGAATCACTCTGGAACAGAAATCGGAACGCTCACTCACATTTCCCCTATCTGAAAGTCTGATTAACGCCGGAAAAATGACTAAGTCCAAAAAAAAAATGTTTTCAACTTTTTTCAATTTTACCCCCATGGGATATATATTCTACCTACACACATTTGGAACTCTCCTGGGGTTCCCTCACACATATTATTCACTCATTTAGTGGATATTTTCACAAAAAAGTGAAATTTTCAAAAATCCAAAATATTGGCTGAAAACGACTAAATATCAAGGACTCATTGGGCGAATCGCTCTGGAACGGAAATCGGAACGCTCACTGATATTTCTCCTGCCTGAAAGTCTGATAAACGCCGTAAAAATGACTAAGTCCAAAAAAAAACTTATTCAACTTTTTTAAATTTTACCCCCGTGGGATATATATTCTACCCACACACATATGGAACTCTCCTGGGGTACCCTCACACATATTATTCCCTCATTTAGTGGATATTTTCACAAAAAAGTGAAATTTTCAAAAATCCAGAGAATTGGCTGAAAACGAATAAATATCAAGGACTCATTGGTCAAATCGCTCTGGAACTGAAATCGGAACTCTCACTGATATTTCCCCTATCTGAAAGTCTGATAAACGCCGTAAAAATGACTAAGTCCAAAAAAAAAACTTTTTTCAACTTTTTTCATTTTTACCCCGTGGGATATATATTCTACCCACACACATTTGGAACTCTCCTGGCGTACCCTCACACATATTATTCCCTCATTTAGTGGATGTTTTCACAAAAAAAGTGAAATTTTCAAAAATCCAAAATATTGGCTGAAAACGACTAAATATCAAGGACTCATTGGGCGAATCGCTCTGGAACTGAAATCGGAACGCTCACTGATATTTCTCCTATCTGAAAGTCTGATAAACGCCGGAAAAATGACTAATTCCAAAAAAAAAATGTATTCAACTTTTTTCAATTGTACCCCCGTGGGATATATATTTTACCCACACACATTTGGAGCTCTCCTGGGGTACCCTCACACATATTATTTCCTCATTTAGTGGATATTTTCACAAAAAAGTGAAATTTTCAAAAATCCAGAAAATTGGCTGAAAACGAATAAATACCAAGGTCTCATTGGGCGAATCGCTCTGGAACTGAAATCGGAACGCTCACTGACATTTCCCCTATCTGAAAGTCTGATTAACGCCGGAAAAATGACCAAGTCCAAAAAAAAATTTTTTTCAA
The DNA here is from genome assembly GCF_046119375.1 of Phyllobates terribilis. Classification (NCBI taxonomy): domain Eukaryota; kingdom Metazoa; phylum Chordata; class Amphibia; order Anura; family Dendrobatidae; genus Phyllobates; species Phyllobates terribilis. The sequence continues at coordinate 806,184 of NW_027363331.1, forward strand.
CTTTTTTCAATTTTACCCCCGTGGGATACATATTCTACCCACACACATTTGCAACTCTCCTGGGGTACTCTCACACATATTATTCCCTCATTTAGTGGATATTTTCACAAAAAAGTGAAATTTTCAAAAATCCAGAGAATTGGCTGAAAACGAATAAATATCAAGGACTCATTGGGCAAATGGCTCTGGAACTGAAATCGGAACTCTCACTGATATTTCCCCTCTCTGAAAGTCTGATTAACGCCGGAAAAATGACTAAGTCTAAAAAAAAAATGTTTTCAACTTTTTTCAATTTTACCCCCATGGGATATATATTCTACCCACACAGATCTGGAACTCTCCTGGGGTACCCTCACACATATTAGTCCCTCATTTAGTGGATATTTTCACATAAAAGTAAAATTTTCAAAAATCCAGAAAATTGGCTGAAAACGACTAAATATGAAGGACTCATTGGGCGAATCGCTCTGGAACTGAAATCGAAATGCTCACTGACATTTCCCCTATCTGAAAGTCTGATAAATGCCAGAAAAATGACTAAGTCCAAAAAAAATAATTTGTTCAACTTTTTTAAATTTTACCTCGTGGGATATATATTCTACCCACAAACATTTGGAACTCTCCTGGGGTACCCTCACACATATTATTCCCTCATTTAGTGGATATTTTCAAGAAAAACTGAAATTTTCAAAAATCCAGAAAATTGGCTGAAAACGACTAAATATCAAAGACTCATTGGACGAATAGCTCTGGAACTGAAATCGGAACGCTCACTGATATTTCTCCTGTCTGAACGTCTGATAAACGCCGTAAAAATGACTAAGTCCAAAGAAAAAACTTTTTTCAACTTTTTTCAATTTTACCCCGTGGGATATATATTCTACCCACACACATTTGGAGCTCTCCTGGGGTACCCTCACATATATTATTCCCTCATTTAGTGGATATTTTCACAAAAAAGTGAAATTTTCAAAAATCCAGAAAATTGGTTGAAAACGAATAAATATCAACGACTCATTGGGCGAATTGCTCTGGAACTGAAATCGGAACGCTCACTGACATTTACCGTTTCTGAAAGTCTGATAAACGCCAGAAAAATGACTAGGTCCAAAAAAAAAATTTTTCAACTTTTTTCAATTTTACCCCGTGGGATATATATTCTACCCACACACATTTGGAACTCTCCTGGGGTACCCTCACAAATTTTATTCACTCATTTAGTGGATATTTTCACAAAAAAGTGAAATTTTCAAAAATCCAGAGAATTGGCTGAAAACGAATAAATATCAAGGACTCATTGGGCAAATCGCTCTGGAACTGAAATTGGAATGCTCACTGACATTTCCCCTATCTGAAAGTCTGATAAACGCCAGAAAAATGACTAAGTCCAAAAAAAAATTTTTTTCAACTTTTTTCAATTTTATCCCCGTGGGATATATATTCTACCCACACACATTTGGAGCTCTCCTGGGGTACCCTCACACATATTATTTCCTCATTTAGTGGATATTTTCACAAAAAAGTGAAATTTTCAAAAATCCAGAAAATTGGCTGAAAACGAATAAATACCAAGGTCTCATTGGGCGAATCGCTCTGGAACTGAAATCGGAATGCTCACTGACATTTCCCCTATCTGAAAGTCTGATAAACGCCGGAAAAATGACTAAGTCCAAAAAAAAATTTTTTTCAACTTTTTTCAATTTTACCCCCGTGGGATACATATTCTACCCACACACATTTGGAACTCTCCTGGGTTACTCTCACACATATTATTCCCTCATTTAGTGGATATTTTCACAAAAAAGTGAAATTTTCAAAAATCCAGAAAATTGGATGAAAACGACTAAATATCAAGGACTCATTGGTCGAATCGCTCTGGAACTGAAATCGGAACGCTCACTGACATTTGCCCTGTCTGAAAGTCTGATAAACGCCGGAAAAATGACTAAGTGCAAAAAAAAAAATTGTTCAACCTTTTTCAATTTTCCCCTTGTGGGATATATGTTCTACCCACACACATTTGGAACTCTCCTGGGGTACCCTCACACATATTATTCCCTCATTTAGTGGATATTTTCACAAAAAAGTGAAATTTTCAAAAATCCAGAAAATTGGTTGAAAATGACTAAATATCAAGGACTCATTGGGCGAATCACTCTGGAACTGAAATCGGAACGCTCACTGACATTTCCCGTTTCTGAAAGTTTGATTAACGCCGGAAAAATGACTAAGTCCAAAAAAAATTGTTTTCAACTTTTTTCAATTTTACCATACCGACGTAGTATATATATTCTACCCACACACATTTGGAACTCTCCTGGGGTACCCTCACACATATTATTCCCTCATTTAGTGGATATTTTCACAAAAAGTGAAATTTTAAAAAATCCAGAAAATTGACTGTAAACGACTAAATATTAAGGACTCATTGGACAAATCGCTCTGGAACTGAAATCGGAACGCTCACTGACAATTGCCCTATCTGAAAGTCTGATAAACGCTGGAAAAATGACTAAGTCCAAAAAAAAAATGTGTTCAACTTTTTTCAATATTACCCCCGTGTGATATATATTCTACCCACACACATTTGGAACTCTCCTGGGGTACCCTCACACATATTATTCCCTCATTTATTGGATATTTTCACGAAAAACTGAAATTTTCAAAATCCAGAAAATTGGTTGAAAATGGCTAAATATCAAGGACTCATTGGGCGAATCGCTCTGGAACTGAAATCGGAATGCTTACTGACATTTGCCCTATCTGAAAGTCTGATAAACGTCGGAAAAATTACTAAGTCCAAAAAAAAAATTTGTTCAACTTTTTTCAATTTTACCCCCGTGGTATATATATTCTACCCACACACATTTGGAACTCTCCTGGGTTACCCTCACACATATTATTCCTTCATTTAGTGGATATTTTCACAAAAAAGTGACATTTTCAAAAATCCAGAAAATTGGCTGAAAACAACAAAACGACTAAATATCAAGGACTCATTGTGCAAATCGCTCTGGAACTGAAATCGGAACGCTCACTGACATTTTTCCTATCTGAAAGTCTGATAAACGCCAGAAAAATGACTAAGTCCAAAAAAACAATTTTTTTCAACTTTTTTCAATTTTACCCCCTTGGGATATATATTCTACCCACACACACTTGGAACTCTTCTGGGGTACCCTCACACATATTATTCACTCATTTAGTGGATATTTTCACAAAAAAGTGAAATTTTCAAAAATTCAAAATATTGGCTGAAAACGACTAAATATCAAGGACTCATTGGGTGAAATCGGAACGCTCACTGACATTTCCCCTATCTGAAAGTCTGATAAACGCTGGAAAAATGACTAAGTCCAAAAAAAAAATTTGTTAAACTTTTTTCAACATTACCCCTGTGTGATATATATTCTACCCACACACATTTGGAACTCTCCTGGGGTACCCTCACACATATTATTCACTCATTTAGTGGATATTTTCACAAAAAAGTGAAATTTTCTAAAATCCAGAAAATTGTCTGAAAACAACTAAATATCAAGGACTAATTGGGCGAATCGCTCTGGAACTGAAATCGGAATGCTCACTGACATTTCCCCTATCTGAAAGTCTGATAAACGCCGGAAAAATGACTAAGTCCAAAAAAAAAATTTTTTTATCTTTTTTCAATTTTACCCCCGTGGGATGTATATTCTACCCACACAGATTTGGAAATCTCCTGGGGTACCCTCACACATATTATTCCCTCAATTAGTGCATATTTTCACAAAAAAGTGAAATTTTCAAAAATCCAGAAAATTGGCTGAAAACGACTAAATATCAAGGACTCATTGGGCGAATCGCTCTGGAACTGAAATCGGAATGCTCACTGACATTTGCCCTATCTGAAAGTCTGATAAACGCTGGAAAAATGACTATGTCCAAAAAAAATTTTTTTTTCAACTTTTTTCAATTTTACCCCCGTGGGATATATATTCTACACACACACATTTGGAACTCTCCTGGGGTACCCTCACACATATTATTCCCTCATTTAGTGGATATTTTCACGAAAAACTGAAGTTTTCAAAAATCCAGAAAATTGGCTGAAATTGACTAAATATCATGGACTCATTGGGCGAATCGCTCTGGAACTGAAATCGGAACGCTCACTGACAATTGCCGTATCTGAAAGTCTGATAAAGGCCAGAAAAAATGACTAAGTCCAAAAAAAAAAAATTTGTTCAACTTTTTTCAATTTTACCCCCGTGGTATATATATTCTACCCACACACATTTGGAACTCTCCTGGGGTACCCTCACAGATATTATTCCCTCATTTAGTGGATATTTTAATAAAAAAAGTGAAAATTTCAAAATTCCAAAATATTGGCTGAAATCGACTATATATCAAGGACTCATTGGGCGAATTGCTCTGGAACTGAAATCGGAAAGCTCACTTACATTTGCCCTATCTGAAAGTCTGATAAATGCCGAAAAAATGACTAAGTCCAAAAAAAAAAATTTGTTCAACTTTTTTCAATTTTACCCCCGTGGTATATATATTCTACCCACACACATTTGGAACTCTCCTGGGGTACCCTCACAGATATTATTCCCTCATTTAGTGGATATTTTCATAAAAAAAGTGAAAATTTCAAAATTCCAAAATATTGGCTGAAATCGACTAAATATCAAGGACTCATTGGGCGAATCGCTCTGGAACTGAAATTGGAACGCTCACTGACATTTGCCTTATCTGAAAGTCTGATAAATAGCCAGAAAAATGACAAAGTCCAAAAAAAAAAATTTGTTCAACTTTTTTCAATTTTACCCCCGTGGTATATGTATTCTACCCACACACATTTGGAACTCTCCTGGGGTACCCTCACACATATTATTCCCTCATTTAGTGGATATTTTCACAAAAAAGTGAAATTTTCAAAAATCCAGAAAATTGTCTGAAAACAACTAAATATCAAGGACTCATTGGGCGAAACGCTCTGGAACTGAAATTGGAACGCTCACTGACATTTCCCCTATATGAAAGTCTGATAAACGCCGGAAAAATGACTAAGTCCCCCCAAAAAATTTTTTCAACTGTTTTCAATTTTAACCCCGGGGGATATATATTCTACCCACACAGATTTGGAACTCTCCTGGGGTACCCTCACACATATTATTCCCTCAATTAGTGCATATTTTCACAAAAAAAGTGAAATTTTCAAAAATCCAGAAAATTGGCTGAAAACGACTAAATATCAAGGACTCATTGGTAGAATCGCTCTGGAACTGAAAACGGAATGCTCTCTGACATTTCCCCTATCTGAAAGTCTGATAAACGCTGTAAAAATGACTAAGTCCAAAAAAAATAATTTGTTCAACTTTTTTCAATTTTACCCCATGGGATATATATTCTACCCACACACATTTGGAACTCTCCTGGGGTACCCTCACACATATTATTCCCTCATTTAGTGGATATTTTCACAAAAAAGTAACATTTTCAAAAATCTAAAATATTGGCTGAAAACTACTAACTATCAAGGACTCATTGGGCAAATCGTTCTGGAACTGAAATCGGAATGCTCACTGACATTTCCCCTATCTGAAAGTCTGATAAAGGCCAGAAAAATGACTAAGTCCCCCAAAAAATTTTTTTCAACTTTTTTCAATTTTACCCCCCTGGTATATATATTCTTCCCAAACACATTTGGAACTCTCCTGAGATACCCTCACACGTATTATTCCCTCTTTTAGTGGATATTTTCACAAAAAACTGAAATTTTCAACAATCCAGAAAATTGGCTGAAAACGACTAAATATCAAGGAATCATTGGGTGAATCGCTCTGGAACTGAAATTGGAACGCTCACTGACATTTCCCCTATCTGAAAATCTCATAAACGCCTGAAAAATGACTATGTCCAAAAAAAAAATTTGTTAAACTTTTTTCAATATTACCCCCGTGTGATATATATTCTACCCACACACATTTGGAACTCTCCTGGGGTACCCTCACACATATTATTCCCTCATTTAGTGGATATTTTCACAAAAAAGTGAAATTTTCAAAAATCTAAAATGTTGGCTGAAAACTACTATCAAGGACTCATTGGGCAAATCGCTCTGGAACTGAAATCGGAACGCTCACTGACATTTCCCCTATCTGAAAGTCTGATAAAGGCCAGAAAAATGACTAAGTCCAAAAAAAAATTTTTTTCAACTTTTTTCAATTTTAACCCGTGGGATATATATTCTACCCACACACATTTGGAACTCTCCTGGGGTACCCTCACACATATTATTCCCTCATTTAGTGGATATTTTCACAGAAAAAGTGAAATTTTCAAACATCCAGAAAATTGTCTGAAAACAACTAAATATCAAGGACTCATTGGGCGAATCGCTCTGGAACTGAAATCGGAATGCTCACTGACATTTCCCCTATCTGAAAGTCTGATAAACGCCGGAAAAATGACTAAGTCCAAAAAAAAAATTTTTTCAACTTTTTTCAATTTTACCCCCGTGGGATATATATTCTACCCACACACATTTGGAACTCTCCTGGGGTACCCTCACACATATTATTCCCTCATTTAGTGGATATTTTCACAAAAAAGTGAAATTTTCAAAAATCCAGAAAATTGTCTGAAAACGACTAAATATCAAGGAATCATTGGGTGAATCGCTCTGGAGCTGAAATTAGAACGCTCACTGACATTTCCCCTATCTGAAAGTCTCATAAATGCCCGAAAAATGACTAAGTCCAAAAAAAAAATTTGTTAAACTTTTTTCAATATTACCCCCGTGTGATATATATTCTACCCACACACATTTGGAACTCTCCTGGGGTAGCCTCACACATATTATTCACTCATTTAGTGGATATTTTCACAAAAAAGTGAAATTTTCAAAAATCTAAAATATTGGCTGAAAACTACTAACTATCAAGGACTCATTGGGCAAAATCGCTCTGGAACTGAAATCGGAACGCTCACTGACATTTCCCCTACCTGAAAGTCTGATAAAGGCCGGAAAAATGTCTAAGTCCAAAAAAAAATATTTTTCAACTTTTTTCAATTGTACCCCCGTGGGATATATATTCTACCCACACACATTTGGAACTCTCCTGGGGTACCGTCACACATATTATTCCCTCATTTAGTGGATATTTTCACAAAAAAGTGAAATTTTCAAAATCCAGAAAATTGGCTGAAAACGACTAAATATCAAGGACTCATTGGGCGAATCGCTCTGGAACTGAAATCGGAATGCTCACTGACATTTGCCATATCTGAAAGTCTGATAAATGCCGGAAAAATGACTAAGTCCAAAAAAAAAAATTGTTCAACTTTTTTCAATTTTACCCCGTGGGATATATATTCTACCCACACACATTTGGAACTCTCCTGGGGTACCCTCACACATATTATTCCCTCATTTAGTGGATATTTTCACAAAAAAAGTGAAATTTTCAAACATCCAGAAAATTGTCTGAAGACAACTAAATATCAAGGACTCATTGGGCGAATCGCTCTGGAACTGAAATCGGAATGCTCACTGACATTTCCCCTATCTGAAAGTCTGATAAACGCCGGAAAAATGACTAAGTCCAAAAAAAAAATTTTTTCAACTTTTTTCAATTTTACCCCCGTGGGATATATATTCAACCCACACACATTTGGAACTCTCCTGGGGTACCCTCACACATATTATTCCCTCATTTAGTGGATATTTTCACAAAAAAGTGAAATTTTCAAAAATCTAGAAAATTGGCTGAAAACGAATAAATATCAAGGACTCATTGGGCGAATCGCTCTGGTACTGAAATCGGAACGCTCACTCACATTTCCCCTATCTGAAAGTCTGATAAACGCCGGAAAAATGACTAAGTCCAAAATAAAAAATTTGTTCAACTTTTTTCAATTTTACCCCCGTGGTATATATTTTCTACCCACACACATTTGGAACTCTCCTGCGGTACCCTCACACATATTATTCCCTCATTTAGTGGATATTTTCACAAAAAAGGGAAATTTTCAAAAATCCAGAAAATTGTCTGAAAACGACTAAATATCAAAGACTCATTGGGCGAAACACTCTGGAACTGAAACTGGAACGCTCACTAACATTTTCCCTATATGTAAGTCTGATAAACGCCGGAAAAATGACTAAGTCCCCCCCCAAAAATTTTTTCAACTTTTTTCAATTTTAACCCCGTGGGATATATATTCTACCCACACAGATTTGGAACTCTCCTGGGGTACCCTCACACATATTATTCCCTCAATTAGTGCATATTTTCACAAAACAGTGAAATTTTCAAAAATCCAGAAAATTGGCTGAAAAGAACTAAATATCATGGACTCATTGGGCGAATCGCTCTGGAACTGAAATCGGAAAGGTCACTGACATTTGCCTTATCTGAAAGTCTGATAAATGCCGGAAAAATGACTAAGTCCAAAAAAAAAAATTTGTTCAACTTTTTTCAATTTTACCCCCGTGGTATATATATTCTACCCACACACATTTGGAACTCTCCTGGGGTACCCTCACACATATTATTCCCTCATTTAGTGGATATTTTCACAAAAAAGTGAAATTTTCAAAAATCCAGAAAATTGGCTGAAAACGACTAAATATCAAGGACTCATTGGGCGAATCGCTCTGGTACTGAAATCGGAACGCTCACTCACATTTCCCCTATCTGAAAGTCTGATAAACGCTGGAAAAATGACTAAGTCCAAAAAAAAATTGTTTTAAATTTTTTTCAATTTTACCCCCGTGGGATATATATTCTACCCACACAGATTTGGAACTCTCCTGGGGTACCCTCACACATATTATTCCCTCATTTTGTGGATATTTTCACAAAAAAGTGAAATTTTCAAAAATCCAGAAAATTGGCTGAAAACGACTAAATATCAAGGACTCATTGGGCGAATCGCTCTGGAACTGAAATCGGAAAGCTCACTGACATGTGCCTTATCTGAAAGACTGATAAATGCCGGAAAAATGACTAAGTCCAAAAAAAAAAATTTGTTCAACTTTTTTCAATTTTACCCCCGTGGTATATATATTCTACCCACACACATTTGGAACTCTCCTGAGGTACCCTCACACATATTATTCCCTCATTTAGTGGATATTTTCACAAAAAAGTGAAATTTTCAAAAATCCAGAAAATTGGCTGAAAATGACTAAGTATCAAAGACTCATTGGGCGAAACGCTCTGGAACTGAAATTGGAACGCTGACTGCCATTTGCCCTATCTGAAAGACTGATAAATGCCAGAAAAATGACTAAGTCCAAAAAAAAAAATTTTTTCAACTTTTTTCAATTTTACCCCCGTGGGATATATATTCTACCCACACAGATTTGGAACTCTCCTGGGGTACCCTCACACATATTATTCCGTCATTTAGTGGATATTTTCACAAAAAAGTGAAATTTTCAAAAATCCACATAATTGGCTGAAAACGACTAAATATCAAGGGCTCATTGGGCGAATCGCTCTGGAACTGAAATCGGAACGCTCACTGACATTTCCCCTATCTGAAAATCTGATAAACGCCGGAAAAATGACTAATTCCAAATAAAAATTTTTTCAACTTTTTTCAATTTTACCTCGTGGGATATATATTCTTCCCAAACACATTTGCAACTCTCCTGGGGTACCCTCACACATATTATTCCCTCAATTAGTGCATATTTTCACAAAAAAGTCAAATTTTCAAATATCCAGAAAATTGGCTGAAAACGACTAAATATCAAGGACTCATTGGGCGAATCGCTCTGGAATTGAAATCGGAACGCTCACTGACATTTCCCCTATCTGAAAGTGTGATAAACGCCAGAAAAATGACTAAGTCAAAAAAAAATATTTTTTCAACTTTTTTCAATTTTACCCCCGTGGGATAAATATTCTACCCACACACAATTGGAACTCTCCTGGGGTACCCTCACACATATTATTCCCTCATTTAGTGGATATTTTCACAAAAAAGTGAAATTTTCAAAAATCCAAAATATTGACTGAAAATGACTAACTATCAAGGACTCATTGGGCGAATCGCTCTGGAATTGAAATCGGAACGCTCACTGACATTTGCCCTTTCTGAAAGTCTGATAAACGCCGGAAAAATGACTAAGTCAAAAAAAATTTTTTTTCAACTTTTTTCAATTTTACCCCCGTGGGAAATATATTCCACCCACACACATTTGGAACTCTCCTGGGGTACCCTCACACATATTATTCCCTCATTTAGTGGATATTTTCACAAAAAAGTGAAATTTTCAAAAATCCAAAATATTGGCTGAAAATGACTAAATATCAAGGACTCATTGGGCGAATCGCTCTGGAATTGAAATCGGAACGCTCACTGACATTTGCCCTATCTGAAAGTCTGATAAACGCCGGAAAAATGACTAAGTCCAAAAAAAAGTTTTTTTCAACTTTTTTCAATTTTACCCCCATGGGATATATATTCTACCCACACACATTTGGAACTCTCCTGGGGTACCCTCACACATACTATTCCCTCATTTAGTGGATATTTTCACAAAAAAGTGAAATTTTCAAAAATCCAAAATATTGGCTGAAAACGACTAAATATCAAGGACTCATTGGCCGAATCGCTCTGGAACTGAAATCGGAACGCTCACTGACATTTGCCCTATCTGAAAGTCTGATAAACGCCGGAAAAATGACTAAGTCCAAAAAAAAAAAATTGTTCAATTTTTTTCAATTTTACCCCCGTGGGATATATATTCTACCCACACACATTTGGAACTCTCCTGGGGTACCCTCACACATATTATTCCCTCATTTAGTGGATATTTTCACAAAAAAGTGAAATTTTCAAAAATCCACATAATTGGCTGAAAACGACTAAATATCAAGGGCTCATTGGGCGAATCGCTCTGGAACTGAAATCGGAACGCTCACTGACATTTCCCCTATCTGAAAATCTGATAAACGCCGGAAAAATGACTAATTCCAAATAAAAATTTTTTCAACTTTTTTCAATTTTACCTCGTGGGATATATATTCTTCCCAAACACATTTGCAACTCTCCTGGGGTACCCTCACACATATTATTCCCTCAATTAGTGCATATTTTCACAAAAAAGTCAAATTTTCAAATATCCAGAAAATTGGCTGAAAACGACTAAATATCAAGGACTCATTGGGCGAATCGCTCTGGAATTGAAATCGGAACGCTCACTGACATTTCCCCTATCTGAAAGTGTGATAAACGCCAGAAAAATGACTAAGTCAAAAAAAAATATTTTTTCAACTTTTTTCAATTTTACCCCCGTGGGATAAATATTCTACCCACACACAATTGGAACTCTCCTGGGGTACCCTCACACATATTATTCCCTCATTTAGTGGATATTTTCACAAAAAAGTGAAATTTTCAAAAATCCAAAATATTGGCTGAAAATGACTAACTATCAAGGACTCATTGGGCGAATCGCTCTGGAATTGAAATCGGAACGCTCACTGACATTTGCCCTTTCTGAAAGTCTGATAAACGCCGGAAAAATGACTAAGTCAAAAAAAATTTTTTTTCAACTTTTTTCAATTTTACCCCCGTGGGAAATATATTCCACCCACACACATTTGGAACTCTCCTGGGGTACCCTCACACATATTATTCCCTCATTTAGTGGATATTTTCACAAAAAAGTGAAATTTTCAAAAATCCAAAATATTGGCTGAAAATGACTAAATATCAAGGACTCATTGGGCGAATCGCTCTGGAATTGAAATCGGAACGCTCACTGACATTTGCCCTATCTGAAAGTCTGATAAACGCCGGAAAAATGACTAAGTCCAAAAAAAAGTTTTTTTCAACTTTTTTCAATTTTACCCCCATGGGATATATATTCTACCCACACACATTTGGAACTCTCCTGGGGTACCCTCACACATACTATTCCCTCATTTAGTGGATATTTTCACAAAAAAGTGAAATTTTCAAAAATCCAAAATATTGGCTGAAAACGACTAAATATCAAGGACTCATTGGCCGAATCGCTCTGGAACTGAAATCGGAACGCTCACTGACATTTGCCCTATCTGAAAGTCTGATAAACGCCGGAAAAATGACTAAGTCCAAAAAAAAAAAATTGTTCAATTTTTTCAATTTTACCCCCGTGGGATATATATTCTACCCACACACATTTGGAACTCTCCTGGGGTACCCTCACACATATTATTCCCTCATTTAGTGGATATTTTCACAAAAAAGTGAAATTTTCAAAATTCCAAAATATTGGCTGAAAACGACTAAATATCAAGGACTCATTGGGCGAATCGCTCTGGAATTGAAATCGGAACGCTCACTGACATTTGCCCTTTCTGAAAGTCTGATAAACGCCGGAAAAATGACTAAGTCCAAAAAAAAATTTTTTTCAACTTTTTTCAATTTTACCCCAATGGGATATATATTCTACCCACACACATTTGGAACTCTCCTGGGGTACCCTCGCACATATTATTCCCTCATTTAGTGGATATTTTCACAAAAAAGTGAAATTTTCAAAAATCCAAAATATTGGCTGAAAACGACTAAATATCAAGGACTTATTGGGCGAATCACTCTGGAACTGAAATCGGAATGCTCACTGACATTTTCCCTATCTGAAAGTCTGATAAACGCCGGAAAAATTACTAAGTCCAAAAAAAAAATGTGTTCAACTTTTTTCAATTTTACCCCCGTGGGATATATATTTTACCCACACACATTTGGAACTCTCCTGGGGTACCCTCACACATATTATTCCCTCATTTAGTGGATATTTTCGCAAAAAGTGAAATTTTGAAAAATCCAAAATATTGGCTGAAAACGACTAAATTACAAGGACTCATTGGGCAAACGCTCTGGAACTGAAATCGGAATGCTCACTGACATTTGCCCTATCTGAAAGTCTGATAAACGCCGGAAAAATGACTAAGTTCAAAAAAAAAATGTGTTCATTTTTTTTCCATTTTACCCCTGTGGGATATATATTCTACCCACACACATTTGGAACTCTCCTGGGGTACCCTCACACATATTATTCCCTCATTTAGTGGATATTTTCACAAAAAAAGTGAAATTTTCAAAAATCCATAAAATTGGCTGAAAAAGAGTAAATATCAAAGACTCATAGGGCAAATTGCTCTGGAACTGAAATTGGAACGCTCACTGACATTTCCCCTATCTGAAAGTCTGATAAACGCCGGAAAAATGACTAAGTTCAAAAAAAAAATTTGTTCAACTTTTTTCAATTTTACCCCTGTGGGATATATATTCTACCCACACACATTTGGAACTCTCCTGGGGTACCCTCACACATATTATTCCCTCATTTAGTGGATATTTTCACAAAAAAGTGAAATTTTCAAAATTCCAAAATATTGGCTGAAAACGACTAAATATCAAGGACTGATTGGGCGAATCGCTCTGGAATTGAAATCGGAATGCTCACTGACATTTCCCCTATCTGAAAGTCTGATAAAGGCTGGAAAAATGACTAAGTCAAAAAAAAATATTTTTTCAACTTTTTTCAATTTTACCCCCGTGGGATATATATTCTACCCACACACATTTGGAACTCTCCTGGGGTACCCTCACACATATTATTCCCTCATTTAGTGGATATTTTCACATAAAAGTGAAATTTTCAAAAATCCATAAAATTGGCTGAAAAAGAGTAAATATCAAAGACTCATAGGGCAAATTGCTCTGGAACTGAAATTGGAACGCTCACTGACATTTCCCCTATCTGAAAGTCTGATAAACGCCGGAAAAATGACTAAGTTCAAAAAAAAAATGTTTTCAACTTTTTTCAATTTTACCCCTGTGGGATATATATTCTACCCACACACATTTGGAACTCTCCTGGGGTACCCTCACACATATTATTCCCTCATTTAGTGGATATTTTCACAAAAAAGTGAAATTTTCAAAATTCCAAAATATTGGCTGAAAACGACTAAATATCAAGGACTCATTGGGCGAATCGCTCTGGAATTGAAATCGTAACGCTCACTGACATTTCCCCTATCTGAAAGTCTGATAAACGCTGGAAAAATGACTAAGTCAAAAAAAAATATTTTTTCAACTTTTTTCAATTTTACCCCCGTGGGATATATATTCTACCCACACACATTTGGAACTCTCCTGGTTTACCCTCACACATATTATTCCCTCATTTAGTGGATATTTTCACATAAAAGTGAAATTTTCAAAAATCCATAAAATTGGCTGAAAAAGAGTAAATATCAAAGACTCATAGGGCAAATTGCTCTGGAACTGAAATTGGAACGCTCACTGACATTTCCCCTATCTGAAAGTCTGATAAACGCCGGAAAAATGACTAAGTTCAAAAAAAAAATTTGTTCATTTTTTTTCAATTTTACCCCTGTGGGATATATATTCTACCCACACACATTTGGAACTCTCCTGGGGTACCCTCACACATATTATTCCCTCATTTAGTGGATATTTTCACAAAAAAAGTGAAATTTTCAAAATTCCAAAATATTGGCTGAAAACGACTAAATATCAAGGACTCATTGGGCGAATCGCTCTGGAATTGAAATCGGAACGCTCACTGACATTTCCCCTATCTGAAAGTCTGATAAACGTTGGAAAAATGACTAAGTCAAAAAAAAATATTTTTTCAACTTTTTTCAATTTTACCCCCGTGGGATATATATTCTACCCACACACATTTGGAACTCTCCTGGTTTACCCTCACACATATTATTCCCTCATTTAGTGGATATTTTCACATAAAAGTGAAATTTTCAAAAATCCACAAAATTGGCTGAAAAAGAGTAAATATCAAAGACTCATAGGGCAAATTGCTCTGGAACTGAAATTGGAACGCTCACTGACATTTCCCCTATCTGAAAGTCTGATAAACGCCGGAAAAATGACTAAGTCCAAAAAAAAATTTTTTTCAACTTTTTTCAATTTTACCCCAATGGGATATATATTCTACCCACACACATTTGGAACTCTCCTGGGGTACCCTCGCACATATTATTCCCTCATTTAGTGGATATTTTCACAAAAAAGTGAAATTTTCAAAAATCCAAAATATTGGCTGAAAACGACTAAATATCAAGGACTTATTGGGCGAATCACTCTGGAACTGAAATCGGAATGCTCACTGACATTTTCCCTATCTGAAAGTCTGATAAACGCCGGAAAAATTACTAAGTCCAAAAAAAAAATGTGTTCAACTTTTTTCAATTTTACCCCCGTGGGATATATATTTTACCCACACACATTTGGAACTCTCCTGGGGTACCCTCACACATATTATTCCCTCATTTAGTGGATATTTTCGCAAAAAAGTGAAATTTTGAAAAATCCAAAATATTGGCTGAAAACGACTAAATTACAAGGACTCATTGGGCAAACGCTCTGGAACTGAAATCGGAATGCTCACTGACATTTGCCCTATCTGAAAGTCTGATAAACGCCGGAAAAATGACTAAGTTCAAAAAAAAAATTTGTTCATTTTTTTTCCATTTTACCCCTGTGGGATATATATTCTACCCACACACATTTGGAACTCTCCTGGGGTACCCTCACACATATTATTCCCTCATTTAGTGGATATTTTCACAAAAAAAGTGAAATTTTCAAAAATCCATAAAATTGGCTGAAAAAGAGTAAATATCAAAGACTCATAGGGCAAATTGCTCTGGAACTGAAATTGGAACGCTCACTGACATTTCCCCTATCTGAAAGTCTGATAAACGCCGGAAAAATGACTAAGTTCAAAAAAAAAATTTGTTCAACTTTTTTCAATTTTACCCCTGTGGGATATATATTCTACCCACCCACATTTGGAACTCTCCTGGGGTACTCTCACACATATTATTCCCTCATTTAGTGGATATTTTCACAAAAAAGTGAAATTTTCAAAATTCCAAAATATTGGCTGAAAACGACTAAATATCAAGGACTGATTGGGCGAATCGCTCTGGAATTGAAATCGGAATGCTCACTGACATTTCCCCTATCTGAAAGTCTGATAAAGGCTGGAAAAATGACTAAGTCAAAAAAAAATATTTTTTCAACTTTTTTCAATTTTACCCCCGTGGGATATATATTCTACCCACACACATTTGGAACTCTCCTGGTTTACCCTCACACATATTATTCCCTCATTTAGTGGATATTTTCACATAAAAGTGAAATTTTCAAAAATCCATAAAATTGGCTGAAAAAGAGTAAATATCAAAGACTCATAGGGCAAATTGCTCTGGAACTGAAATTGGAACGCTCACTGACATTTCCCCTATCTGAAAGTCTGATAAACGCCGGAAAAATGACTAAGTTCAAAAAAAAAATGTTTTCAACTTTTTTCAATTTTACCCCTGTGGGATATATATTCTACCCACACACATTTGGAACTCTCCTGGGGTACCCTCACACATATTATTCCCTCATTTAGTGGATATTTTCACAAAAAAGTGAAATTTTCAAAATTCCAAAATATTGGCTGAAAACGACTAAATATCAAGGACTCATTGGGCGAATCGCTCTGGAATTGAAATCAGAACGCTCACTGACATTTCCCCTATCTGAAAGTCTGATAAACGCTGGAAAAATGACTAAGTCAAAAAAAAATATTTTTTCAACTTTTTTCAATTTTACCCCCGTGGGATATATATTCTACCCACACACATTTGGAACTCTCCTGGTTTACCCTCACACATATTATTCCCTCATTTAGTGGATATTTTCACATAAAAGTGAAATTTTCAAAAATCCATAAAATTGGCTGAAAAAGAGTAAATATCAAAGACTCATAGGGCAAATTGCTCTGGAACTGAAATTGGAACGCTCACTGACATTTCCCCTATCTGAAAGTCTGATAAACGCCGGAAAAATGACTATGTCCAAAAAAAAATGTTTTCAACTTTTTTCAATTTTACCCCTGTGGGATATATATTCTACCCACACACATTTGGAACTCTCCTGGGGTACCCTCACACATATTATTCCCTCATTTAGTGGATATTTTCACAAAAAAGTGAAATTTTCAAAAATCCAAAATATTGGCTGAAAACGACTAAATATCAAGGACTCATTGGGCGAATCGCTCTGGAATTGAAATCGTAACGCTCACTGACATTTCCCCTATCTGAAAGTCTGATAAACGCTGGAAAAATGACTAAGTCAAAAAAAAATATTTTTTCAACTTTTTTCAATTTTACCCCCGTGGGATATATATTCTACCCACACACATTTGGAACTCTCCTGGTTTACCCTCACACATATTATTCCCTCATTTAGTGGATATTTTCACATAAAAGTGAAATTTTCAAAAATCCATAAAATTGGCTGAAAAAGAGTAAATATCAAAGACTCATAGGGCAAATTGCTCTGGAACTGAAATTGGAACGCTCACTGACATTTCCCCTATCTGAAAGTCTGATAAACGCCGGAAAAATGACTATGTCCAAAAAAAAATGTTTTCAACTTTTTTCAATTTTACCCCTGTGGGATATATATTCTACCCACACACATTTGGAACTCTCCTGGGGTACCCTCACACATATTATTCCCTCATTTAGTGGATATTTTCACAAAAAAGTGAAATTTTCAAAAATCCAAAATATTGGCTGAAAACGACTAAATATCAAGGACTCATTGGGCGAATCGCTCTGGAATTGAAATCGTAACGCTCACTGACATTTCCCCTATCTGAAAGTCTGATAAACGCTGGAAAAATGACTAAGTAAAAAAAAAATATTTTTTCAACTTTTTTCAATTTTACCCCCGTGGGATATATATTCTACCCACACACATTTGGAACTCTCCTGGTTTACCCTCACACATATTATTCCCTCATTTAGTGGATATTTTCACATAAAAGTGAAATTTTCAAAAATCCATAAAATTGGCTGAAAAAGAGTAAATATCAAAGACTCATAGGGCAAATTGCTCTGGAACTGAAATTGGAACGCTCACTGACATTTCCCCTATCTGAAAGTCTGATAAACGCCGGAAAAATGACTAAGTTCAAAAAAAAAATTTGTTCATTTTTTTTCAATTTTACCCCTGTGGGATATATATTCTACCCACACACATTTGGAACTCTCCTGGGGTACCCTCACACATATTATTCCCTCATTTAGTGGATAGTTTCACAAAAAAAGTGAAATTTTCAAAATTCCAAAATATTGGCTGAAAACGACTAAATATCAAGGACTCATTGGGCGAATCGCTCTGGAATTGAAATCGGAACGCTCACTGACATTTCCCCTATCTGAAAGTCTGATAAACGTTGGAAAAATGACTAAGTCAAAAAAAAATATTTTTTCAACTTTTTTCAATTTTACCCCCGTGGGATATATATTCTACCCACACACATTTGGAACTCTCCTGGTTTTCCCTCACACATATTATTCCCTCATTTAGTGGATATTTTCACATAAAAGTGAAATTTTCAAAAATCCACAAAATTGGCTGAAAAAGAGTAAATATCAAAGACTCATAGGGCAAATTGCTCTGGAACTGAAATTGGAACGCTCACTGACATTTCCCCTATCTGAAAGTCTGATAAACGCCGGAAAAATGACTAAGTTCAAAAAAAAAATTTGTTCATTTTTTTTCAATTTTACCCCTGTGGGATATATATTCTACCCACACACATTTGGAACTCTCCTGGGGTACCCTCACACATATTATTCCCTCATTTAGTGGATATTTTCACAAAAAAAGTGAAATTTTCAAAATTCCAAAATATTGGCTGAAAACGACTAAATATCAAGGACTCATTGGGCGAATCGCTCTGGAATTGAAATCGGAATGCTCACTGACATTTCCCCTATCTGAAAGTCTGATAAACGCTGGAAAAATGACTAAGTCAAAAAAAAATATTTTTTCAACTTTTTTCAATTTTACCCCCGTGGGATATATATTCTACCCACACACATTTGGAACTCTCCTGGTTTACCCTCACACATATTATTCCCTCATTTAGTGGATATTTTCACATAAAAGTGAAATTTTCAAAAATCCATAAAATTGGCTGAAAAAGAGTAAATATCAAAGACTCATAGGGCAAATTGCTCTGGAACTGAAATTGGAACGCTCACTGACATTTCCCCTATCTGAAAGTCTGATAAACGCCGGAAAAATGACTAAGTCCAAAAAAAAATTTTTTTCAACTTTTTTCAATTTTACCCCAATGGGATATATATTCTACCCACACACATTTGGAACTCTCCTGGGGTACCCTCGCACATATTATTCCCTCATTTAGTGGATATTTTCACAAAAAAGTGAAATTTTCAAAAATCCAAAATATTGGCTGAAAACGACTAAATATCAAGGACTTATTGGGCGAATCACTCTGGAACTGAAATCGGAATGCTCACTGACATTTTCCCTATCTGAAAGTCTGATAAACGCCGGAAAAATTACTAAGTCCAAAAAAAAAATGTGTTCAACTTTTTTCAATTTTACCCCCGTGGGATATATATTTTACCCACACACATTTGGAACTCTCCTGGGGTACCCTCACACATATTATTCCCTCATTTAGTGGATATTTTCGCAAAAAAGTGAAATTTTGAAAAATCCAAAATATTGGCTGAAAACGACTAAATTACAAGGACTCATTGGGCAAACGCTCTGGAACTGAAATCGGAATGCTCACTGACATTTGCCCTATCTGAAAGTCTGATAAACGCCGGAAAAATGACTAAGTTCAAAAAAAAAATTTGTTCATTTTTTTTCCATTTTACCCCTGTGGGATATATATTCTACCCACACACATTTGGAACTCTCCTGGGGTACCCTCACACATATTATTCCCTCATTTAGTGGATATTTTCACAAAAAAAGTGAAATTTTCAAAAATCCATAAAATTGGCTGAAAAAGAGTAAATATCAAAGACTCATAGGGCAAATTGCTCTGGAACTGAAATTGGAACGCTCACTGACATTTCCCCTATCTGAAAGTCTGATAAACGCCGGAAAAATGACTAAGTTCAAAAAAAAAATTTGTTCAACTTTTTTCAATTTTACCCCTGTGGGATATATATTCTACCCACACACATTTGGAACTCTCCTGGGGTACCCTCACACATATTATTCCCTCATTTAGTGGATATTTTCACAAAAAAGTGAAATTTTCAAAATTCCAAAATATTGGCTGAAAACGACTAAATATCAAGGACTGATTGGGCGAATCGTTCTGGAATTGAAATCGGAATGCTCACTGACATTTCCCCTATCTGAAAGTCTGATAAAGGCTGGAAAAATGACTAAGTCAAAAAAAAATATTTTTTCAACTTTTTTCAATTTTACCCCCGTGGGATATATATTCTACCCACACACATTTGGAACTCTCCTGGTTTACCCTCACACATATTATTCCCTCATTTAGTGGATATTTTCACATAAAAGTGAAATTTTCAAAAATCCATAAAATTGGCTGAAAAAGAGTAAATATCAAAGACTCATAGGGCAAATTGCTCTGGAACTGAAATTGGAACGCTCACTGACATTTCCCCTATCTGAAAGTCTGATAAACGCCGGAAAAATGACTAAGTTCAAAAAAAAAATGTTTTCAACTTTTTTCAATTTTACCCCTGTGGGATATATATTCTACCCACACACATTTGGAACTCTCCTGGGGTACCCTCACACATATTATTCCCTCATTTAGTGGATATTTTCACAAAAAAGTGAAATTTTCAAAATTCCAAAATATTGGCTGAAAACGACTAAATATCAAGGACTCATTGGGCGAATCGCTCTGGAATTGAAATCAGAACGCTCACTGACATTTCCCCTATCTGAAAGTCTGATAAACGCTGGAAAAATGACTAAGTCAAAAAAAAATATTTTTTCAACTTTTTTCAATTTTACCCCCGTGGGATATATATTCTACCCACACACATTTGGAACTCTCCTGGTTTACCCTCACACATATTATTCCCTCATTTAGTGGATATTTTCACATAAAAGTGAAATTTTCAAAAATCCATAAAATTGGCTGAAAAAGAGTAAATATCAAAGACTCATAGGGCAAATTGCTCTGGAACTGAAATTGGAACGCTCACTGACATTTCCCCTATCTGAAAGTCTGATAAACGCCGGAAAAATGACTATGTCCAAAAAAAAATGTTTTCAACTTTTTTCAATTTTACCCCTGTGGGATATATATTCTACCCACACACATTTGGAACTCTCCTGGGGTACCCTCACACATATTATTCCCTCATTTAGTGGATATTTTCACAAAAATGTGAAATTTTCAAAAATCCAAAATATTGGCTGAAAACGACTAAATATCAAGGACTCATTGGGCGAATCGCTCTGGAATTGAAATCGTAACGCTCACTGACATTTCCCCTATCTGAAAGTCTGATAAACGCTGGAAAAATGACTAAGTCAAAAAAAAATATTTTTTCAACTTTTTTCAATTTTACCCCCGTGGGATATATATTCTACCCACACACATTTGGAACTCTCCTGGTTTACCCTCACACATATTATTCCCTCATTTAGTGGATATTTTCACATAAAAGTGAAATTTTCAAAAATCCATAAAATTGGCTGAAAAAGAGTAAATATCAAAGACTCATAGGGCAAATTGCTCTGGAACTGAAATTGGAACGCTCACTGACATTTCCCCTATCTGAAAGTCTGATAAACGCCGGAAAAATGACTATGTCCAAAAAAAAATGTTTTCAACTTTTTTCAATTTTACCCCTGTGGGATATATATTCTACCCACACACATTTGGAACTCTCCTGGGGTACCCTCACACATATTATTCCCTCATTTAGTGGATATTTTCACAAAAAAGTGAAATTTTCAAAAATCCAAAATATTGGCTGAAAACGACTAAATATCAAGGACTCATTGGGCGAATCGCTCTGGAATTGAAATCGTAACGCTCACTGACATTTCCCCTATCTGAAAGTCTGATAAACGCTGGAAAAATGACTAAGTAAAAAAAAAATATTTTTTCAACTTTTTTCAATTTTACCCCCGTGGGATATATATTCTACCCACACACATTTGGAACTCTCCTGGTTTACCCTCACACATATTATTCCCTCATTTAGTGGATATTTTCACATAAAAGTGAAATTTTCAAAAATCCATAAAATTGGCTGAAAAAGAGTAAATATCAAAGACTCATAGGGCAAATTGCTCTGGAACTGAAATTGGAACGCTCACTGACATTTCCCCTATCTGAAAGTCTGATAAACGCCGGAAAAATGACTAAGTTCAAAAAAAAAATTTGTTCATTTTTTTTCAATTTTACCCCTGTGGGATATATATTCTACCCACACACATTTGGAACTCTCCTGGGGTACCCTCACACATATTATTCCCTCATTTAGTGGATATTTTCACAAAAAAAGTGAAATTTTCAAAATTCCAAAATATTGGCTGAAAACGACTAAATATCAAGGACTCATTGGGCGAATCGCTCTGGAATTGAAATCGGAACGCTCACTGACATTTCCCCTATCTGAAAGTCTGATAAACGTTGGAAAAATGACTAAGTCAAAAAAAAATATTTTTTCAACTTTTTTCAATTTTACCCCCGTGGGATATATATTCTACCCACACACATTTGGAACTCTCCTGGTTTTCCCTCACACATATTATTCCCTCATTTAGTGGATATTTTCACATAAAAGTGAAATTTTCAAAAATCCACAAAATTGGCTGAAAAAGAGTAAATATCAAAGACTCATAGGGCAAATTGCTCTGGAACTGAAATTGGAACGCTCACTGACATTTCCCCTATCTGAAAGTCTGATAAACGCCGGAAAAATGACTAAGTTCAAAAAAAAAATTTGTTCATTTTTTTTCAATTTTACCCCTGTGGGATATATATTCTACCCACACACATTTGGAACTCTCCTGGGGTACCCTCACACATATTATTCCCTCATTTAGTGGATATTTTCACAAAAAAAGTGAAATTTTCAAAATTCCAAAATATTGGCTGAAAACGACTAAATATCAAGGACTCATTGGGCGAATCGCTCTGGAATTGAAATCGGAATGCTCACTGACATTTCCCCTATCTGAAAGTCTGATAAACGCTGGAAAAATGACTAAGTCAAAAAAAAATATTTTTTCAACTTTTTTCAATTTTACCCCCGTGGGATATATATTCTACCCACACACATTTGGAACTCTCCTGGTTTACCCTCACACATATTATTCCCTCATTTAGTGGATATTTTCACATAAAAGTGAAATTTTCAAAAATCCATAAAATTGGCTGAAAAAGAGTAAATATCAAAGACTCATAGGGCAAATTGCTCTGGAACTGAAATTGGAACGCTCACTGACATTTCCCCTATCTGAAAGTCTGATAAACGCCGGAAAAATGACTATGTCCAAAAAAAAATATTTTCAACTTTTTTCAATTTTACCCCTGTGGGATATATATTCTACCCACACACATTTGGAACTCTCCTGGTTTACCCTCACACATATTATTCCCTCATTTAGTGGATATTTTCACATAAAAGTGAAATTTTCAAAAATCCATAAAATTGGCTGAAAAAGAGTAAATATCAAAGACTCATAGGGCAAATTGCTCTGGAACTGAAATTGGAACGCTCACTGACATTTCCCCTATCTGAAAGTCTGATAAACGCCGGAAAAATGACTAAGTTCAAAAAAAAAATTTGTTCATTTT
This sequence comes from Phyllobates terribilis, assembly GCF_046119375.1. Classification (NCBI taxonomy): domain Eukaryota; kingdom Metazoa; phylum Chordata; class Amphibia; order Anura; family Dendrobatidae; genus Phyllobates; species Phyllobates terribilis. Next base: position 829,873 of record NW_027363331.1, read on the forward strand.
TTTTCAATTTTACCCCTGTGGGATATATATTCTACCCACACACATTTGGAACTCTCCTGGGGTACCCTCACACATATTATTCCCTCATTTAGTGGATATTTTCACAAAAAAAGTGAAATTTTCAAAATTCCAAAATATTGGCTGAAAACGACTAAATATCAAGGACTCATTGGGCGAATCGCTCTGGAATTGAAATCGGAATGCTCACTGACATTTCCCCTATCTGAAAGTCTGATAAACGCTGGAAAAATGACTAAGTCAAAAAAAAATATTTTTTCAACTTTTTTCAATTTTACCCCCGTGGGATATATATTCTACCCACACACATTTGGAACTCTCCTGGTTTACCCTCACACATATTATTCCCTCATTTAGTGGATATTTTCACATAAAAGTGAAATTTTCAAAAATCCATAAAATTGGCTGAAAAAGAGTAAATATCAAAGACTCATAGGGCAAATTGCTCTGGAACTGAAATTGGAACGCTCACTGACATTTCCCCTATCTGAAAGTCTGATAAACGCCGGAAAAATGACTATGTCCAAAAAAAAATATTTTCAACTTTTTTCAATTTTACCCCTGTGGGATATATATTCTACCCACACACATTTAGAACTCTCCTGGGGTACCCTCACACATATTATTCCATCATTTAGTGGATATTTTCACAAAAAAGTGAAATTTTCAAAATTCCAAAATATTGGCTGAAAACGACCAAATATCAAGGACTCATTGGGCGAATCGCTCTGGAATTGAAATCAGAACGCTCACTGACATTTCCCCTATCTGAAAGTCTGATAAACGCTGGAAAAATGACTAAGTCAAAAAAAAATATTTTTTCAACTTTTTTCAATTTTACCCCCGTGGGATATATATTCTACCCACACACATTTGGAACTCTCCTGGTTTACCCTCACACATATTATTCCCTCATTTAGTGGATATTTTCACATAAAAGTGAAATTTTCAAAAATCCATAAAATTGGCTGAAAAAGAGTAAATATCAAAGACTCATAGGGCAAATTGCTCTGGAACTGAAATTGGAACGCTCACTGACATTTCCCCTATCTGAAAGTCTGATAAACGCCGGAAAAATGACTATGTCCAAAAAAAAATGTTTTCAACTTTTTTCAATTTTACCCCTGTGGGATATATATTCTACCCACACACATTTGGAACTCTCCTGGGGTACCCTCACACATATTATTCCCTCATTTAGTGGATATTTTCACAAAAAAGTGAAATTTTCAAAAATCCAAAATATTGGCTGAAAACGACTAAATATCAAGGACTCATTGGGCGAATCGCTCTGGAATTGAAATCGTAACGCTCACTGACATTTCCCCTATCTGAAAGTCTGATAAACGCTGGAAAAATGACTAAGTCAAAAAAAAATATTTTTTCAACTTTTTTCAATTTTACCCCCGTGGGATATATATTCTACCCACACACATTTGGAACTCTCCTGGTTTACCCTCACACATATTATTCCCTCATTTAGTGGATATTTTCACATAAAAGTGAAATTTTCAAAAATCCATAAAATTGGCTGAAAAAGAGTAAATATCAAAGACTCATAGGGCAAATTGCTCTGGAACTGAAATTGGAACGCTCACTGACATTTCCCCTATCTGAAAGTCTGATAAACGCCGGAAAAATGACTAAGTTAAAAAAAAAAATTTGTTCATTTTTTTTCAATTTTACCCCTGTGGGATATATATTCTACCCACACACATTTGGAACTCTCCTGGGGTACCCTCACACATATTATTCCCTCATTTAGTGGATATTTTCACAAAAAAAGTGAAATTTTCAAAATTCCAAAATATTGGCTGAAAACGACTAAATATCAAGGACTCATTGGGCGAATCGCTCTGGAATTGAAATCGGAACGCTCACTGACATTTCCCCTATCTGAAAGTCTGATAAACGTTGGAAAAATGACTAAGTCAAAAAAAAATATTTTTTCAACTTTTTTCAATTTTACCCCCGTGGGATATATATTCTACCCACACACATTTGGAACTCTCCTGGTTTACCCTCACACATATTATTCCCTCATTTAGTGGATATTTTCACATAAAAGTGAAATTTTCAAAAATCCATAAAATTGGCTGAAAAAGAGTAAATATCAAAGACTCATAGGGCAAATTGCTCTGGAACTGAAATTGGAACGCTCACTGACATTTCCCCTATCTGAAAGTCTGATAAACGCCGGAAAAATGACTAAGTTCAAAAAAAAAATTTGTTCAACTTTTTTCAATTTTACCCCTGTGGGATATATATTCTACCCACACACATTTGGAACTCTCCTGGGGTACCCTCACACATATTATTCCCTCATTTAGTGGATATTTTCACAAAAAAGTGAAATTTTCAAAATTCCAAAATATTGGCTGAAAACGACTAAATATCAAGGACTCATTGGGCGAATCGCTCTGGAATTGAAATCAGAACGCTCACTGACATTTCCCCTATCTGAAAGTCTGATAAACGCTGGAAAAATGACTAAGTCAAAAAAAAATATTTTTTCAACTTTTTTCAATTTTACCCCCGTGGGATATATATTCTACCCACACACATTTGGAACTCTCCTGGTTTACCCTCACACATATTATTCCCTCATTTAGTGGATATTTTCACATAAAAGTGAAATTTTCAAAAATACATAAAATTGGCTGAAAAAGAGTAAATATCAAAGACTCATAGGGCAAATTGCTCTGGAACTGAAATTGGAACGCTCACTGACATTTCCCCTATCTGAAAGTCTGATAAACGCCGGAAAAATGACTATGTCCAAAAAAAAATGTTTTCAACTTTTTTCAATTTTACCCCTGTGGGATATATATTCTACCCACACACATTTGGAACTCTCCTGGGGTACCCTCACACATATTATTCCCTCATTTAGTGGATATTTTCACAAAAAAGTGAAATTTTCAAAAATCCAAAATATTGGCTGAAAACGACTAAATATCAAGGACTCATTGGGCGAATCGCTCTGGAATTGAAATCGGAACGCTCACTGACATTTCCCCTATCTGAAAGTCTGATAAACGCTGGAAAAATGACTAAGTCAAAAAAAAATATTTTTTCAACTTTTTTCAATTTTACCCCCGTGGGATATATATTCTACCCACACACATTTGGAACTCTCCTGGTTTACCCTCACACATATTATTCCCTCATTTAGTGGATATTTTCACATAAAAGTGAAATTTTCAAAAATCCATAAAATTGGCTGAAAAAGAGTAAATATCAAAGACTCATAGGGCAAATTGCTCTGGAACTGAAATTGGAATGCTCACTGACATTTCCCCTATCTGAAAGTCTGATAAACGCCGGAAAAATGACTAAGTTCAAAAAAAAAATTTGTTCAACTTTTTTCAATTTTACCCCTGTGGGATATATATTCTACCCACACACATTTGGAACTCTCCTGGGGTACCCTCACACATATTATTCCCTCATTTAGTGGATATTTTCACAAAAAAGTGAAATTTTCAAAATTCCAAAATATTGGCTGAAAACGACTAAATATCAAGGACTCATTGGGCGAATCGCTCTGGAATTGAAATCGGAACGCTCACTGACATTTCCCCTATCTGAAAGTCTGATAAACGCTGGAAAAATGACCAAGTCAAAAAAAAATATTTTTTCAACTTTTTTCAATTTTACCCCCATGGGATATATATTCTACCCACACACATTTGGAACTCTCCTGGGGTACTCTCACACATATTATTCCCTCATTTAGTGGATATTTTCACAAAAAAGTGAAATTTTCAAAAATCCAAAATATTGGCTGAAAACGACTAAATATCAAGGACTCATTGCATGAATCGTTGTGGAACTGAATATTTTTTCAACTTTTTTCAATTTTACCCCCATGGGATATATATTCTACCCACACACATTTGGAACTCTCCTGGGGTACTCTCACACATATTATTCCCTCATTTAGTGGATATTTTCTCAAAAAAGTGAAATTTTCAAATTTCCAAAATATTGGCTGAAAACGACTATATATCAAGGACTCATTCGGCTAATCGCTCTGGAACTGAAATCGGAACGCACACTGACATTTGCCCTATCTGAAAGTCTGATAAACGCCGCAAAAATGACTAAGTCCAAAAAAAAAAATTTGTTCAACTTTTTTCAATTTTACCCCCGTGGGATATATATTCCACCCACACACATTTGGAACTCTCCTGGGGTACCCTCACACATATTATTCCATCATTTAGTGGATATTTTCACAAAAAAGTGAAATTTTCAAAATTCCAAAATAATGGCTGGAAACGACTAAATATCAAGGACTCATTGGGCGAATCGCTCTGGAACTTAAATCGGAACGCTCACTAACATTTCCCCTATCTGAAAGTCTGATAAACGCCGGAAAAATGACTAAGTCCAAAAAAAAATTTTTTTCAACTTTCTTCAATTTTACCCCCATGGGATATATATTCTACCCACACACATTTGGAACTCTCCTGGGGTACCCTCACACATATTATTCCCTCATTTAGTGGATATTTTCTCAAAAAAGTGAAATTTTCAAAATTCCAAAATATTGGCTGAAAACGACTAAATATCAAGGACTCATTGGGCGAATCGCTCTGGAACTGAAATCGGAACGCTCACTGACATTTGCCCTATCTGAAAGTCTGATAAACGCCGGAAAAATGACTAAGTCCAAAAAAAAAATTTTTTTCAACGTTTTTCAATTTTACCCCCGTTAGAAATATATTCCACCCACACACATTTGGAACTCTCCTGGGGTGCCCTCACACATATTATTCCCTCATTTAGTGGATATTTTCACAAAAAAGTGAAATTTTCAAAATTCCAAAATATTGGCTGAAAACGACTAAATATCAAGGACTCATTGGGTGAATCGCTCTGGAACTGAAATCGAAACGCTCACTGACATTTCCCCTATCTGAAAGTCTGATAAACGCCAGTAAAATGACTAAGTCCAAAAAAAAAAAAATTCAACTTTTTTCAATTTTACCCCCGTGGGATATATATTCTACCCACACATATTTCGAACTCTCCTGGGGTACCCTCAAACATATTATTCCCTCATTTAGTGGATATTTTCACAAAAAAGTGAAATTTTCAAAAATCCAGAAAATTGGCTGAAAACAACTAAATATCAAGGACTCAGTAGGCGAATCAGTCTGGAACTGAAATCAGAACGGTTGCTGACATTTGCCCTATCTGAAAGTCTGATAAACGCCGGAAAAATGACAGCCCAAAAAAAGAATTTTTTCAACTTTTTTCAATTTTACAACCGTGGGATATATATTCTACCCACACACATTTGGAACTCTCCTGGGGTACCCTCACACATATTATTCCCTCATTTAGTGGATATTTTCACAAAAAAGTGAAATTTTCAAAAATCCAGAAAATTGGCTGAAAACGAATAAATATCAAGGACTCATTGGGCGAACCGCTCTGGAACTGAAATCGGAACGCTCACTGACATTTCCCCTATCTGAAAGTCTGATAAACGCCGGAAAAATGACTAAGTCCAAAAAAAAAATTTTTTCAACTTTTTTCAATTTTACCCCCGTGGGATATATATTCTACCCACACATATTTGGAACTCTCCTGGGGTACCCTCAAACATATTATTCCCTCATTTAGTGGATATTTTCACAAAAAAGTGAAATTTTCAAAAATCCAAAATATTGGCTAAAAACGACTAAATATCAAGGACCCATTGGGCGAATCGCTCTGGAACTGAAATCGGAACACTCACTGACATTTCCCCTATCTGAAAGTTTGATAAACGCCGGAAAAATGACTAAGTCCAAAAAAAATTTTTTTTCAACTTTTTTCAATTTTACCCCCGTGGTATATATATTCTACCCACACATATTTGGAACTCTCCTGGGGTACCCTCACACATATTATTCCCTCATTTAGTGGATATTTTCACAAAAAAGTGAAATTTTCAAAAATCCAGAAAATTGGCTGAAAACAACTAAATATCAAGGACTCATTGGGCAAACGCTCTGGAACTGAAATCGGAATGCTCACTGACATTTCCCCTATCTGAAACTCTGATAAACGCCGGAAAAATGACAGTCCAAAAAAAAAATTTTTTTTATCTTTTTTCAATTTTACCCCCGTGGGATACATATTCTACCCACACACATTTGGAACTCTCCTGGGGTACCCTCACACATATTATTCCCTCATTTAATGGATATTTTCACAAAAAAGTGAAATTTTCAAAAATCCAAAATATTGGCTGAAAATGACTAAATATCAAGGACTCAGTGGGCGAATCGCTCTGGAACTGAAATCGGAACGCTCATTGACATTTGCCCTATCTGAAAGTCTGATAAGCGCGAGAAAAATGACAGTCCAAAAAAAAAAATTTTTCAACTTTTTTCAATTTTACCCCCGTTGGATATATATTCTACCCACACACATTTGGAACTCTCCTCTAGTACCCTCACACATATTATTCCCTCATTTGGTGGATATTTTCACAAAAAAGTGAAATTTTTAAAAATACAGGAATTTAGCTGAAAACGACTAAATATCAAGGACTCATTGGGAGAATCGCTCTGGAACTGAAATCGGAACATTCACTGACATTTCCCCTATCTGAAAGTCAGATAAATGCCGGAAAAATGACTAAGTCCAAAAAAAAAATGTTTTCAACTTTTTTCAATTTTACCCCCGTGGGATATATATTCTACCCACACACATTTGGAACTCTCCTGGGGTACCCTCACACATATTATTCCCTCATTTAATGGATATTTTCACAAAAAAGTGAAATTTTCAAAAATCCAAAATATTGGCTGAAAATGACTAAATATCAAGGACTCAGTGGGCGAATCGCTCTGGAACTGAAATCGGAACGCTCATTGACATTTACCCTATCTGAAAGTCTGATAAACGCCGGAAAAATGACAGTCCAAAAAAAAAAAATTTTCAACTTTTTTCAATTTTACCACCGTGGGATATATATTCTACCCACACACATTTGGAACTCTCCTGGGGTACCCTAACACATATTATTCCTTCATTTAGTGGATATTTTCACAAAAAAGTGAAATTTTCAAGAATCCAAAATATTGGCTGAAAACGACTAAATATCAAGGACTCATTGGGCGAATCCCTCTGGAACTGAAATCGGAACACTCACTGACATTTCCCCTATCTGAAAGTCTGATAAACGCCGGAGAAATGACTAAGTCCAAAAAAAAAATGTTTTCAACTTTTTTCAATTTTACCCCCGTGGGATATATATTCTACCCACACACATTTGGAACTCTCCTGGGGTACCCTCACACATATTATTCCGTCATTTAGTGGATGTTTTCACAAAAAAGTTACATTTTCAAAAATCCAAAATATTGGCTGAAAATGACTAGATATCAAGGACTCATTGGCTGAATAGCTCTGGAACTGAAATCGGAACGCTCACTGACATTTGCCCTATCTGAAAGTCTGATAAACTCCGGAAAAATGACTAAGCCAAAAAAAAATTTTTTTTAACCTTTTTTCAATTTTACACCCGTGGGATATATATTCTACCCACACACATTTGGAACTCTCCTAGGGTACCCTCACACATATTATTCCCTCATTTAATGGATATTCTCACAAAAAAGTGAAATTTTCAAAAATCCAAAATATTGGCTGAAAACGACTAAATATCAAGGACTCATTGGGTGAGTCACTCTGGAACTAAAATCGGAACGCTCACTGACATTTGCCCTATCTGAAAGTCTGATAAACGCCGGAAAAATGACTAAGTCCAAAAAAAAAATGTTTTCAACTTTTTTCAATTTTACCCCCGTGGGATATATATTCTACCCACACACATTTGAAACTCTCCTGGGGTACCCTCACACATATTATTCCCTCATTTAGTGGATATTTTCACAAAAAAGTGAAATTTTCAAAAATCCAAAATATTGGCTGAAAACGACTAAATATCAAGGACTCATTGGGCGAATCGCTCTGGAACTGAAATCGGAACGCTCACTGACACTTCCCCTATCTGAAAGTCTGATAAACGCCGGAAAAATGACTAAGTCCAAAAAAAAATTTTTTTCAGCTTTTTTCAATTTTACCCCCGTGGGATATATATTCTACCCACACACTTGGAACTCTCCTGGGGTACCCTCACACATATTATTCCCTCATTTAGTGGATATTTTCACAAAAAAGTGAAATTTTCAAAAATCCAGAAAATTGGCTGAAAACGAATAAATATCAAGGACTCATTGGGCGAACCGCTCTGGAACTGAAATCGGAACGCTCACTGACATTTCCCCTATCTGAAAGTCTGATAAACGCCGGAAAAATGACTAAGTCCAAAAAAAAAATTTTTTCAACTTTTTTCAATTTTACCCCCGTGGGATATATATTCTACCCACACATATTTGGAACTCTCCTGGGGTACCCTCAAACATATTATTCCCTCATTTAGTGGATATTTTCCCAAAAAAGTGAAATTTTCAAAAATCCAAAATATTGGCTAAAAACGACTAAATATCAAGGACCCATTGGGCGAATCGCTCTGGAACTGAAATCGGAACACTCACTGACATTTCCCCTATCTGAAAGTTTGATAAACGCCGGAAAAATGACTAAGTCCAAAAAAAATTTTTTTTCAACTTTTTTCAATTTTACCCCCGTGGTATATATATTCTACCCACACATATTTGGAACTCTCCTGGGGTACCCTCACACATATTATTCCCTCATTTAGTGGATATTTTCACAAAAAAGTGAAATTTTCAAAAATCCAGAAAATTGGCTGAAAACAACTAAATATCAAGGACTCATTGGGCGAATCGCTCTGGAACTGAAATCGGAACGCTCACTGACATTTCCCCTATCTGAAACTCTGATAAACGCCGGAAAAATGACAGTCCAAAAAAAAAATTTTTTTTATCTTTTTTCAATTTTACCCCCGTGGGATACATATTCTACCCACACACATTTGGAACTCTCCTGGGGTACCCTCACACATATTATTCCCTCATTTAATGGATATTTTCACAAAAAAGTGAAATTTTCAAAAATCTAAAATATTGGCTGAAAATGACTAAATATCAAGGACTCAGTGGGCGAATCGCTCTGGAACTGAAATCGGAACGCTCATTGACATTTGCCCTATCTGAAAGTCTGATAAGCGCGGGAAAAATGACAGTCCAAAAAAAAAAATTTTTCAACTTTTTTCAATTTTACCCCCGTTGGATATATATTCTACCCACACACATTTGGAACTCTCCTCTAGTACCCTCACACATATTATTCCCTCATTTGGTGGATATTTTCACAAAAAAGTGAAATTTTTAAAAATACAGGAATTTAGCTGAAAACGACTAAATATCAAGGACTCATTGGGAGAATCGCTCTGGAACTGAAATCGGAACATTCACTGACATTTCCCCTATCTGAAAGTCAGATAAATGCCGGAAAAATGACTAAGTCCAAAAAAAAAATGTTTTCAACTTTTTTCAATTTTACCCCCGTGGGATATATATTCTACCCACACACATTTGGAACTCTCCTGGGGTACCCTAACACATATTATTCCTTCATTTAGTGGATATTTTCACAAAAAAGTGAAATTTTCAAGAATCCAAAATATTGGCTGAAAACGACTAAATATCAAGGACTCATTGGGCGAATCCCTCTGGAACTGAAATCGGAACACTCACTGACATTTCCCCTATCTGAAAGTCTGATAAACGCCGGAGAAATGACTAAGTCCAAAAAAAAAATGTTTTCAACTTTTTTCAATTTTACCCCCGTGGGATATATATTCTACCCACACACATTTGGAACTCTCCTGGGGTACCCTCACACATATTATTCCGTCATTTAGTGGATGTTTTCACAAAAAAGTTACATTTTCAAAAATCCAAAATATTGGCTGAAAATGACTAGATATCAAGGACTCATTGGCTGAATAGCTCTGGAACTGAAATCGGAACGCTCACTGACATTTGCCCTATCTGAAAGTCTGATAAACTCCGGAAAAATGACTAAGCCAAAAAAAAATTTTTTTTAACCTTTTTTCAATTTTACATCCGTGGGATATATATTCTACCCACACACATTTGGAACTCTCCTGGGGTACCCTCACACATATTATTCCCTCATTCAGTGGATATTTTCACAAAAAAGTGACATTTTTAAAAATACAGAAATTTGGCTGAAAACGACTAAATATTAAGGACTCATTGGGCGAATCACTCTGGAACTGATAACGGAACGCTCACTGACATTTGCCCTATCTGAAAGTCTGATAAACGCCGGAAAAATGACTAAGTCCAAAAAAAAAAAATTTTCAACTTTTTTCAATTTTACCCCCGTGGGATATATATTCTACCCACACACATTTGGAACTCTCCTGGCGTACCCTCACACATATTATTCCCTCATTTACTCAATATTTTCACAAAAAAGTGAAATTTTCAAAAATCCAAAATATTTGCTGAAAACGACTAAATATCAAGGACTCATTGGGAGAATCGCTCTGGAACTGAAATCGGAATGCTCACTGACATTTGCCCTATCTGAAAGTCTGATAAACGCTGGAAAAATGACTAAGTCCCAAAAAAATTTTTTTTCAACTTTTTTCAATTTTACCCCCGTGGGATATATAGTCTACCCACACACATTTGGAACTCTCCTGGTGTACCCTCATACATATTATTCACTCATTTAGTGAATATTTTCAAAAAAAAAGTGAAATTTTCAAAAATCCAGAAAATTGGCTGAAAATGACTAAATATCAAGGACTCATTGGGCGAATCACTCTGGAACTGAAATCGGAATGCTCACTGACATTTGCCCTATCTGAAAGTCTGATAAACGCCGGAAAAATGACTAAGCCAAAAACAATTTTTTTTTAACCTTTTCTCAATTTTACACCCGTGGGATATATATTCTAAACACACACATTTGGAACTCTCCTGGGGTACCCTCACATATATTGTTCCCTCATTTAGTGGATATTTTCACTAAAAAGTGAAATTTTCAAAAATCCAGAAAATTGGCTGAAAACCACGAAATATCAAGGACTCATTGGGCGAATCGCTCTGGAACTGAAATCGGAACGCTCACTGACATAAGCCCTATCTAAAAGTCTGATAAACGCTGAAAAAATGACGAAGTCCAAAACAAAATTTTTTTCAACTTTTTTCAATTTTACCCCCGTGGGACATATATTCTACCCACACACATTTGGAACTCTCCTGGGGTACCCTCACACATATTATTCCCTCATTTAGTGGATATTTTCACAAAAAAGTGACCTTTTCAAAAATCCAGAAAATTGGCTGAAAACGACTGAATATCAAGGACTCATTGGGCGAATCGCTCTGCAACTGAAATCGGAATGCTCACTGACTTTTGCCCTATCTGAAAGTCTGATAAACGCCGGAAAAATGACTAAGTCCAAAAAAAAAATGTTTTCAACTTTTTTCAATTTTACCCACGTGGGATATATATTCTACCCACACACATTTGGAACTCTCCTGGGGTACCCTCACACATATTATTCCCTCATTTAGTGGATATTTTCACAAAAAAGTGAAATTTTCAAAAATCCAAAATATTGGCTGAAAACGAATAAATATCAAGGACTCATTGGGCGAATCGCTCTGGAACTGAAATCGGAACGCTCACTGACATTTGCCCTATCTGAAAGTCTGATAAACACTGGAAAAATGACTAAGTCGAAAAAAAAATATTTTTCAACTTTTTTCAATTTTACCCCCGTGGGATATATGTTCTACCCACACACATTTGGAACTCTCCTGGTGTACCCTCACACATATTATTCCCTCATTTAGAGGATATTTTCACAAAAAAGTGAAATTTTCAAAAATCCAAAATATTGGCTGTAAACGACTAAATATCAAGGACTCATTGGGCGAATCGCTCTGGAACTGAAATCGGAACGCTCACTGACATTTCCCCTATCTGAAAGTCTGATAAACGCCGGAAAAATGACAGTCCAAAAAAAAAAATTTTTCAACTTTTTTCAATTTTACCCCCGTGGGATATATATTCTACCCACACACATTTGGAACTCTCCTCTAGTACCCTCACACATATTATTCCCTCATTTGGTGGATATTTTCACAAAAAAGTGAAATTTTTAAAAATACAGAAATTTAGCTGAAAACGACTAAATATCAAGGACTCATTGGGAGAATCGCTCTGGAACTGAAATCGGAACACTCACTGACATTTCCCCTATCTGAAAGTCAGATAAACGCCGGAAAAATGACTAAGTCCAAAAAAATAATGTTTTCAACTTTTTTCAATTTTACCCCCGTGGGATATATATTCTACCCACACACATTTGGAACTCTCCTGGGGTACCCTCACACATATTATTCCCTCATTTAAGGGATATTTTCACAAAAAAGTGAAATTTTCAAAAATCCAAAATATTGGCTGAAAATGACTAAATATCAAGGACTCAGTGGGCGTATCGCTCTGGAACTGAAATCGGAACGCTCATTGACATTTACCCTATCTGAAAGTCTGATAAACGCCGGAAAAATGACAGTCCAAAAAAAAAAATTTTTCAACTTTTTTCAATTTTACCCCCGTGGGATATATATTCTACCCACACACATTTGGAACTCTCCTGGGGTACCCTCACACATATTATTCCCTCATTTAGTGGATGTTTTCACAAAAAAGTTACATTTTCAAAAATCCAAAATATTGGCTGAAAACGACTGGATATCAAGGACTCATTGGCTGAATCGCTCTGGAACTAAAATCGGAACGCTCACTGACATTTGCCCTATCTGAAAGTCTGATAAACTCCGGAAAAATGACTAAGCCGAAAAAATTTTTTTTTTAACCTTTTTTCAATTTTACACCCGTGGGATATATATTCTACCCACACACATTTGGAACTCTCCTGGGGTACCCTCACACATATTATTCCCTCATTTAGTGGATATTTTCACAAAAAAGTGACGTTTTTAAAAATACAGAAATTTGGCTGAAAACGACTAAATATCAAGGACTCATTGGGCGAATCACTCTGGAACTGAAAACGGAACGCTCACTGACATTTGCCCTATCTGAAAGTCTGATAAACGCCGGAAAAATGACTAAGTCCAAAAAAAAAAAATTTTCAACTTTTTTCAATTTTACCCCCGTGGGATATATATTCTACCCACACACATTTGGAACTCTCCTGGGGTACCCTCACACATATTATTCCCTCATTTAGTGGATGTTTTCACAAAAAAGTTACATTTTCAAAAATCCAAAATATTGGCTGAAAACGACTGGATATCAAGGACTCATTGGCTGAATCGCTCTGGAACTGAAATCGGAACGCTCACTGACATTTGCCCTATCTGAAAGTCTGATAAACTCCGGAAAAATGACTAAGCCGAAAAAATTTTTTTTTTAACCTTTTTTCAATTTTACACCCGTGGGATATATATTCTACCCACACACATTTGGAACTCTCCTGGGGTAGCCTCACATATATTATTCCCTCATTTAGTGGATATTTTCACTAAAAAGTGAAATTTTCAAAAATCCAGAAAATTGGCTGAAAACGACGAAATATCAAGGACTCATTGGGCGAATCGCTCTGGAACTAAAATCGGAACGCTCACTGACATAAGCCCTATCTGAAAGTCTGATAAACGCTCGAAAAATTACTAAACCCAAAAAAAAATGTTTTCAACTTTTTTCAATTTTACCCCCGTGGGATATATATTCTACCCACACACATTTGGAACTCTCCTGGGGTTACCTCACACATATTATTCCCTCATTTAGTGGATATTTTCTCAAAAAAGTGACATTTTCAAAAATCCAGAAAAGTGGCTGAAAACGACTAAATATCAAGGACTCATTGGGCGAATCGCTCTGGAACTGAAATCGGAACGCTCACTGACATTTGACCTATCTGAAAGTCTGATAAACGCCGTAAAAATGACTATGTCCCCAAAAAAAAATTTTTAAACTTTTTTCAATTTTACCCCCGTGGGATATATATTCTACCCACACACATTTGGAACTCTCCTGGGGTACCCTCACACATGTTATTCCCTCATTTAGTGGATATTTTCACAAAAAAGTGAAATTTTCAAAAATCCAGAAAATTGGCTGAAAACGACGAAATATCAAGGAATCATTGGGCGAATCGCTCTGGAACTGAAATCGGAATGCTCACTAACTTTTGACCTATCTGAAAGTCTGATAAACGCCGGAAAAATGACTAAGTCCAAAAAGAAATTTTTTTCAACTTTTTTCAATTTTACCCCCATGGGATATGTATTCTACCCACACACATTTGTAACTCTCCTGGGGTAACCTCACACATATTATTCCCTCATTTAGTGGATATTTTCACAAAAAAGTGAAATTTTCAAAAATCCTAAATATTGGCTGAAAACAACTAAATATCAAGGACTCATTGGTCTAATCGCTCTGGAACTGAAATCGGAACGCTCACTAACATTTGCCCTATCTGAAAGCCTGATAAACGCCGGAAAAATGACTAAGTCCAAAAAGAATTTTTTTTCAACTTTTTTCAATTTTACCCTCGTGGGATATATATTCTACCCACACACATTTGGAACTCTCCTGGGGTACCCTCACACATATTATTCCCTCATTTAGTGGATATTTTCACAAAAAAAGTGAAATTTTCAAAAATCCAGAAAATTGGCTGAAAACGACGAAATATCAAGGACTCATTGGGCAAATTGCTCTGGAACTGAAATCGGAACGCTCACTGACATTTGACCTATCTGAAAGTCTGATAAACACTGTAAAAATGACTAAGTCCCCCCAAAAAAATTTTTCAACTTTTTTCAATTTTACCCCCGTGGGATATATATTCTACCCACACACATTTGGAACTCTCCTGGGGTGCCCTCACACATATTATTCCTTCATTTAGTGGATATTTTCACAAAAAAGTGAAATATTCAAAAATCCAAAATATTGGCTGAAAACGACTAAATATCAAAGACTCATTGGGCGAATCGCTCTGGAACTGAAATCGGAATGCTCACTGACATTTGCCCTATCTGAAAGTCTGATAAACGCTGGAAAAATGACTTAATCCAAAAAAAAAAATTTTTCAACTTTTTTCAATTTTACCCCCGTGGGATATATATTCTACCCACACACATTTGGAACTCTCCTGGGGTACCCTCACACATATTATTTCCTCATTTAGTGGATATTTTCACAAAAAAGTGAAATTTTCAAAAATCCAGAAAATTGGCTGAAAACGGCGAAATATCAAGGAATCATTGGGCGAATCGCTCTGGAACTGAAATCGGAACGCTCACTAACTTTTGACCTATCTGAAAGTCTGATAAACGCCGGAAAAATGACTAAGACCAAAAAGAAATTTTTTTCAACTTTTTTCAATTTTACCCCCGTGGGATATATATTCTACCCACACACATTTGTAACTCTCCTGGGGTACCCTCACACATATTATTCCCTCATTTAGTGGATATTTTCACAAAAAAGTGAAATTTTCAAAAATCCTAAATATTGGCTGAAAACAACTAAATATCAAGAACTCATTGGTCTAATCGCTCTGGAACTGAAATCGGAACGCTCACTGACATTTGCCCTATCTGAAAGCCTGATAAACGCCGGAAAAATGACTTAGTCCAAAAATAATTTTTTTTCAACTTTTTTCAATTTTACCCCCGTGGGATATATAATCTTCCCACACACATTTGGAACTCTCCTGGGGTACCCTCACACATATTATTCCCTCATTTAGTGGATATTTTCACAAAAAAGTGAAATTTTCAAAAATCCAGAAAATTGGCTGAAAACGACTGAATATCAAGGACTCATTGGGCGAATCGCTCTGGAACTGAAATCGGAACGCTCACTGACATTTGACCTATCTGAAAGTCTGATAAACTCCGTAAAAATGACTAAGTCCCCAAAAAAAATTTTTTCAACTTTTTTCAATTTTACCCCCGTGGGATATATATTCTACCCACACACATTTGGAACTCTCCTGGGGTACCCTCACACATATTATTCCCTCATTTAGTGGATATTTTCACAAAAAAGTGAAATTTTCAAAAATCCAGAAAATTGGCTGAAAATGACGAAATATCAAGGACTCATTGGGCGAATCGCTCTGGAACTGAAATCGGAACACTCACTGACATTTCACCTATCTGAAAGTCTGATAAACGCTGTAAAAATGACTAAGTCCCCAAAAAAAAATTTTTCAACTTTTTTCAATTTTACCCCCGTGGGATATATATTCTACCCACACACATTTGGAACTCTCCTGGGGTACCCTCACACATATTATTCCCTCATTTAGTGGATATTTTCACAAAAAAGTGAAATTTTCAAAAATCCATAAAATTGGCTGAAAACGACGAAATATCAAGGAATCATTGGGCGAATCGCTCTGGAACTGAAATCGGAACGCTCACTAACTTTTGACCTATCTGAAAGTCTGATAAACGCCTGAAAAATGACTAAGTCCAAAAAGAAATATTTTTCAACTTTTTTCAATTTTACCCCCGTGGGATATATTACCCACACACATTTGTAACTCTCCTGGGGTACCCTCACACATATTATTCCCTCATTTAGTGGATATTTTCACAAAAAAGTGAAATTTTCAAAAATCCTAAATATTGGCTGAAAACAACTAAATATCAAGGACTCATTGGGCAAATTGCTCTGGAACTGAAATCGGAACGCTCACTGACATTTGACCTATCTGAAAGTCTGATAAACACTGTAAAAATGACTAAGTCCCCCAAAAAAATTTTTCAACTTTTTTCAATTTTACCCCCGTGGGATATATATTCTACCCACACACATTTGAAACTCTCCTGGGGTGCCCTCACACATATTATTCCTTCATTTAGTGGATATTTTCACAAAAAAGTGAAATATTCAAAAATCCAAAATATTGGCTGAAAACGACTAAATATCAAGGACTCATTGGGCGAATCGCTCTGGAACTGAAATCGGAATGCTCACTGACATTTGCCCTATCTGAAAGTCTGATAAACGCTGGAAAAATGACTTAATCCAAAAAAAAAAATTTTTCAACTTTTTTCAATTTTACCCCCGTGGGATATATATTCTACCCACACACATTTGGAACTCTCCTGGGGTACCCTCACACATATTATTTCCTCATTTAGTGGATATTTTCACAAAAAAGAAATTTTCAAAAATCCAGAAAATTGGCTGAAAACGACGAAATATCAAGGACTCATTGGGCAAATTGCTCTGGAACTGAAATCGGAACGCTCACTGACATTTGCCCTATCTGAAAGCCTGATAAACGCCGGAAAAATGAGTAAGTCCAAAAAAAATTTTTTTTCAACTTTTTTCAATTTTACCCCTGTGGGATATATATTCTACCCACACACATTTGGAACTCTCCTGGGGTAACCTCACACATATTATTCCCTCATTTAGTGGATATTTTCACAAAAAAGTGAAATTTTCAAAAATCCAGAAAATTGGCTGAAAACGACTGAATATCAAGGACTCATTGGGCGAATCGCTCTGGAACTGAAATCGGAACGCTCACTGACATTTGACCTATCTGAAAGTCTGATAAACTTCGTAAAAATGACTAAGTCCCCAAAAAAAATTTTTTCAACTTTTTTCAATTTTACCCCCGTGGGATATATATTCTACCCACACACATTTGGAACTCTCCTGGGGTACCCTCACACATATTATTCCCTCATTTAGTGGATATTTTCACAAAAAAGTGAAATTTTCAAAAATCCAGAAAATTGGCTGAAAATGACGAAATATCAAGGACTCATTGGGCGAATCGCTCTGGAACTGAAATCGGAACGCTCACTGACATTTCACCTATCTGAAACTCTGATAAACGCTGTAAAAATGACTAAGTCCCCAAAAAAAAATTTTTCAACTTTTTTCAATTTTACCCCCGTGGGATATATATTCTACCCACACACATTTGTAACTCTCCTGGGGTACCCTCACACATATTATTCCCTCATTTAGTGGATATTTTCACAAAAAAGTGAAATTTTCAAAAATCCTAAATATTGGCTGAAAACAACTAAATATCAAGGACTCATTGGTCGAATCGCTCTGGAACTGAAATCGGAACGCTCACTGACATTTGACCTATCTGAAAGTCTGATAAATGCTGTAAAAATGACTAAGTCCCCAAAAAAAATTTTTTCAACTTTTTTCAATTTTACCCCCGTGGGATATATATTCTACCCACACACATTTGGAACTCTACTGGGGTGCCCTCACACATATTATTCCTTCATTTAGTGGATATTTTCACAAAAAAGTGAAATATTCAAAAATCCAAAATATTGGCTGAAAACGACTAAATATCAAGGACTCATTGGGCGAATCGCTCTGGAACTGAAATCGGAATGCTCACTAACTTTTGACCTATCTGAAAGTATGATAAATGCCGGAAAAATGACTTAATCCAAAAAGAATTTTTTTTCAACTTTTTTCAATTTTACCCCCGTGGGATATATATTCTACCCACACACATTTGGAACTCTCCTGGGGTACCCTCACACATATTATTTCCTCATTTAGTGGATATTTTCACAAAAAAGTGAAATTTTCAAAAATCCAGAAAATTGGCTGAAAACGACGAAATATCAAGGACTCATTGGGCAAATTGCTCTGGAACTGAAATCGGAACGCTCACTGACATTTGATCTATCTGAAAGTCTGATAAACACTGTAAAAATAACTAAGTCCCCCAAAAAAAATTTTTCAACTTTTTTCAATTTTACCCCCGTGGGATATATATTCTACCCACACACATTTGGAACTCTCCTGGGGTACCCTCACACATATTATTCCCTCATTTAGTGGATATTTTCACAAAAAAGTGAAATTTTCAAAAATCCAGAAAATTGGCTGAAAACGACGAAATATCAAGGAATCATTGGTCGAATCGCTCTGGAACTGAAATCGGAACGTTCACTGACATTTGCCCTATCTGAAAGCCTGATAAACGCCGGAAAAATGAGTAAGTCCAAAAAAAATTTTTTTTCAACTTTATTCAATTTTACCCCCGTGGGATATATATTCTACCCACACACATTTGGAACTCTCCTGGGGTACCCTCACACATATTATTCCCTCATTTAGTGGATATTTTCACAAAAAAGTGAAATTTTCAAAAATCCAGAAAATTGGCTGAAAACGACGAAATATCAAGGACTCATTGGGCAAATTGCTCTGGAACTGAAATCGGCACGCTCACTGACATTTGACCTATCTGAAAGTCTGATAAACACTGTAAAAATGACTAAGTACCCCAAAAAAAATTTTTCAACTTTTTTCAATTTTACCCCCGTGGGATATATATTCTACCCACACACATTTGGAACTCTCCTGGGGTGCCCTCACACATATTATTCCTTCATTTAGTGGATATTTTCACAAAAAAGTGAAATATTCAAAAATCCAAAATATTGGCTGAAAACGACTAAATATCAAGGACTCATTGGGCGAATCGCTCTGGAACTGAAATCGGAATGCTCACTGACATTTGCCCTATCTGAAAGTCTGATAAACGCTGGAAAAATGACTTAATCCAAAAAAAAAAATTTTTCAACTTTTTTCAATTTTACCCCCGTGGGATATATATTCTACCCACACACATTTGGAACTCTCCTGGGGTACCCTCACACATATTATTTCCTCATTTAGTGGATATTTTCACAAAAAAGTGAAATTTTCAAAAATCCAGAAAATTGGCTGAAAACGACGAAATATCAAGGACTCATTGGGCAAATTGCTCTGGAACTGAAATCGGAACGCTCACTGACATTTGACCTATCTGAAAGTCTGATAAACACTGTAAAAATGACTAAGTCCCCCAAAAAAAATTTTTCAACTTTTTTCAATTTTACCCCCGTGGGATATATATTCTACCCACACACATTTGGAACTCTCCTGGGGTGCCCTCACACATATTATTCCTTCATTTAGTGGATATTTTCACAAAAAAGTGAAATATTCAAAAATCCAAAATATTGGCTGAAAACGACTAAATATCAAGGACTCATTGGGCGAATCGCTCTGGAACTGAAATCCGAATGCTCACTGACATTTGCCCTATCTGAAAGTCTGATAAACGCCGGAAAAATGACTAAGACCAAAAAGAAATTTTTTTCAACTTTTTTCAATTTTACCCCCGTGGGATATATATTCTACCCACACACATTTGTAACTCTCCTGGGGTACCCTCACACATATTATTCCCTCATTTAGTGGATATTTTCACAAAAAAGTGAAATTTTCAAAAATCCTAAATATTGGCTGAAAACAACTAAATATCAAGAACTCATTGGTCTAATCGCTCTGGAACTGAAATCGGAACGCTCACTGACATTTGCCCTATCTGAAAGCCTGATAAACGCCGGAAAAATGAGTAAGTCCAAAAAAAATTTTTTTTCAACTTTTTTCAATTTTACCCCTGTGGGATATATATTCTACCCACACACATTTGGAACTCTCCTGGGGTAACCTCACACATATTATTCCCTCATTTAGTGGATATTTTCACAAAAAAGTGAAATTTTCAAAAATCCAGAAAATTGGCTGAAAACGACTGAATATCAAGGACTCATTGGGCGAATCGCTCTGGAACTGAAATCGGAACGCTCACTGACATTTGACCTATCTGAAAGTCTGATAAACTCCGTAAAAATGACTAAGTCCCCAAAAAAATTTTTTTCAACTTTTTTCAATTTTACCCCCGTGGGATATATATTCTACCCACACACATTTGGAACTCTCCTGGGGTACCCTCACACATATTATTCCCTCATTTAGTGGATATTTTCACAAAAAAGTGAAATTTTCAAAAATCCAGAAAATTGGCTGAAAATGACGAAATATCAAGGACTCTTTGGGCGAATCGCTCTGGAACTGAAATCGGAACGCTCACTGACATTTCACCTATCTGAAACTCTGATAAACGCTGTAAAAATGACTAAATCCCCAAAAAAAAATTTTTCAACTTTTTTCAATTTTACCCCCGTGGGATATATATTCTACCCACACACATTTGGAACTCTCCTGGGGTACCCTCACACATATTATTCACTCATTTAGTGGATATTTTCACAAAAAAGTGAAATTTTCAAAAATCCAGAAAATTGGCTGAAAACGACGAAATATCAAGGAATCATTGGGCGAATCGCTCTGGAACTGAAATCGGAATGCTCACTAACTTTTGACCTATCTGAAAGTCTGATAAACGCCGGAAAAATGACTAAGTCCAAAAAGAAATATTTTTCAACTTTTTTCAATTTTACCCCCGTGGGATATATATTCTACCCACACACATTTGTAACTCTCCTGGGGTACCCTCACACATATTATTCCCTCATTTAGTGGATATTTTCACAAAAAAGTGAAATATTCAAAAATCCAAAATATTGGCTGAAAACGACTAAATATCAAGGACTCATTGGGCGAATCGCTCTGGAACTGAAATCCGAATGCTCACTGACATTTGCCCTATCTGAAAGTCTGATAAACGCTGGAAAAATGACTTAATCCAAAAAAAAAAATTTTTCAACTTTTTTCAATTTTACCCCCGTGGGATATATATTCTACCCACACACATTTGGAACTCTCCTGGGGTACCCTCACACATATTATTTCCTCATTTAGTGGATATTTTCACAAAAAAGTGAAATTTTCAAAAATCCAGAAAATTGGCTGAAAACGACGAAATATCAAGGAATCATTGGGCGAATCGCTCTGGAACTGAAATCGGAACGCTCACTAACTTTTGACCTATCTGAAAGTCTGATAAACGCCGGAAAAATGACTAAGACCAAAAAGAAATTTTTTTCAACTTTTTTCAATTTTACCCCCGTGGGATATATATTCTACCCACACACATTTGTAACTCTCCTGGGGTACCCTCACACATATTATTCCCTCATTTAGTGGATATTTTCACAAAAAAGTGAAATTTTCAAAAATCCTAAATATTGGCTGAAAACAACTAAATATCAAGAACTCATTGGTCTAATCGCTCTGGAACTGAAATCGGAACGCTCACTGACATTTGCCCTATCTGAAAGCCTGATAAACGCCGGAAAAATGAGTAAGTCCAAAAAAAATTTTTTTTCAACTTTTTTCAATTTTACCCCTGTGGGATATATATTCTACCCACACACATTTGGAACTCTCCTGGGGTAACCTCACACATATTATTCCCTCATTTAGTGGATATTTTCACAAAAAAGTGAAATTTTCAAAAATCCAGAAAATTGGCTGAAAACGACTGAATATCAAGGACTCATTGGGCGAATCGCTCTGGAACTGAAATCGGAACGCTCACTGACATTTGACCTATCTGAAAGTCTGATAAACTCCGTAAAAATGACTAAGTCCCCAAAAAAATTTTTTTCAACTTTTTTCAATTTTACCCCCGTGGGATATATATTCTACCCACACACATTTGGAACTCTCCTGGGGTACCCTCACACATATTATTCCCTCATTTAGTGGATATTTTCACAAAAAAGTGAAATTTTCAAAAATCCAGAAAATTGGCTGAAAATGACGAAATATCAAGGACTCTTTGGGCGAATCGCTCTGGAACTGAAATCGGAACGCTCACTGACATTTCACCTATCTGAAACTCTGATAAACGCTGTAAAAATGACTAAGTCCCCAAAAAAAAATTTTTCAACTTTTTTCAATTTTACCCCCATGGGATATATATTCTACCCACACACATTTGGAACTCTCCTGGGGTACCCTCACACATATTATTCACTCATTTAGTGGATATTTTCACAAAAAAGTGAAATTTTCAAAAATCCAGAAAATTGGCTGAAAACGACGAAATATCAAGGAATCATTGGGCGAATCGCTCTGGAACTGAAATCGGAATGCTCACTAACTTTTGACCTATCTGAAAGTCTGATAAACGCCGGAAAAATGACTAAGTCCAAAAAGAAATATTTTTCAACTTTTTTCAATTTTACCCCCGTGGGATATATATTCTACCCACACACATTTGTAACTCTCCTGGGGTACCCTCACACATATTATTCCCTCATTTAGTGGATATTTTCACAAAAAAGTGAAATTTTCAAAAATCCTAAATATTGGCTGAAAACAACTAAATATCAAGGACTCATTGGTCGAATCGCTCTGGAACTGAAATCGGAACGCTCACTGACATTTGCCCTATCTGAAAGCCTGATAAACGCCGGAAAAATGACTAAGTCCAAAAAAAATTTTTTTTCAACTTTTTTCAATTTTACCCCCGTGAGAAAATATATTCTACCCACACACATTTGGAACTCTCCTGGGGTACCCTCACACATATTATTCCCTCATTTAGTGGATATTTTCACAAAAAAGTGAAATTTTCAAAAATCCAGAAAATTGGCTGAAAACGACGAAATATCAAGGACTCATTGGGCGAATCGCTCTGGAACTGAAATCGGAACGCTCACTGACATTTGACCTATCTGAAAGTCTGATAAATGCTGTAAAAATGACTAAGTCCCCCAAAAAAATTTTTTCAACTTTTTTCAATTTTACCCCCGTGGGATATATATTCTACCCACACACATTTGGAACTCTACTGGGGTGCCCTCACACATATTATTCCTTCATTTAGTGGATATTTTCACAAAAAAGTGAAATATTCAAAAATCCAAAATATTGGCTGAAAACGACTAAATATCAAGGACTCATTGGGCGAATCGCTCTGGAACTGAAATCGGAATGCTCACTAACTTTTGACCTATCTGAAAATATGATAAATGCCGGAAAAATGACAATCCAAAAAGAATTTTTTTTCAACTTTTTTCAATTTTACCCCCGTGGAATATATATTCTACCCACACACATTTGGAACTCTCCTGGGGTACCCTCACACATATTATTTCCTCATTTAGTGGATATTTTCACAAAAAAGTGAAATTTTCAAAAATCCAGAAAATTGGCTGAAAACGACGAAATATCAAGGACTCATTGGGCAAATTGCTCTGGAACTGAAATCGGAACGCTCACTGACATTTGATCTATCTGAAAGTCTGATAAACACTGTAAAAATGACTAAGTCCCCCCAAAAAATTTTTTCAACTTTTTTCAATTTTACCCCCGTGGGATATATATTCTACCCACACACATTTGGAACTCTCCTGGGGTACCCTCACACATATTATTCCCTCATTTAGTGGATATTTTCACAAAAAAGTGAAATTTTCAAAAATCCAGAAAATTGGCTGAAAACGACGAAATATCAAGGAATCATTGGGCGAATCGCTCTGGAACTGAAATCGGAACGCTCACTAACTTTTGACCTATCTGAAAGTCTGATAAACGCCGGAAAAATGACTAAGTCCAAAAAGAAATATTTTTCAACTTTTTTCAATTTTACCCCCGTGGGATATATATTCTACCCACACACATTTGTAACTCTCCTGGGGTACCCTCACACATATTATTCCCTCATTTAGTGGATATTTTCACAAAAAAGTGAAATTTTCAAAAATCCTAAATATTGGATGAAAACAACTAAATATCAAGGACTCATTGGTCGAATCGCTCTGGAACTGAAATCGGAACGTTCACTGACATTTGCCCTATCTGAAAGCCTGATAAACGCCGGAAAAATGAGTAAGTCCAAAAAAAATTTTTTTTCAACTTTATTCAATTTTACCCCCGTGGGATATATATTCTACCCACACACATTTGGAACTCTCCTGGGGTACCCTCACACATATTATTCCCTCATTTAGTGGATATTTTCACAAAAAGTGAAATTTTCAAAAATCCAGAAAATTGGCTGAAAACGACGAAATATCAAGGACTCATTGGGCAAATTGCTCTGGAACTGAAATCGGCACGCTCACTGACATTTGACCTATCTGAAAGTCTGATAAACACTGTAAAAATGACTAAGTCCCCCAAAAAAAATTTTTCAACTTTTTTCAATTTTACCCCCGTGGGATATATATTCTACCCACACACATTTGGAACTCTCCTGGGGTACCCTCACACATATTATTCCTTCATTTAGTGGATATTTTCACAAAAAAGTGAAATATTCAAAAATCCAAAATATTGGCTGAAAATGACTAAATATCAAGGACTCATTGGGCGAATCGCTCTGGAACTGAAATCCGAATGCTCACTGACATTTGCCCTATCTGAAAGTCTGATAAACGCTGGAAAAATGACTTAATCCAAAAAAAAAAATTTTTCAACTTTTTTCAATTTTACCCCCGTGGGATATATATTCTACCCACACACATTTGGAACTCTCCTGGGGTACCCTCACACATATTATTTCCTCATTTAGTGGATATTTTCACAAAAAAGTGAAATTTTCAAAAATCCAGAAAATTGGCTGAAAACGACGAAATATCAAGGAATCATTGGGCGAATCGCTCTGGAACTGAAATCGGAACGCTCACTAACTTTTGACCTATCTGAAAGTCTGATAAACGCCGGAAAAATGACTAAGACCAAAAAGAATTTTTTTTCAACTTTTTTCAATTTTACCCCCGTGGGATATATATTCTACCCACACACATTTGGAACTCTCCTGGGGTGCCCTCACACATATTATTCCTTCATTTAGTGGATATTTTCACAAAAAAGTGAAATATTCAAAAATCCAAAATATTGGCTGAAAACGACTAAATATC
Organism: Phyllobates terribilis; assembly: GCF_046119375.1. Classification (NCBI taxonomy): domain Eukaryota; kingdom Metazoa; phylum Chordata; class Amphibia; order Anura; family Dendrobatidae; genus Phyllobates; species Phyllobates terribilis. The sequence goes on from NW_027363331.1 coordinate 855,594, forward strand.
AAGGACTCATTGGGCGAATCGCTCTGGAACTGAAATCCGAATGCTCACTGACATTTGCCCTATCTGAAAGTCTGATAAACGCTGGAAAAATGACTTAATCCAAAAAAAAAAATTTTTCAATTTTTTTCAATTTTACCCCCGTGGGATATATATTCTACCCACACACATTTGGAACTCTCCTGGGGTACCCTCACACATATTATTTCCTCATTTAGTGGATATTTTCACAAAAAAGTGAAATTTTCAAAAATCCAGAAAATTGGCTGAAAACGACGAAATATCAAGGAATCATTGGGCGAATCGCTCTGGAACTGAAATCGGAACGCTCACTAACTTTTGACCTATCTTAAAGTCTGATAAACGCCGGAAAAATGACTAAGACCAAAAAGAAATTTTTTTCAACTTTTTTCAATTTTACCCCGTGGGATATATATTCTACCCACACACATTTGTAACTCTCCTGGGGTACCCTCACACATATTATTCCCTCATTTAGTGGATATTTTCACAAAAAAGTGAAATTTTCAAAAATCCTAAATATTGGCTGAAAACAACTAAATATCAAGAACTCATTGGTCTAATCGCTCTGGAACTGAAATCGGAACGCTCACTGACATTTGCCCTATCTGAAAGCCTGATAAATGCCGGAAAAATGAGTAAGTCCAAAAAAAATTTTTTTTCAACTTTTTTCAATTTTACCCCTGTGGGATATATATTCTACCCACACACATTTGGAACTCTCCTGGGGTAACCTCACACATATTATTCCCTCATTTAGTGGATATTTTCACAAAAAAGTGAAATTTTCAAAAATCCAGAAAATTGGCTGAAAACGACTGAATATCAAGGACTCATTGGGCGAATCGCTCTGGAACTGAAATCGGAACGCTCACTGACATTTGACCTATCTGAAAGTCTGATAAACTCCGTAAAAGTGACTAAGTCCCCAAAAAAAATTTTTTCAACTTTTTTCAATTTTACCCCCGTGGGATATATATTCTACCCACACACATTTGGAACTCTCCTGGGGTACCCTCACACATATTATTCCCTCATTTAGTGGATATTTTCACAAAAAAGTGAAATTTTCAAAAATCCTGAAAATTGGCTGAAAATGACGAAATATCAAGGACTCATTGGGCGAATCGCTCTGGAACTGAAATCGGAACGCTCACTGACATTTCACCTATCTGAAACTCTGATAAACGCTGTAAAAATGACTAAGTCCCAAAAAAAAATTTTTCAACTTTTTTCAATTTTACCCCCGTGGGATATATATTCTACCCACACACATTTGTAACTCTCCTGGGGTACCCTCACACATATTATTCCCTCATTTAGTGGATATTTTCACAAAAAAGTGAAATTTTCAAAAATCCTAAATATTGGATGAAAACAACTAAATATCAAGGACTCATTGGTCGAATCGCTCTGGAACTGAAATCGGAACGTTCACTGACATTTGCCCTATCTGAAAGCCTGATAAACGCCGGAAAAATGAGTAAGTCCAAAAAAAATTTTTTTTCAACTTTATTCAATTTTACCCCCGTGGGATATATATTCTACCCACACACATTTGGAACTCTCCTGGGGTACCCTCACACATATTATTCCCTCATTTAGTGGATATTTTCACAAAAAGTGAAATTTTCAAAAATCCAGAAAATTGGCTGAAAACGACGAAATATCAAGGACTCATTGGGCAAATTGCTCTGGAACTGAAATCGGCACGCTCACTGACATTTGACCTATCTGAAAGTCTGATAAACACTGTAAAAATGACTAAGTCCCCCAAAAAAAATTTTTCAACTTTTTTCAATTTTACCCCCGTGGGATATATATTCTACCCACACACATTTGGAACTCTCCTGGGGTGCCCTCACACATATTATTCCTTCATTTAGTGGATATTTTCACAAAAAAGTGAAATATTCAAAAATCCAAAATATTGGCTGAAAATGACTAAATATCAAGGACTCATTGGGCGAATCGCTCTGGAACTGAAATCCGAATGCTCACTGACATTTGCCCTATCTGAAAGTCTGATAAACGCTGGAAAAATGACTTAATCCAAAAAAAAAAATTTTTCAACTTTTTTCAATTTTACCCCCGTGGGATATATATTCTACCCACACACATTTGGAACTCTCCTGGGGTACCCTCACACATATTATTTCCTCATTTAGTGGATATTTTCACAAAAAAGTGAAATTTTCAAAAATCCAGAAAATTGGCTGAAAACGACGAAATATCAAGGAATCATTGGGCGAATCGCTCTGGAACTGAAATCGGAACGCTCACTAACTTTTGACCTATCTGAAAGTCTGATAAACGCCGGAAAAATGACTAAGACCAAAAAGAATTTTTTTTCAACTTTTTTCAATTTTACCCCCGTGGGATATATATTCTACCCACACACATTTGGAACTCTCCTGGGGTGCCCTCACACATATTATTCCTTCATTTAGTGGATATTTTCACAAAAAAGTGAAATATTCAAAAATCCAAAATATTGGCTGAAAACGACTAAATATCAAGGACTCATTGGGCGAATCGCTCTGGAACTGAAATCCGAATGCTCACTGACATTTGCCCTATCTGAAAGTCTGATAAACGCTGGAAAAATGACTTAATCCAAAAAAAAAAATTTTTCAACTTTTTTCAATTTTACCCCCGTGGGATATATATTCTACCCACACACATTTGGAACTCTCCTGGGGTACCCTCACACATATTATTTCCTCATTTAGTGGATATTTTCACAAAAAAGTGAAATTTTCAAAAATCCAGAAAATTGGCTGAAAACGACGAAATATCAAGGAATCATTGGGCGAATCGCTCTGGAACTGAAATCGGAACGCTCACTAACTTTTGACCTATCTTAAAGTCTGATAAACGCCGGAAAAATGACTAAGACCAAAAAGAAATTTTTTTCAACTTTTTTCAATTTTACCCCGTGGGATATATATTCTACCCACACACATTTGTAACTCTCCTGGGGTACCCTCACACATATTATTCCCTCATTTAGTGGATATTTTCACAAAAAAGTGAAATTTTCAAAAATCCTAAATATTGGCTGAAAACAACTAAATATCAAGAACTCATTGGTCTAATCGCTCTGGAACTGAAATCGGAACGCTCACTGACATTTGCCCTATCTGAAAGCCTGATAAATGCCGGAAAAATGAGTAAGTCCAAAAAAAATTTTTTTTCAACTTTTTTCAATTTTACCCCTGTGGGATATATATTCTACCCACACACATTTGGAACTCTCCTGGGGTAACCTCACACATATTATTCCCTCATTTAGTGGATATTTTCACAAAAAAGTGAAATTTTCAAAAATCCAGAAAATTGGCTGAAAACGACTGAATATCAAGGACTCATTGGGCGAATCGCTCTGGAACTGAAATCGGAACGCTCACTGACATTTGACCTATCTGAAAGTCTGATAAACTCCGTAAAAATGACTAAGTCCCCAAAAAAAATTTTTTCAACTTTTTTCAATTTTACCCCCGTGGGATATATATTCTACCCACACACATCTGGAACTCTCCTGGGGTACCCTCACACATATTATTCCCTCATTTAGTGGATATTTTCACAAAAAAGTGAAATTTTCAAAAATCCAGAAAATTGGCTGAAAATGACGAAATATCAAGGACTCATTGGGCGAATCGCTCTGGAACTGAAATCGGAACGCTCACTGACATTTCACCTATCTGAAACTCTGATAAACGCTGTAAAAATGACTAAGTCCCAAAAAAAATTTTTTCAACTTTTTTCAATTTTACCCCCGTGGGATATATATTCTACCCACACACCTTTGGAACTCTCCTGGGGTAACCTCACACATATTATTCCCTCATTTAGTGGATATTTTCACAAAAAAGTGAAATTTTCAAAAATCCAGAAAATTGGCTGAAAACGACGAAATATCAAGGAATCATTGGGCGAATCGCTCTGGAACTGAAATCGGAACGCTCACTAACTTTTGACCTATCTGAAAGTCTGATAAACGCCGGAAAAATGACTAAGTCCAAAAAGAAATATTTTTCAACTTTTTTCAATTTTACCCCCGTGGGATATATATTCTACACACACACATTTGTAACTCTCCTGGGGTACCCTCACACATATTATTCCCTCATTTAGTGGATATTTTCACAAAAAAGTGAAATTTTCAAAAATCCTAAATATTGGCTGAAAACAACTAAATATCAAGGACTCATTGGTCGAATCGCTCTGGAACTGAAATCGGAACGCTCACTGACATTTGCCCTATCTGAAAGCCTGATAAACGCCGGAAAAATGACTAAGTCCAAAAAAAATTTTTTTTCAACTTTTTTCAATTTTACCCCCGTGGGAAAATATATTCTACCCACACACATTTGGAACTCTCCTGGGGTACCCTCACACATATTATTCCCTCATTTAGTGGATATTTTCACAAAAAAGTGACATTTTCAAAAATCCAAAATATTGGCTGAAAACGACGAAATATCAAGGACTCATTGGGCGAATCGCTCTGGAACTGAAATCGGAATGCTCACTGACTTTTGCCCTATCTGAAAGTCTGATAAACGCTGTAAAAATGACTAAGTCCCCAAAAAAAAATTTTTCAACTTTTTTCAATTTTACCCCGTGGGATATATATTCTACCCACACACATTTGGAACTCTCCTGGGGTGCCCTCACACATATTATTCCTTCATTTAGTGGATATTTTCACAAAAAAGTGACATTTTCAAAAATCCAGAAAATTGGCTGAAAACGACGAAATATCAAGGACTCATTAGTCGAATCGCTCTGGAACTGAAATCGGAACGCTCACTGACATTTGCCCTATCTGAAAGCCTGATAAACGCCGGAAAAATGAGGAAGTCCAAAAAAAATTTTTTTTCAACTTTTTTCAATTTTACCCCCGTGGGATATATATTCTACCCACACACATTTGGAACTCTCCTGGCGTTACCTCACACATATTATTCCCTCATTTAGTGGATATTTTCTCAAAAAAGTGACATTTTCAAAAATCCAGAAAATTGGCTGAAAACGACTAAATATCAAGGACTCATTGGGCGAATCGCTCTGGAACTGAAATCGGAACGCTCACTGACATTTGACCTATCTGAAAGTCTGATAAACGCTGTAAAAATGACTAAGTCCCCAAAAAAAAATTTTTCAACTTTTTTCAATTTTAAACCCGTGGGATATATATTCTACCCACACACATTTGGAACTCTCCTGGGGTACCCTCACACATATTATTCCCTCATTTAGTGGATATTTTCACAAAAATGTGACATTTTCAAAAATCCAAAATATTGGCTGAAAACGACGAAATATCAAGGACTCATTGGGCGAATCGCTCTGGAACTGAAATCGGAATGCTCACTGACTTTTGAGCTATCTGAAAGTCTGATAAACGCTGTAAAAATGACTAAGTCCCCAAAAAAAAATTTTTCAACTTTTTTCAATTTTACCCCCGTGGGATATATATTCTACCCACACACATTTGGATCTCTCCTGGGGTGCCCTCACACATATTATTCCTTCATTTAGTGGATATTTTCACAAAAAAGTGAAATATTCAAAAATCCAAAATATTGGCTGAAAACGACTAAATATCAAGGACTCATTGGGCGAATCGCTCTGGAACTGAAATCGGAATGCTCACTGACATTTGCCCTATCTGAAAGTCTGATAAACGCTGGAAAAATGACTAAGTCGAAAAAAAAATTTTTTTCAACTTTTTTCAATTTTACCCCCGTGGGATATATATTCTAATCACACACATTTGGAACTCTCCTGGAGTACCCTCACACATATTATTCCCTCATTTAGTGGATATTTTCACAAAAAAGTGACATTTTCAAAAATCCAGAAAATTGGCTGAAAACGACGAAATATCAAGGACTCATTAGTCGAATCGCTCTGGAACTGAAATCGGAACGCTCACTGACATTTGCCCTATCTGAAAGCCTGATAAAAGCCGGAAAAATGAGGAAGTCCAAAAAAAATTTTTTTTCAACTTTTTTCAATTTTACCCCCGTGGGATATATATTCTACCCACACACATTTGGAACTCTCCTGGCGTTACCTCACACATATTATTCCCTCATTTAGTGGATATTTTCTCAAAAAAGTGACATTTTCAAAAATCCAGAAAATTGGCTGAAAACGCCTAAATATCAAGGACTCATTGGGCGAATCGCTCTGGAACTGAAATCGGAACGCTCACTGACATTTGACCTATCTGAAAGTCTGATTAACGCCGTAAAAATGACTAAGTCCCCCAAAAAAATTTTTTCAACTTTTTTCAATTTTACCCCCGTGGGATATATATTCTACCCACACACATTTGGAACTCTCCTGGGGTACCCTCACACATATTATTCCCTCATTTAGTGGATATTTTCACAAAAAAGTGAAATTTTCAAAAATCCAGAAAATTGGCTGAAAACGACGAAATATCAAGGACTCATTGGGCGAATCGCTCTGGAACTGAAATCGGAACGCTCACTGACATTTGACCTATCTGAAAGTCTGATAAACGCTGTAAAAATGACTAAGTCCCCAAAAAAAAATTTTTCAACTTTTTTCAATTTTACACCCGTGGGATATATATTCTACCCACACACATTTGCATCTCTCCTGGGGTAACCTTACACATATTATTCCCTCATTTAGTGGATATTTTCTCAAAAAAGTGACATTTTCAAAAATCCAGAAAATTGGCTGAAAACGACGAAATATCAAGGAATCATTGGGCGAATCGCTCTGGAACTGAAATCGGAACGCTCACTAACTTTTGACCTATCTGAAAGTCTGATAAACGCCGGAAAAATGACTAAGTCCAAAAAGAAATTTTTTTCAACTTTTTGCAATTTTACCCCCGTGGGATATATATTCTACCCACACACATTTGTAACTCTCCTGGGGTACCCTCACACATATTATTCCCTCATTTAGTGGATATTTTCACAAAAAACTGAAATTTTCAAAAATCCTAAATATTGGCTGAAAACAACTAAATATCAAGGACTCATTGGTCGAATCGCTCTGGAACTGAAATCGGAACGCTCACTGACATTTGCCCTATCTGAAAGCCTGATAAACGCCGGAAAAATGAGTAAGTCCAAAAAAAATTTTTTTTCAACTTTATTCAATTTTACCCCCGTGGGATATATATTCTACCCACACACATTTGGAACTCTGCTGGGGTACCCTCACACATATTATTCCCTCATTTAGTGGATATTTTCACAAAAAAGTGAAATTTTCAAAAATCCTAAATATTGGCTGAAACCAACTAAATATCAAGGACTCATTGGTCGAATCGCTCTGGAACTGAAATCGGAACGCTCACTGAAATTTGCCCTATCTGAAAGCCTGATAAACGCCGGAAAAATGAGTAAGTCCAAAAAAATTTTTTTTTCAATTTTACCCCCGTGGGATATATATTCTACCCACACACATTTGGAACTCTCCTGGGGTACCCTCACACATATTATTCCCTCATTTAGTGGATATTTTCACAAAAAAGTGAAATTTTCAAAAATCCTAAATATTGGCTGAAAACAACTAAATATCAAGAACTTATTGGGCGAATCGCTCTGGAACGGAAATCGGAATGCTCACTGACTTTTGCCCTATCTGAAAGTCTGATAAACGCTGGAAAAATGACAGTCCCCCCAAAAAAATTTTTCACCTTTTTTCAATTTTACCCCCGTGGGATATATATTCTACCCACACACATTTGGAACTCTCCTGGGGTGCCCTCACATATTATTCCTTCATTTAGTGGATATTTTCGCAAAAAAGTGAAATATTCAAAAATCCAAAATATTGGCTGAAAACGACTAAATATCAAGGACTCATTGGGCGAATCGCTCTGGAACTGAAATCGGAACGCTCACTGACATTTGACCTATCTGAAAGTCTGATAAACGCCGTAAAAATGACTAAATCCCCCAAAAAAAATTTTTCAACTTTTTTCAATTTTACCCCCGTGGGATATATATTCTACCCACACACATTTGGAACTCTCCTGGGGTACCCTCACACATATTATTCCCTCATTTAGTGGATATTTTCACAAAAAAGTGAAATTTTCAAAAATCCAGAAAATTGGCTGAAAACAACTAAATATCAAGGACTCATTGGTCGAATCGCTCTGGAACTGAAATCGGAATGCTCACTGACATTTGACCTATCTGAAAGTCTGATAAACGCCGGAAAAATGACTAAGTCCAAAAAGAAATATTTTTCAACTTTTTTCAATTTTACCCCCGTGGGATATATATTCTACCCACACACATTTGTAACTCTCCTGGGGTACCCTCACACATATTATTCCCTCATTTAGTGGATATTTTCACAAAAAAGTGAAATTTTCAAAAATCCTAAATATTGGCTGAAAACAACTAAATATCAAGGACTCATTGGTCGAATCGCTCTGGAACTGAAATCGGAACGCTCACTGACATTTGCCCTATCTGAAAGCCTGATAAACGCCGGAAAAATGACTAAGTCCAAAAAAAATTTTTTTTCAACTTTTTTCAATTTTACCCCCGTGAGAAAATATATTCTACCCACACACATTTGGAACTCTCCTGGGGTACCCTCACACATATTATTCCCTCATTTAGTGGATATTTTCACAAAAAAGTGAAATTTTCAAAAATCCAGAAAATTGGCTGAAAACGACGAAATATCAAGGACTCATTGGGCGAATCGCTCTGGAACTGAAATCGGAACGCTCACTGACATTTGACCTATCTGAAAGTCTGATAAATGCTGTAAAAATGACTAAGTCCCCCAAAAAAATTTTTTCAACTTTTTTCAATTTTACCCCCGTGGGATATATATTCTACCCACACACATTTGGAACTCTACTGGGGTGCCCTCACACATATTATTCCTTCATTTAGTGGATATTTTCACAAAAAAGTGAAATATTCAAAAATCCAAAATATTGGCTGAAAACGACTAAATATCAAGGACTCATTGGGCGAATCGCTCTGGAACTGAAATCGGAATGCTCACTAACTTTTGACCTATCTGAAAATATGATAAATGCCGGAAAAATGACAATCCAAAAAGAATTTTTTTTCAACTTTTTTCAATTTTACCCCCGTGGAATATATATTCTACCCACACACATTTGGAACTCTCCTGGGGTACCCTCACACATATTATTTCCTCATTTAGTGGATATTTTCACAAAAAAGTGAAATTTTCAAAAATCCAGAAAATTGGCTGAAAACGACGAAATATCAAGGACTCATTGGGCAAATTGCTCTGGAACTGAAATCGGAACGCTCACTGACATTTGATCTATCTGAAAGTCTGATAAACACTGTAAAAATGACTAAGTCCCCCCAAAAAATTTTTTCAACTTTTTTCAATTTTACCCCCGTGGGATATATATTCTACCCACACACATTTGGAACTCTCCTGGGGTACCCTCACACATATTATTCCCTCATTTAGTGGATATTTTCACAAAAAAGTGAAATTTTCAAAAATCCAGAAAATTGGCTGAAAACGACGAAATATCAAGGAATCATTGGGCGAATCGCTCTGGAACTGAAATCGGAACGCTCACTAACTTTTGACCTATCTGAAAGTCTGATAAACGCCGGAAAAATGACTAAGTCCAAAAAGAAATATTTTTCAACTTTTTTCAATTTTACCCCCGTGGGATATATATTCTACCCACACACATTTGTAACTCTCCTGGGGTACCCTCACACATATTATTCCCTCATTTAGTGGATATTTTCACAAAAAAGTGAAATTTTCAAAAATCCTAAATATTGGATGAAAACAACTAAATATCAAGGACTCATTGGTCGAATCGCTCTGGAACTGAAATCGGAACGTTCACTGACATTTGCCCTATCTGAAAGCCTGATAAACGCCGGAAAAATGAGTAAGTCCAAAAAAAATTTTTTTTCAACTTTATTCAATTTTACCCCCGTGGGATATATATTCTACCCACACACATTTGGAACTCTCCTGGGGTACCCTCACACATATTATTCCCTCATTTAGTGGATATTTTCACAAAAAGTGAAATTTTCAAAAATCCAGAAAATTGGCTGAAAACGACGAAATATCAAGGACTCATTGGGCAAATTGCTCTGGAACTGAAATCGGCACGCTCACTGACATTTGACCTATCTGAAAGTCTGATAAACACTGTAAAAATGACTAAGTCCCCCAAAAAAAATTTTTCAACTTTTTTCAATTTTACCCCCGTGGGATATATATTCTACCCACACACATTTGGAACTCTCCTGGGGTACCCTCACACATATTATTCCTTCATTTAGTGGATATTTTCACAAAAAAGTGAAATATTCAAAAATCCAAAATATTGGCTGAAAATGACTAAATATCAAGGACTCATTGGGCGAATCGCTCTGGAACTGAAATCCGAATGCTCACTGACATTTGCCCTATCTGAAAGTCTGATAAACGCTGGAAAAATGACTTAATCCAAAAAAAAAAATTTTTCAACTTTTTTCAATTTTACCCCCGTGGGATATATATTCTACCCACACACATTTGGAACTCTCCTGGGGTACCCTCACACATATTATTTCCTCATTTAGTGGATATTTTCACAAAAAAGTGAAATTTTCAAAAATCCAGAAAATTGGCTGAAAACGACGAAATATCAAGGAATCATTGGGCGAATCGCTCTGGAACTGAAATCGGAACGCTCACTAACTTTTGACCTATCTGAAAGTCTGATAAACGCCGGAAAAATGACTAAGACCAAAAAGAATTTTTTTTCAACTTTTTTCAATTTTACCCCCGTGGGATATATATTCTACCCACACACATTTGGAACTCTCCTGGGGTGCCCTCACACATATTATTCCTTCATTTAGTGGATATTTTCACAAAAAAGTGAAATATTCAAAAATCCAAAATATTGGCTGAAAACGACTAAATATCAAGGACTCATTGGGCGAATCGCTCTGGAACTGAAATCCGAATGCTCACTGACATTTGCCCTATCTGAAAGTCTGATAAACGCTGGAAAAATGACTTAATCCAAAAAAAAAAATTTTTCAATTTTTTTCAATTTTACCCCCGTGGGATATATATTCTACCCACACACATTTGGAACTCTCCTGGGGTACCCTCACACATATTATTTCCTCATTTAGTGGATATTTTCACAAAAAAGTGAAATTTTCAAAAATCCAGAAAATTGGCTGAAAACGACGAAATATCAAGGAATCATTGGGCGAATCGCTCTGGAACTGAAATCGGAACGCTCACTAACTTTTGACCTATCTTAAAGTCTGATAAACGCCGGAAAAATGACTAAGACCAAAAAGAAATTTTTTTCAACTTTTTTCAATTTTACCCCGTGGGATATATATTCTACCCACACACATTTGTAACTCTCCTGGGGTACCCTCACACATATTATTCCCTCATTTAGTGGATATTTTCACAAAAAAGTGAAATTTTCAAAAATCCTAAATATTGGCTGAAAACAACTAAATATCAAGAACTCATTGGTCTAATCGCTCTGGAACTGAAATCGGAACGCTCACTGACATTTGCCCTATCTGAAAGCCTGATAAATGCCGGAAAAATGAGTAAGTCCAAAAAAAATTTTTTTTCAACTTTTTTCAATTTTACCCCTGTGGGATATATATTCTACCCACACACATTTGGAACTCTCCTGGGGTAACCTCACACATATTATTCCCTCATTTAGTGGATATTTTCACAAAAAAGTGAAATTTTCAAAAATCCAGAAAATTGGCTGAAAACGACTGAATATCAAGGACTCATTGGGCGAATCGCTCTGGAACTGAAATCGGAACGCTCACTGACATTTGACCTATCTGAAAGTCTGATAAACTCCGTAAAAGTGACTAAGTCCCCAAAAAAAATTTTTTCAACTTTTTTCAATTTTACCCCCGTGGGATATATATTCTACCCACACACATTTGGAACTCTCCTGGGGTACCCTCACACATATTATTCCCTCATTTAGTGGATATTTTCACAAAAAAGTGAAATTTTCAAAAATCCTGAAAATTGGCTGAAAATGACGAAATATCAAGGACTCATTGGGCGAATCGCTCTGGAACTGAAATCGGAACGCTCACTGACATTTCACCTATCTGAAACTCTGATAAACGCTGTAAAAATGACTAAGTCCCAAAAAAAAATTTTTCAACTTTTTTCAATTTTACCCCCGTGGGATATATATTCTACCCACACACATTTGTAACTCTCCTGGGGTACCCTCACACATATTATTCCCTCATTTAGTGGATATTTTCACAAAAAAGTGAAATTTTCAAAAATCCTAAATATTGGATGAAAACAACTAAATATCAAGGACTCATTGGTCGAATCGCTCTGGAACTGAAATCGGAACGTTCACTGACATTTGCCCTATCTGAAAGCCTGATAAACGCCGGAAAAATGAGTAAGTCCAAAAAAAATTTTTTTTCAACTTTATTCAATTTTACCCCCGTGGGATATATATTCTACCCACACACATTTGGAACTCTCCTGGGGTACCCTCACACATATTATTCCCTCATTTAGTGGATATTTTCACAAAAAGTGAAATTTTCAAAAATCCAGAAAATTGGCTGAAAACGACGAAATATCAAGGACTCATTGGGCAAATTGCTCTGGAACTGAAATCGGCACGCTCACTGACATTTGACCTATCTGAAAGTCTGATAAACACTGTAAAAATGACTAAGTCCCCCAAAAAAAATTTTTCAACTTTTTTCAATTTTACCCCCGTGGGATATATATTCTACCCACACACATTTGGAACTCTCCTGGGGTGCCCTCACACATATTATTCCTTCATTTAGTGGATATTTTCACAAAAAAGTGAAATATTCAAAAATCCAAAATATTGGCTGAAAATGACTAAATATCAAGGACTCATTGGGCGAATCGCTCTGGAACTGAAATCCGAATGCTCACTGACATTTGCCCTATCTGAAAGTCTGATAAACGCTGGAAAAATGACTTAATCCAAAAAAAAAAATTTTTCAACTTTTTTCAATTTTACCCCCGTGGGATATATATTCTACCCACACACATTTGGAACTCTCCTGGGGTACCCTCACACATATTATTTCCTCATTTAGTGGATATTTTCACAAAAAAGTGAAATTTTCAAAAATCCAGAAAATTGGCTGAAAACGACGAAATATCAAGGAATCATTGGGCGAATCGCTCTGGAACTGAAATCGGAACGCTCACTAACTTTTGACCTATCTGAAAGTCTGATAAACGCCGGAAAAATGACTAAGACCAAAAAGAATTTTTTTTCAACTTTTTTCAATTTTACCCCCGTGGGATATATATTCTACCCACACACATTTGGAACTCTCCTGGGGTGCCCTCACACATATTATTCCTTCATTTAGTGGATATTTTCACAAAAAAGTGAAATATTCAAAAATCCAAAATATTGGCTGAAAACGACTAAATATCAAGGACTCATTGGGCGAATCGCTCTGGAACTGAAATCCGAATGCTCACTGACATTTGCCCTATCTGAAAGTCTGATAAACGCTGGAAAAATGACTTAATCCAAAAAAAAAAATTTTTCAACTTTTTTCAATTTTACCCCCGTGGGATATATATTCTACCTACACACATTTGGAACTCTCCTGGGGTACCCTCACACATATTATTTCCTCATTTAGTGGATATTTTCACAAAAAAGTGAAATTTTCAAAAATCCAGAAAATTGGCTGAAAACGACGAAATATCAAGGAATCATTGGGCGAATCGCTCTGGAACTAAAATCGGAACGCTCACTAACTTTTGACCTATCTTAAAGTCTGATAAACGCCGGAAAAATGACTAAGACCAAAAAGAAATTTTTTTCAACTTTTTTCAATTTTACCCCGTGGGATATATATTCTACCCACACACATTTGTAACTCTCCTGGGGTACCCTCACACATATTATTCCCTCATTTAGTGGATATTTTCACAAAAAAGTGAAATTTTCAAAAATCCTAAATATTGGCTGAAAACAACTAAATATCAAGAACTCATTGGTCTAATCGCTCTGGAACTGAAATCGGAACGCTCACTGACATTTGCCCTATCTGAAAGCCTGATAAATGCCGGAAAAATGAGTAAGTCCAAAAAAAATTTTTTTTCAACTTTTTTCAATTTTACCCCTGTGGGATATATATTCTACCCACACACATTTGGAACTCTCCTGGGGTAACCTCACACATATTATTCCCTCATTTAGTGGATATTTTCACAAAAAAGTGAAATTTTCAAAAATCCAGAAAATTGGCTGAAAACGACTGAATATCAAGGACTCATTGGGCGAATCGCTCTGGAACTGAAATCGGAACGCTCACTGACATTTGACCTATCTGAAAGTCTGATAAACTCCGTAAAAATGACTAAGTCCCCAAAAAAAATTTTTTCAACTTTTTTCAATTTTACCCCCGTGGGATATATATTCTACCCACACACATCTGGAACTCTCCTGGGGTACCCTCACACATATTATTCCCTCATTTAGTGGATATTTTCACAAAAAAGTGAAATTTTCAAAAATCCAGAAAATTGGCTGAAAATGACGAAATATCAAGGACTCATTGGGCGAATCGCTCTGGAACTGAAATCGGAACGCTCACTGACATTTCACCTATCTGAAACTCTGATAAACGCTGTAAAAATGACTAAGTCCCAAAAAAAATTTTTTCAACTTTTTTCAATTTTACCCCCGTGGGATATATATTCTACCCACACACCTTTGGAACTCTCCTGGGGTAACCTCACACATATTATTCCCTCATTTAGTGGATATTTTCACAAAAAAGTGAAATTTTCAAAAATCCAGAAAATTGGCTGAAAACGACGAAATATCAAGGAATCATTGGGCGAATCGCTCTGGAACTGAAATCGGAACGCTCACTAACTTTTGACCTATCTGAAAGTCTGATAAACGCCGGAAAAATGACTAAGTCCAAAAAGAAATATTTTTCAACTTTTTTCAATTTTACCCCCGTGGGATATATATTCTACACACACACATTTGTAACTCTCCTGGGGTACCCTCACACATATTATTCCCTCATTTAGTGGATATTTTCACAAAAAAGTGAAATTTTCAAAAATCCTAAAT
Organism: Phyllobates terribilis; assembly: GCF_046119375.1. NCBI lineage: Eukaryota > Metazoa > Chordata > Amphibia > Anura > Dendrobatidae > Phyllobates > Phyllobates terribilis. Next base: position 870,772 of record NW_027363331.1, read on the forward strand.
ATTGGCTGAAAACAACTAAATATCAAGGACTCATTGGTCGAATCGCTCTGGAACTGAAATCGGAACGCTCACTGACATTTGCCCTATCTGAAAGCCTGATAAACGCCGGAAAAATGACTAAGTCCAAAAAAAATTTTTTTTCAACTTTTTTCAATTTTACCCCCGTGGGAAAATATATTCTACCCACACACATTTGGAACTCTCCTGGGGTACCCTCACACATATTATTCCCTCATTTAGTGGATATTTTCACAAAAAAGTGACATTTTCAAAAATCCAAAATATTGGCTGAAAACGACGAAATATCAAGGACTCATTGGGCGAATCGCTCTGGAACTGAAATCGGAATGCTCACTGACTTTTGCCCTATCTGAAAGTCTGATAAACGCTGTAAAAATGACTAAGTCCCCAAAAAAAAATTTTTCAACTTTTTTCAATTTTACCCCGTGGGATATATATTCTACCCACACACATTTGGAACTCTCCTGGGGTGCCCTCACACATATTATTCCTTCATTTAGTGGATATTTTCACAAAAAAGTGACATTTTCAAAAATCCAGAAAATTGGCTGAAAACGACGAAATATCAAGGACTCATTAGTCGAATCGCTCTGGAACTGAAATCGGAACGCTCACTGACATTTGCCCTATCTGAAAGCCTGATAAACGCCGGAAAAATGAGGAAGTCCAAAAAAAATTTTTTTTCAACTTTTTTCAATTTTACCCCCGTGGGATATATATTCTACCCACACACATTTGGAACTCTCCTGGCGTTACCTCACACATATTATTCCCTCATTTAGTGGATATTTTCTCAAAAAAGTGACATTTTCAAAAATCCAGAAAATTGGCTGAAAACGACTAAATATCAAGGACTCATTGGGCGAATCGCTCTGGAACTGAAATCGGAACGCTCACTGACATTTGACCTATCTGAAAGTCTGATAAACGCTGTAAAAATGACTAAGTCCCCAAAAAAAAATTTTTCAACTTTTTTCAATTTTAAACCCGTGGGATATATATTCTACCCACACACATTTGGAACTCTCCTGGGGTACCCTCACACATATTATTCCCTCATTTAGTGGATATTTTCACAAAAATGTGACATTTTCAAAAATCCAAAATATTGGCTGAAAACGACGAAATATCAAGGACTCATTGGGCGAATCGCTCTGGAACTGAAATCGGAATGCTCACTGACTTTTGAGCTATCTGAAAGTCTGATAAACGCTGTAAAAATGACTAAGTCCCCAAAAAAAAATTTTTCAACTTTTTTCAATTTTACCCCCGTGGGATATATATTCTACCCACACACATTTGGATCTCTCCTGGGGTGCCCTCACACATATTATTCCTTCATTTAGTGGATATTTTCACAAAAAAGTGAAATATTCAAAAATCCAAAATATTGGCTGAAAACGACTAAATATCAAGGACTCATTGGGCGAATCGCTCTGGAACTGAAATCGGAATGCTCACTGACATTTGCCCTATCTGAAAGTCTGATAAACGCTGGAAAAATGACTAAGTCGAAAAAAAAATTTTTTTCAACTTTTTTCAATTTTACCCCCGTGGGATATATATTCTAATCACACACATTTGGAACTCTCCTGGAGTACCCTCACACATATTATTCCCTCATTTAGTGGATATTTTCACAAAAAAGTGACATTTTCAAAAATCCAGAAAATTGGCTGAAAACGACGAAATATCAAGGACTCATTAGTCGAATCGCTCTGGAACTGAAATCGGAACGCTCACTGACATTTGCCCTATCTGAAAGCCTGATAAAAGCCGGAAAAATGAGGAAGTCCAAAAAAAATTTTTTTTCAACTTTTTTCAATTTTACCCCCGTGGGATATATATTCTACCCACACACATTTGGAACTCTCCTGGCGTTACCTCACACATATTATTCCCTCATTTAGTGGATATTTTCTCAAAAAAGTGACATTTTCAAAAATCCAGAAAATTGGCTGAAAACGCCTAAATATCAAGGACTCATTGGGCGAATCGCTCTGGAACTGAAATCGGAACGCTCACTGACATTTGACCTATCTGAAAGTCTGATTAACGCCGTAAAAATGACTAAGTCCCCCAAAAAAATTTTTTCAACTTTTTTCAATTTTACCCCCGTGGGATATATATTCTACCCACACACATTTGGAACTCTCCTGGGGTACCCTCACACATATTATTCCCTCATTTAGTGGATATTTTCACAAAAAAGTGAAATTTTCAAAAATCCAGAAAATTGGCTGAAAACGACGAAATATCAAGGACTCATTGGGCGAATCGCTCTGGAACTGAAATCGGAACGCTCACTGACATTTGACCTATCTGAAAGTCTGATAAACGCTGTAAAAATGACTAAGTCCCCAAAAAAAAATTTTTCAACTTTTTTCAATTTTACACCCGTGGGATATATATTCTACCCACACACATTTGCATCTCTCCTGGGGTAACCTTACACATATTATTCCCTCATTTAGTGGATATTTTCTCAAAAAAGTGACATTTTCAAAAATCCAGAAAATTGGCTGAAAACGACGAAATATCAAGGAATCATTGGGCGAATCGCTCTGGAACTGAAATCGGAACGCTCACTAACTTTTGACCTATCTGAAAGTCTGATAAACGCCGGAAAAATGACTAAGTCCAAAAAGAAATTTTTTTCAACTTTTTGCAATTTTACCCCCGTGGGATATATATTCTACCCACACACATTTGTAACTCTCCTGGGGTACCCTCACACATATTATTCCCTCATTTAGTGGATATTTTCACAAAAAACTGAAATTTTCAAAAATCCTAAATATTGGCTGAAAACAACTAAATATCAAGGACTCATTGGTCGAATCGCTCTGGAACTGAAATCGGAACGCTCACTGACATTTGCCCTATCTGAAAGCCTGATAAACGCCGGAAAAATGAGTAAGTCCAAAAAAAATTTTTTTTCAACTTTATTCAATTTTACCCCCGTGGGATATATATTCTACCCACACACATTTGGAACTCTGCTGGGGTACCCTCACACATATTATTCCCTCATTTAGTGGATATTTTCACAAAAAAGTGAAATTTTCAAAAATCCTAAATATTGGCTGAAACCAACTAAATATCAAGGACTCATTGGTCGAATCGCTCTGGAACTGAAATCGGAACGCTCACTGAAATTTGCCCTATCTGAAAGCCTGATAAACGCCGGAAAAATGAGTAAGTCCAAAAAAATTTTTTTTTCAATTTTACCCCCGTGGGATATATATTCTACCCACACACATTTGGAACTCTCCTGGGGTACCCTCACACATATTATTCCCTCATTTAGTGGATATTTTCACAAAAAAGTGAAATTTTCAAAAATCCTAAATATTGGCTGAAAACAACTAAATATCAAGAACTTATTGGGCGAATCGCTCTGGAACGGAAATCGGAATGCTCACTGACTTTTGCCCTATCTGAAAGTCTGATAAACGCTGGAAAAATGACAGTCCCCCCAAAAAAATTTTTCACCTTTTTTCAATTTTACCCCCGTGGGATATATATTCTACCCACACACATTTGGAACTCTCCTGGGGTGCCCTCACATATTATTCCTTCATTTAGTGGATATTTTCGCAAAAAAGTGAAATATTCAAAAATCCAAAATATTGGCTGAAAACGACTAAATATCAAGGACTCATTGGGCGAATCGCTCTGGAACTGAAATCGGAACGCTCACTGACATTTGACCTATCTGAAAGTCTGATAAACGCCGTAAAAATGACTAAATCCCCCAAAAAAAATTTTTCAACTTTTTTCAATTTTACCCCCGTGGGATATATATTCTACCCACACACATTTGGAACTCTCCTGGGGTACCCTCACACATATTATTCCCTCATTTAGTGGATATTTTCACAAAAAAGTGAAATTTTCAAAAATCCAGAAAATTGGCTGAAAACAACTAAATATCAAGGACTCATTGGTCGAATCGCTCTGGAACTGAAATCGGAATGCTCACTGACATTTGACCTATCTGAAAGTCTGATAAACGCCGTAAAAATGACTAAGTCCCCAAAAAAAAATTTTTCAACTTTTTTTAATTTTACCCCCGTGGGATTTATATTCTACCCACACACATTTGAAACTCTCCTGGGGTAACCTTACACATATTATTCCCTCATTTAGTGGATATTTTCTCAAAAAAGTGACATTTTCAAAAATCCAGAAAATTGGCTGAAAACGACTAAATATCAAGGACTCATTGGGCGAATCGGTCTGGAACTGAAATCGGAACGCTCACTGACATTTGACCTATCTGAAAGTCTGATAAACGCCGTAAAAATGACTAAGTCCCCAAAAAAAAATTTTTCAACTTTTTTTAATTTTCCCCCGTGGGATATATATTCTACCCACACACATTTGGAACTCTCCTGGGGTACCCTCACACATATTATTCCCTCATTTAGTGGATATTTTCACAAAAAAGTGACATTTTCAAAAATCCAGAAAATTGGCTGAAAACAACTAAATATCAAGGACTCATTGGGCGAATCGCTCTGGAACTGAAATCGGAACGCTCACTGACATTTGACCTATCTGAAAGTCTGATGAACGCCGTAAAAATTACTAAATCCCCCAAAAAAAATTTTTCAACTTTTTTCAATTTTACCCCCGTGGGATATATATTCTACCCACACACATTTGGAACTCTCCTGGGGTACCCTCACACATATTATTCCCTCATTTAGTGGATATTTTCACAAAAAAGTGAAATTTTCAAAAATCCAGAAACTTGGCTGAAAACAACTAAATATCAAGGACTCATTGGTCGAATCGCTCTGGAACTGAAATCGGAACGCTCACTGACATTTGACCTATCTGAAAGTCTGATAAACGCCGTAAAAATGACTAAGTCCCCCAAAAAAAATTTTTCAACTTTTTTTAATTTTACCCCCGTGGGATATATATTCTACCCACACACATTTGGAACTCTCCTGGGGTAACCTTACACATAATATTCCCTCATTTAGTGGATATTTTCTCAAAAAAGTGACATTTTCAAAAATCCAGAAAATTGGCTGAAAACAACTAAATATCAAGGACTCATTGGTCGAATCGCTCTGGAACTGAAATCGGAATGCTCACTGACATTTGACCTATCTGAAAGTCTGATAAACGCCGTAAAAATGACTAAGTCCCCCCAAAAAAATTTTTCAACTTTTTTTAATTTTACCCCCGTGGGATATATATTCTACCCACACACATTTGGAACTCTCCTGGGGTACCCTCACACATATTAATCCCTCATTTAGTGGATATTTTCACAAAAAAGTGACATTTTCAAAAATCCAGAAAATTGGCTGAAAACGACTAAATATCAAGGACTCATTGGGCGAATCGCTCTGGAACTGAAATCGGAACGCTCACTGACATTTGACCTATCTGAAAGTCTGATGAACGCCGTAAAAATGACTAAATCCCCCCAAAAAAAATTTTCAACTTTTTTCAATTTTACCCCCGTGGGATATATATTCTACCCACACACATTTGGAACTCTCCTGGGGTACCCTCACACATATTATTCCCTCATTTAGTGGATATTTTCACAAAAAAGTGACATTTTCAAAAATCCAGAAAATTGGCTGAAAACGACTAAATATCAAGGACTCATTGGTCGAATCGCTCTGGAACTGAAATCGGAATGCTCACTGACATTTGACCTATCTGAAAGTCTGATAAATGCCGTAAAAATGACTAAGTCCCCAAAAAAAAATTTTTCAACTTTTTTTAATTTTACCCCCGTGGGATTTATATTCTACCCACACACATTTGGAACTCTCCTGGGGTAACCTTACACATATTATTCCCTCATTTAGTGGATATTTTCTCAAAAAAGTGACATCTTCAAAAATCCAGAAAATTGGCTGAAAACGACTAAATATCAAGGACTCATTGGGCGAATCGCTCTGGAACTGAAATCGGAACGCTCACTGACATTTGACCTATCTGAAAGTCTGATAAACGCCGTAAAAATGACTAAGTCCCCCAAAAAAAATTTTTCAACTTTTTTTAATTTTACCCCCGTGGGATATATATTCTACCTACACACATTTGGAACTCTCCTGGGGTACCCTCACACATATTATTCCCTCATTTAGTGGATATTTTCACAAAAAAGTGACATTTTCAAAAATCCAGAAAATTGGCTGAAAACGACTAAATATCAAGGACTCATTGGGCGAATCGCTCTGGAACTGAAATCGGAACGCTCACTGACATTTGACCTATCTGAAAGTCTGATGAACGCCGTAAAAATGACTAAATCCCCAAAAAAAAATTTTTCAACTTTTTTCAATTTTACCCCCGTGGGATATATATTCTACCCACACACATTTGGAACTCTCCTGGGGTACCCTCACACATATTATTCCCTCATTTAGTGGATATTTTCACAAAAAAGTGAAATTTTCAAAAATCCAGAAAATTGGCTGAAAACAACTAAATATCAAGGACTCATTGGTCGAATCGCTCTGGAACTGAAATCGGAACGCTCACTGACATTTGACCTATCTGAAAGTCTGATAAACGCCGTAAAAATGACTAAGTCCCCAAAAAAAAATTTTTCAACTTTTTTTAATTTTACCCCCGTGGGATATATATTCTACCCACACACATTTGGAACTCTCCTGGCGTAACCTTACACATATTATTCCCTCATTTAGTGGATATTTTCTCAAAAAAGTGACATTTTCAAAAATCCAGAAAATTGGCTGAAAACAACTAAATATCAAGGACTCATTGGTCGAATCGCTCTGGAACTGAAATCGGAATGCTCACTGACATTTGACCTATCTGAAAGTCTGATAAACGCCGTAAAAATGACTAAGTCCCCAAAAAAAAATTTTTCAACTTTTTTTAATTTTACCCCCGTGGGATTTATATTCTACCCACACACATTTGGAACTCTCCTGGGGTAACCTTACACATATTATTCCATCATTTAGTGGATATTTTCTCAAAAAAGTGACATTTTCAAAAATCCAGAAAATTGGCTGAAAACGACTAAATATCAAGGACTCATTGGGCGAATCGCTCTGGAACTGAAATCGGAACGCTCACTGACATTTGACCTATCTGAAAGTCTGATGAACGCCGTAAAAATTACTAAATCCCCAAAAAAAAATTTTTCAACTTTTTTCAATTTTACCCCCGTGGGATATATATTCTACCCACACACATTTGGAACTCTCCTGGGGTACCCTCACACATATTATTCCCTCATTTAGTGGATATTTTCACAAAAAAGTGAAATTTTCAAAAATCCAGAAAATTGGCTGAAAACAACTAAATATCAAGGACTCATTGGTCGAATCGCTCTGGAACTGAAATCGGAACGCTCACTGACATTTGACCTATCTGAAAGTCTGATAAACGCCGTAAAAATGACTAAGTCCCCAAAAAAAAATTTTTCAACTTTTTTTAATTTTACCCCCATGGGATATATATTCTACCCACACACATTTGGAACTCTCCTGGGGTAAACTTACACATATTATTCCCTCATTTAGTGGATATTTTCTCAAAAAAGTGACATTTTCAAAAATCCAGAAAATTGGCTGAAAACGACTAAATATCAAGGACTCATTGGGCGAATCGCTCTGGAACTGAAATCGGAACGCTCACTGACATTTGACCTATCTGAAAGTCTGATAAACGCCGTAAAAATGACTAAGTCCCCAAAAAAAAATTTTTCAACTTTTTTTAATTTTACCCCCGTGAGATATATATTCTACCCACACACATTTGGAACTCTCCTGGGGTACCCTCACACATATTATTACTCATTTAGTGGATATTTTCTCAAAAAAGTGACATTTTCAAAAATCCAGAAAATTGGCTGAAAACGACTAAATATCAAGGACTCATTGGGCGAATCGCTCTGGATCTGAAATCGTAACGCTCACTGACATTTCCCCTATCTGAAAGTCTGATAAACGCTGGAAAAATGACTAAGTCCATAAAAAAATGTTTTCAACTTTTTTCAATTTTACCCCCGTGGGATATATATTCTACCCACACACATTTGGAACTCTCCTGGGGTACCATCACACATATTATTCCCTCATTTAGTGGATATTTTCACAAAATAGTGACATTTTCAAAAATCCAGAAAATTGGCTGAAAACGATGAAATATCAAGGAATCATTGGGCGAATCGCTCTGGAACTGAAATCGGAACGCTTACTGACATTTGACCTATCTGAAAGTCTGATAAACGCCGGAAAAATGACTAAGTCGAAAAAAAAAATTTTTTCAACTTTTTTCGATTTTACCCCCGTTGGATATATATTCTACCCACACACATTTGGAACTCTCCTGGGGTACCCTCACACATATTATTCCCTCATTTAGTGGATATTTTCACAAAAAAGTGAAATTTTCAAAAATCCTAAACATTGGCTGAAAACAACTAAATATCAAGGACTCATTGGGCGAATCGCTCTGGAACTGAAATCGGAACGCTCACTGACATTTGCCCTATCTGAAAGCCTGATAAACGCTGGAAAAATGACTAAGTCGAAAAAGAAATATTATTAAACTTTTTTCAATTTTACCCCCGTGGGATATATATTCTACCCACACACATTTGGAACTCTCCTGGGGTGCCCTCACACATATTATTCCTTCATTTAGTGGATATTTTCACAAAAAAGTGAAATATTCAAAAATCCAAAATATTGGCTGAAAACGACTAAATATCAAGGACTCATCGGGCGAATCGCTCTGGAACTGAAATCGGAACGCTCACTGACATTTGACCTATCTGAAAGTCTGATAAACGCTGGAAAAATGACTAAGTCGAAAAAAAAATATTTTTAAACTTTTTTCAATTTTACCCCCGTGGGATATATATTCTACCCACACACATTTGGAACACTCCTGGGGTACCCTCACACATATTAGTCCCTCATTTAGTGGATATTTTCACAAAAAAGTGACATTTTCAAAAATCCAGAAAATTGGCTGAAAACGACTAAATATCAAGGACTCATTGGGCGAATCGCTCTGGATCTGACATCGTAACGCTCACTGACATTTCCCCTACCTGAAAGTCTGATAAACGCTGGAAAAATGACTAAGTCCATAAAAAAATGTTTTCAACTTTTTTCAATTTTACCCCCGTGGGATATATATTCTACCCACACACATTTGGAACTCTCCTGGGGTACCCTCACACATATTATTTCCTCAATTAGTGGATATTTTCACAAAAAAAGTGAAATTTTCAAAAATCCAGAAAATTGGCTGAAAACGACTAAATATCAAGGACTCATTGGGCGAATTGTTCTGGAATTGAAATCGGAACGCTCACTGACATTTTCCCTATCTAAAAAGTCTGATAAACGCCGGAATAATGACTAAGTCCAAAAAAAAATGTTTTCAACTTTTTTCAATTTTACCCCCGTGGGATATATATTCTAACCTCACACATATTATTCCCTCATTTAGTGGATCTTTTCACAAAAAAGTGAAATTTTCAAAAATCCAGAAAATTGGCTGAAAACGACTAAATATGAAGAACTCATTGGGCGAATCGCTCTGGAACTGAAATCGGAACGCTCACTGACATTTCCCCTATCTGAAAGTCTGATAAACGCCGGAAAAATTACTAAGTCCCAAAAATAATTTTTTTCAACTTTTTTCAATTTTACCCCCGTGGGATATATATTCCACACACACATTTGGAACTCTCCTGGGGTACCCTCACACATATTATTCCCTCATTTAGTGGATGTTTTCACAAAAAAGTGAAATTTTCAAAAATTCTAAATATTGGCTGAAAACAACTAAATATCAAGGACTCATTGGGCGAATCGCTCTGGAACTGAAATCAAAACGCTCACTGACATTTGCCCTATCTGAAAGCCTGATAAAAGCCGGAAAAATGACTAAGTCCAAAAAGAATTTTTTTTCAAGTTTTTTCAATTTTACCCCCGTGGGATATATATTCTACCCACACACATTTGTAACTCTCCTGGGGTACCCTCACACATATTATTCCCTCATTTAGTGGATATTTTCACAAAAAAGTGAAATATTCAGAAATCCAAAATATTAGCTGAAAACGACTAAATATCAAGGACTCATCGGGCGAATCGCTCTGGAACTGAAATCGGAACGCTCACTGACATTTGACCTATCTGAAAGTCTGATAAACGCTGGAAAAATGACTAAGTCGAAAAAAAAATATTTTTAAACTTTTTTCAATTTTACCCCCGTGGGATATATATTCTACCCACACACATTTGGAACTCTCCTGGGGTACCCTCACACATATTATTCCCTCATTTAGTGGATATTTTCACAAAAAAGTGACATTTTCAAAAATCCTAAATATTGGCTGAAAACGACTAAATATCAAGGACTCATTGGGCGAATCGCTCTGGAACTGAAATCGGAATGCTCACTGACATTTGACCTATCTGAAAGTCTGATAAACGCCGGAAGAATGACTAAGTCCAAAAAAAAAATTTTTTCAACTTTTTTCAATTTTACCCCCGTGGGATATATATTCTACCCACACACATTTGTAACTCTCCTGGGGTACCCTCACACATATTATTCCCTCATTTAGTGGATATTTTCACAAAAAAGTGAAATTTTGAAAAATCCAGAAAATTGGCTGAAAACGACTAAATATCAAGGACTCATTGGGTGAATCGCTCTGGAACTGAAATCGGAACGCTCACTGACATTTGAGCTATCTGAAAGTCTGATAAACGCCGTAAAAATGACTATATCCCCCAAAAAAAATTTTTCAACTTTTTTCAATTTTACCCCCGTGGGATATATATTCTACCCACACACATTTGGAACTCTCCTTAGGTACCCTCACACATATTAGTCCCTCATTTAGTGGATATTTTCACAAAAAAGTGACATTTTCAAAAATCTAGAAAATTGGCTGAAAACGACTAAATATCAAGGACTCATTGGGCGAATCGCTCTGGAACTGAAATCGGAACGCTCACTGACATTTGCCCTATCTGAAAGTCTGATAAACGCTGGAAAAATGACTAAGTCGAAAAAAATAATATTTTTAAACTTTTTTCAATTTTACCCCCGTGGGATATATATTCTACCCACACACATTTGTAACTCTCCTGGGGTACCCTCACACATATTATTCCCTCATTTAGTGGATATTTTCACAAAAAAATGACATTTTCAAAAATCCAAAATATTGGCTGAAAACGACTAAATATCAAGGACTCATTGGGCGAATCGCTCTGGAACTGAAATCGGAACGCTCACTGACATTTGCCCTATCTGAAAGTCTGATCAACGCTGGAAAAATGACTAAGTCGAAAAAAAAATATTTTTAAACTTTTTTCAATTTTTCCCCCGTGGGATATATATTCTACCCACACACATTTGGAACTCTCCTGGGGTGCCCTCACAGATATTATTCCTTCATTTAGTGGATATTTTCACAAAAAAGTGAAATATTCAAAAATCCAAAATATTGGCTGAAAACGACTAAATATCAAGGACTCATCGGGCGAATCGCTCTGGAACTGAAATCGGAACGCTCACTGACATTTGACCTATCTGAAAGTCTGATAAACGCTGGAAAAATGACTAAGTCGAAAAAAAAATATTTTTAAACTTTTTTCAATTTTACCCCCGTGGGATATATATTCTACCCACACACATTTGGAACTCTCCTGGGGTACCCTCACACATATTATTCCCTCATTTAGTGGATATTTTCACAAAAAAGTGACATTTTCAAAAATCCTAAATATTGGCTGAAAACGACTAAATATCAAGGACTCATTGGGCGAATCGCTCTGGAACTGAAATCGGAATGCTCACTGACATTTGACCTATCTGAAAGTCTGATAAACGCCGGAAGAATGACTAAGTCCAAAAAAAAAATTTTTTCAACTTTTTTCAATTTTACCCCCGTGGGATATATATTCTACCCACACACATTTGTAACTCTCCTGGGGTACCCTCACACATATTATTCCCTCATTTAGTGGATATTTTCACAAAAAAGTGAAATTTTCAAAAATCCAGAAAATTGGCTGAAAACGACTAAATATCAAGGACTCATTGGGCGAATCGCTCTGGAACTGAAATCGGAACGCTCACTGACATTTGAGCTATCTGAAAGTCTGATAAACGCCGTAAAAATGACTATATCCCCCAAAAAAAATTTTTCAACTTTTTTCAATTTTACCCCCGTGGGATATATATTCTACCCACACACATTTGGAACTCTCCTGGGGTACCCTCACACATATTAGTCCCTCATTTAGTGGATATTTTCACAAAAAAGTGACATTTTCAAAAATCTAGAAAATTGGCTGAAAACGACTAAATATCAAGGACTCATTGGGCGAATCGCTCTGGAACTGAAATCGGAACGCTCACTGACATTTGACCTATCTGAAAGTCTGATAAACGCTGGAAAAATGACTAAGTCGAAAAAAATAATATTTTTAAACTTTTTTCAATTTTACCCCCGTGGGATATATATTCGACCCACACACATTTGGAACTCTCCTGGGGTGCCCTCACACATATTATTCCTTCATTTAGTGGATATTTTCACAAAAAAGTGAAATATTCAAAAATCCAAAATATTGGCTGAAAACGACTAAATATCAAGGACTCATCGGGCGAATCGCTCTGGAACTGAAATCGGAACGCTCACTGACATTTGACCTATCTGAAAGTCTGATAAACGCAGGAAAAATGACTAAGTCGAAAAAAAAATATTTTTAAACTTTTTTCAATTTTACCCCCGTGGGATATATATTCTACCCACACACATTTGGAACTCTCCTGGGGTACCCTCACACATATTATTCCCTCATTTAGTGGATATTTTCACAAAAAAGTGACATTTTCAAAAATCCTAAATATTGGCTGAAAACGACTAAATATCAAGGACTCATTGGGCGAATCGCTCTGGAACTGAAATCGGAATGCTCACTGACATTTGACCTATCTGAAAGTCTGATAAACGCCGGAAGAATGACTAAGTCCAAAAAAAAAATTTTTTCAACTTTTTTCAATTTTACCCCCGTGGGATATATATTCTACCCACACACATTTGTAACTCTCCTGGGGTACCCTCACACATATTATTCCCTCATTTAGTGGATATTTTCACAAAAAAGTGAAATTTTGAAAAATCCAGAAAATTGGCTGAAAACGACTAAATATCAAGGACTCATTGGGTGAATCGCTCTGGAACTGAAATCGGAACGCTCACTGACATTTGAGCTATCTGAAAGTCTGATAAACGCCGTAAAAATGACTATATCCCCCAAAAAAAATTTTTCAACTTTTTTCAATTTTACCCCCGTGGGATATATATTCTACCCACACACATTTGGAACTCTCCTTAGGTACCCTCACACATATTAGTCCCTCATTTAGTGGATATTTTCACAAAAAAGTGACATTTTCAAAAATCTAGAAAATTGGCTGAAAACGACTAAATATCAAGGACTCATTGGGCGAATCGCTCTGGAACTGAAATCGGAACGCTCACTGACATTTGCCCTATCTGAAAGTCTGATAAACGCTGGAAAAATGACTAAGTCGAAAAAAATAATATTTTTAAACTTTTTTCAATTTTACCCCCGTGGGATATATATTCTACCCACACACATTTGTAACTCTCCTGGGGTACCCTCACACATATTATTCCCTCATTTAGTGGATATTTTCACAAAAAAATGACATTTTCAAAAATCCAAAATATTGGCTGAAAACGACTAAATATCAAGGACTCATTGGGCGAATCGCTCTGGAACTGAAATCGGAACGCTCACTGACATTTGCCCTATCTGAAAGTCTGATCAACGCTGGAAAAATGACTAAGTCGAAAAAAAAATATTTTTAAACTTTTTTCAATTTTTCCCCCGTGGGATATATATTCTACCCACACACATTTGGAACTCTCCTGGGGTGCCCTCACACATATTATTCCTTCATTTAGTGGATATTTTCACAAAAAAGTGAAATATTCAAAAATCCAAAATATTGGCTGAAAACGACTAAATATCAAGGACTCATCGGGCGAATCGCTCTGGAACTGAAATCGGAACGCTCACTGACATTTGACCTATCTGAAAGTCTGATAAACGCTGGAAAAATGACTAAGTCGAAAAAAAAATATTTTTAAACTTTTTTCAATTTTACCCCCGTGGGATATATATTCTACCCACACACATTTGGAACTCTCCTGGGGTACCCTCACACATATTATTCCCTCATTTAGTGGATATTTTCACAAAAAAGTGACATTTTCAAAAATCCTAAATATTGGCTGAAAACGACTAAATATCAAGGACTCATTGGGCGAATCGCTCTGGAACTGAAATCGGAATGCTCACTGACATTTGACCTATCTGAAAGTCTGATAAACGCCGGAAGAATGACTAAGTCCAAAAAAAAAATTTTTTCAACTTTTTTCAATTTTACCCCCGTGGGATATATATTCTACCCACACACATTTGTAACTCTCCTGGGGTACCCTCACACATATTATTCCCTCATTTAGTGGATATTTTCACAAAAAAGTGAAATTTTCAAAAATCCAGAAAATTGGCTGAAAACGACTAAATATCAAGGACTCATTGGGCGAATCGCTCTGGAACTGAAATCGGAACGCTCACTGACATTTGAGCTATCTGAAAGTCTGATAAACGCCGTAAAAATGACTATATCCCCCAAAAAAAATTTTTCAACTTTTTTCAATTTTACCCCCGTGGGATATATATTCTACCCACACACATTTGGAACTCTCCTGGGGTACCCTCACACATATTAGTCCCTCATTTAGTGGATATTTTCACAAAAAAGTGACATTTTCAAAAATCTAGAAAATTGGCTGAAAACGACTAAATATCAAGGACTCATTGGGCGAATCGCTCTGGAACTGAAATCGGAACGCTCACTGACATTTGCCCTATCTGAAAGTCTGATAAACGCTGGAAAAATGACTAAGTCGAAAAAAATAATATTTTTAAACTTTTTTCAATTTTACCCCCGTGGGATATATATTCGACCCACACACATTTGGAACTCTCCTGGGGTGCCCTCACACATATTATTCCTTCATTTAGTGGATATTTTCACAAAAAAGTGAAATATTCAAAAATCCAAAATATTGGCTGAAAACGACTAAATATCAAGGACTCATCGGGCGAATCGCTCTGGAACTGAAATCGGAACGCTCACTGACATTTGACCTATCTGAAAGTCTGATAAACGCTGGAAAAATGACTAAGTCGAAAAAAAAATATTTTTAAACTTTTTTCAATTTTACCCCCGTGGGATATATATTCTACCCACACACATTTGGAACTCTCCTGGGGTACCCTCACACATATTATTCCCTCATTTAGTGGATATTTTCACAAAAAAGTGACATTTTCAAAAATCCTAAATATTGGCTGAAAACGACTAAATATCAAGGACTCATTGGGCGAATCGCTCTGGAACTGAAATCGGAATGCTCACTGACATTTGACCTATCTGAAAGTCTGATAAACGCCGGAAGAATGACTAAGTCCAAAAAAAAAATTTTTTCAACTTTTTTCAATTTTACCCCCGTGGGATATATATTCTACCCACACACATTTGTAACTCTCCTGGGGTACCCTCACACATATTATTCCCTCATTTAGTGGATATTTTCACAAAAAAGTGAAATTTTCAAAAATCCAGAAAATTGGCTGAAAACGACTAAATATCAAGGACTCATTGGGCGAATCGCTCTGGAACTGAAATCGGAACGCTCACTGACATTTGAGCTATCTGAAAGTCTGATAAACGCCGTAAAAATGACTATATCCCCCAAAAAAAATTTTTCAACTTTTTTCAATTTTACCCCCGTGGGATATATATTCTACCCACACACATTTGGAACTCTCCTGGGGTACCCTCACACATATTAGTCCCTCATTTAGTGGATATTTTCACAAAAAAGTGACATTTTCAAAAATCTAGAAAATTGGCTGAAAACGACTAAATATCAAGGACTCATTGGGCGAATCGCTCTGGAACTGAAATCGGAACGCTCACTGACATTTGCCCTATCTGAAAGTCTGATAAACGCTGGAAAAATGACTAAGTCGAAAAAAATAATATTTTTAAACTTTTTTCAATTTTACCCCCGTGGGATATATATTCGACCCACACACATTTGGAACTCTCCTGGGGTGCCCTCACACATATTATTCCTTCATTTAGTGGATATTTTCACAAAAAAGTGAAATATTCAAAAATCCAAAATATTGGCTGAAAACGACTAAATATCAAGGACTCATCGGGCGAATCGCTCTGGAACTGAAATCGGAACGCTCACTGACATTTGACCTATCTGAAAGTCTGATAAACGGTGGAAAAATGACTAAGTCGAAAAAAAAATATTTTTAAACTTTTTTCAATTTTACCCCCGTGGGATATATATTCTACCCACACACATTTGGAACTCTCCTGGGGTACCCTCACACATATTATTCCCTCATTTAGTGGATATTTTCACAAAAAAGTGACATTTTCAAAAATCCTAAATATTGGCTGAAAACAACTAAATATCAAGGACTCATTGGTCGAATCGCTCTGGAACTGAAATCGGAACGCTCACTGACATTTGACCTATCTGAAAGTCTGATAAACGCCGTAAAAATGACTAAGTCCCCAAAAAAAAATTTTTCAACTTTTTTTAATTTTACCCCCGTGGGATATATATTCTACCCACACACATTTGGAACTCTCCTGGGGTAAACTTACACATATTATTCCCTCATTTAGTGGATATTTTCTCAAAAAAGTGACATTTTCAAAAATCCAGAAAATTGGCTGAAAACGACTAAATATCAAGGACTCATTGGGCGAATCGCTCTGGAACTGAAATCGGAACGCTCACTGACATTTGACCTATCTGAAAGTCTGATAAACGCCGTAAAAATGACTAAGTCCCCAAAAAAAAATTTTTCAACTTTTTTTAATTTTACCCCCGTGAGATATATATTCTACCCACACACATTTGGAACTCTCCTGGGGTACCCTCACACATATTAGTCCCTCATTTAGTGGATATTTTCACAAAAAAGTGACATTTTCAAAAATCCAGAAAATTGGCTGAAAACGACTAAATATCAAGGACTCATTGGGCGAATCGCTCTGGAACTGAAATCGGCACGCTCACTGACATTTGCCCTATCTGAAAGTCTGATAAACGCTGGAAAAATGACTAAGTCGAAAAAAATAATATTTTTATACTTTTTTCAATTTTACCCCCGTGGGATATATATTCTACCCACACACATTTGGAACTCTCCTGGGGTACCCTCACACATATTATTCCCTCATTTAGTGGATATTTTCACAAAAAAGTGACATTTTCAAAAATCCTAAATATTGGCTGAAAACGACTAAATATCAAGGACTCATTGGGCGAATCGCTCTGGAACTGAAATCGGAATGCTCACTGACATTTGACCTATCTGAAAGTCTGATAAACGCCGGAAGAATGACTAAGTCCAAAAAAAAAATTTTTTCAACTTTTTTCAATTTTACCCCCGTGGGATATATATTCTACCCACACACATTTGGAACTCTCCTGGGGTACCCTCACACATATTATTCCCTCATTTAGTGGATGTTTTCACAAAAAAGTGAAATTTTCAAAAATCCAAAATATTGGCTGAAAACGACTAAATATCAAGGACTCATTGGGCGAATCGCTCTGGAACTGAAATCGGAATGCTCACTGACATTTGACTTATCTGAAAGTCTGATAAACGCCGGAAAAATGACTAAGTCCAAAAAAAAAATTTTTTCAACTTTTTTCAATTTTACCCCCGTGGGATATATATTCTACCCACACACATTTGGAACTCTCCTGGGGTACCCTCACACATATTATTCCCTCATTTAGTGGATATTTTCACAAAAAAGTGACATTTTCAAAAATCCAGAAAATTGGCTGAAAACGACTAAATATCAAGGACTCATTGGGCGAATCGCTCTGGAACTGAAATCGGAACGCTCACTGACATTTGCCCTATCTGAAAGTCTGATAAACGCTGGAAAAATGACTAAGTCGAAAAAAAAATATTTTTAAACATTTTTCAATTTTACCCCCGTGGGATATATATTCTACCCACACACATTTGGAACTCTCCTGGGGTACCCTCACACATATTATTCCCTCATTTAGTGGATGTTTTCACAAAAAAATGAAATTTTCAAAAATTCTAAATATTGGCTGAAAACAACTAAATATCAAGGACTCATTGGGCGAATCGCTCTGGAACTGAAATCAAAACGCTCACTGACATTTGCCCTATCTGAAAGCCTGATAAACGCCGGAAAAATGACTAAGTCCAAAAAGAATTTTTTTTCAAGTTTTTTCAATTTTACCCCCGTGAGATATATATTCTACCCACACACATTTGTAACTCTCCTGGGGTACCCTCACACATATTATTCCCTCATTTAGTGGATATTTTCACAAAAAAGTGACATTTTCAAAAATCCAGAAAATTGGCTGAAAACGACTAAATATCAAGGACTCATTGGGCGAATCGCTCTGGAACTGAAATCGGAACGCTCACTGACATTTGCCCTATCTGAAAGTCTGATAAACGCTGGAAAAATGACTAAGTCGAAAAAAAAATATTTTTAAACATTTTTCAATTTTACCCCCGTGGGATATATATTCTACCCACACACATTTGGAACTCTCCTGGGGTACCCTCACACATATTATTCCCTCATTTAGTGGATGTTTTCACAAAAAAATGAAATTTTCAAAAATTCTAAATATTGGCTGAAAACAACTAAATATCAAGGACTCATTGGGCGAATCGCTCTGGAACTGAAATCAAAACGCTCACTGACATTTGCCCTATCTGAAAGCCTGATAAACGCCGGAAAAATGACTAAGTCCAAAAAGAATTTTTTTTCAAGTTTTTTCAATTTTACCCCCGTGGGATATATATTCTACCCACACACATTTGTAACTCTCCTGGGGTACCCTCACACATATTATTCCCTCATTTAGTGGATATTTTCACAAAAAAGTGACATTTTCAAAAATCCAAAATATTGGCTGAAAACGACTAAATATCAAGGACTCATTGGGCGAATCGCTCTGGAACTGAAATCGGAATGCTCACTGACATTTGACCTATCTGAAAGTCTGATAAACGCCGGAAGAATGACTAAGTCCAAAAAAAAAATTTTTTCAACTTTTTTCAATTTTAAACCCGTGGGATATATATTCTACCCACACACATTTGGAACTCTCCTGGGGTACCCTCACACATATTATTCCCTCATTTAGTGGATATTTTCACAAAAAAGTGAAATTTTCAAAAATCCTAAATATTGGTTGAAAACGACGAAATATCAAGGACTCATTGGGCGAATCGCTCTGGAACTGAAATCGGAATGCTCACTGACTTTTGCCCTATCTGAAAGTCTGATAAACGCTGGAAAAATTACTAAGTCCAAAAAAAATTTTTTTTCAACTTTTTTCAATTTTACCCCCGTGGGATATATATTCTACCCACACACATTTGGAACTCTCCTGTGGTACCCTCACACATATTATTCCCTCATTTAGTGGATATTTTCACAAAAAAGTGACATTTTCAAAAATCCAAAATATTGGCTGAAAACGACTAAATATCAAGGACTCATTGGGCGAATCGCTCTGGATCTGAAATCGTAACGCTCACTGACATTTCCCCTATCTGAAAGTCTGATAAACGCCGGAAAAATGACTAAGTCCATAAAAAAAATGTTTTCAACTTTTTTCAATTTTACCCCCGTGGGATATATATTCTACCCACACACATTTGGAACTCTCCTGGGGTACCCTCACACATATTATTTCCTCAATTAGTGGATATTTTCACAAAAAAAGTGAAATTTTCAAAAATCCAGAAAATTGGCTGAAAACGACTAAATATCAAGGACTCATTGGGCGAATTGTTCTGGAATTGAAATCGGAACGCTTACTGACATTTTCCCTATCTAAAAAGTCTGATAAACGCCGGAATAATGACTAAGTCCAAAAAAAAATGTTTTCAACTTTTTTCAATTTTACCCCCGTGGGATATATATTCTAACCTCACACATATTATTCCCTCATTTAGTGGATGTTTTCACAAAAAAGTGAAATCTTCAAAAATTCTAAATATTGGCTGAAAACAACTAAATATCAAGGACTCATTGGGCGAATCGCTCTGGAACTGAAATCAAAACGCTCACTGACATTTGCCCTATCTGAAAGCCTGATAAACGCCGGAAAAATGACTAAGTCCAAAAAGAATTTTTTTTCAAGTTTTTTCAATTTTACCCCCGTGGGATATATATTCTACCCACACACATTTGTAATTCTCCTGGGGTACCCTCACACATATTATTCCCTCATTTAGTGGATATTTTCACAAAAAAGTGAAATTTTCAAAAATCCAAAATATTGGCTGAAAACGACTAAATATCAAGGACTCATTGGGCGAATCGCTCTGGAACTGAAATCGGAATGCTCACTGACTTTTGCCCTATCTGAAAGTCTGATAAACGCTGGAAAAATTACAAAGTCAAAAAAAAATGTTTCAACTTTTTTCAATATATCCCCGTGGGATATATATTCTACCCACACACATTTGGAACTCTCCTGGGGTACCCTCACACATATTATTCCCTCATTTAGTGGATATTTTCACAAAAAAGTGAAATTTTCAAAAATCCAGAAAATTGGCTGAAAACGATGAAATATCAAGGAATCATTGGGCGAATCGCTCTGGAACTGAAATCGGAACGCTCAGTAACTTTTCACCTATCTGAAAGTCTGATAAACGCTGCAAAAATTACTAAGTCCAAAAAAAATTTTTTTTCAACTTTTTTCAATTTTACCCCCGTGGGATATATATTCTACCCACACACATTTGGAACTCTCCTGGGGTACCCTCACACATATTATTCCCTCATTTAGTGGATATTTTCACAAAAAAGTGACATTTTCAAAAATCCTAAATATTGGCTGAAAACGACTAAATATCAAGGACTCATTGCGCGAATCTCTCTGGATCTGAAATCGTAACGCTCACTGACATTTCCCCTATCTAAAAGTCTGATAAACGCCGGAAAAATGACTAAGTCCAAAAAAAAAATGTTTTCAACTTTTTTCAATTTTACCCCCGTGGGATATATATTCTACCCACACACATTTGTAACTCTCCTGGGGTACCCTCACACATATTATTCCCTCATTTAGTGGATATTTTCACAAAAAAGTGACATTTTCAAAAATCTAAAATATTGGCTGAAAACGACTAAATATCAAGGACTCATTGGGCGAATCGCTCTGGAACTGAAATCGGAACGCTCATTGACATTTCCCCTATCTGAAAGTCTGACAAACGACGGAAACATGACTAAGTCCAAAAAGAATTTTTTTTCAAGTTTTTTCAATTTTACCCCCGTGGGATATATATTTTACCCACACACATTTGTAACTCTCCTGGGGTACCCTCACACATATTATTCCCTCATTTAGTGGATATTTTCACAAAAAAGTGACATTTTCAAAAATCCAAAATATTGGCTGAAAACGACTAAATATCAAGGACTCATTTGGCGAATTGTTCTGGAATTGAAATCGGAACGCTCACTGACATTTTCCCTATCTAAAAAGTCTGATAAACGCCGGAAAAATGACTAAGTCCAAAAAAAAATGTTTTCAACTTTTTTCAATTTTACCCCCGTGGGATATATATTCTAACCTCACACATATTATTTCCTCATTTAGTGGATATTTTCACAAAAAAGTGAAATTTTCAAAAATCCAGAAAATTGGCTGAAAACGACTAAATATCAAGAACTCATTGGGCGAATCGCTCTGGAACTGAAATCGGAACGCTCACTGACATTTCCCCTATCTGAAAGTCTGATAAACGTCGGAAAAATTACTAAGTCCCAAAAATAATTTTTTTCAACTTTTTTCAATTTTACCCCCGTGGGATATATATTCTACCCACACACATTTGGAACTCTCCTGGGGTACCCTCACACATATTATTCCCTCATTTAGTGGATGTTTTCACAAAAAAGTGAAATTTTCAAAAATCCTAAATATTGGCTGAAAACAACTAAATATCAAGGACTCATTGGGCAAATCGCTCTGGAACTGAAATCAGAACGCTCACTGACATTTGCCCTATCTGAAAGCCTGATAAACGCCGGAAAAATGACTAAGTCCAAAAAGAATTTTTTTTCAAGTTTTTTCAATTTTACCCCCGTGGGATATATATTCTACCCACACACATTTGTAACTCTCCTGGGGTAACCTCACACATATTATTCCCTCATTTAGTGGATATTTTCACAAAAAAGTGACATTTTCAAAAATCCAAAATATTGGCTGAAAACGACTAAATATCAAGGACTCATTGGGCGAATCGCTCTGGAACTGAAATCAGAATGCTCACTGACATTTGACGTATCTGAAAGTCTGATAAACGCCGGAAGAATGACTAAGTCCAAAAAAAAAATTTTTTCAACTTTTTTCAATATATCCCCGTGGGATATATATTCTACCCACACACATTTGGAACTCTCCTGGGGTACCCTCACACATATTATTCCCTCATTTAGTGGATATTTTCACAAAAAAGTGAAATTTTCAAAAATCAAGAAAATTGGCTGAAAACGATGAAATATCAAGGAATCATTGGGCGAATCGCTCTGGAACTGAAATCGGAACGCTCACTAACTTTTGACCTATCTGAAAGTCTGATAAACGCTGGAAAAATTACTAAGTCCAAAAAAAAAATGTTTTCAACTTTTTTCAATTTTACCCCCGTGGGATATATATTCTACCCACACACATTTGGAACTCTCCTGGGGTACCCTCACACATATTATTCCCTCATTTAGTGGATATTTTCACAAAAAAGTGACATTTTCAAAAATCCAAAATATTGGCTGAAAACGACTAAATATCAAGGACTCATTGGGCGAATCGCTCTGGATCTGAAATCGTAACGCTCACTGACATTTCCCCTATCTAAAAGTCTGATAAACGCCGGAAAAATGACTAAGTCCAAAAAAAAAATGTTTTAAACTTTTTTCAATTTTACCCCGTGGGATATATATTCTACCCACACACATTTGGAACTCTCCTGGCTACCCTCACACATATTATTCCCTCATTTAGTGGATATTTTCACAAAAAAGTGAAATTTTCAAAAATCCAAAATATTGGCTGAAAATGACTAAATATCAAGGACTCATTGGGCGAATCGCTCTGGGACTGAAATCGGAACGCTCACTGACATTTCCCCTATCTGAAAGTCTGATTAACGCCGGAAAAAATGACTAAGTCCAAAAAAAAATATTTTTCAACTTTTTTCAATTTTACCCCCGTGGGATATATATTCTACCCACACACATTTGGAACTCTCCTGGGGTACCCTCACACATATTATTCCCTCATTTAGTGGATATTTTCACAAAAAAATGAAATTTTCAAAAATCCAGAAAATTGGCTGAAAACAACTAAATAACAAGAACTCATTGGGCGAATCGCTCTGGAACTGAAATCGGAACGCTCACAGACATTTCCCCTATCTGAAAGTCTGATAAACGCCGGAAAAATGACTAAGTCCATAAAAAAAATGTTTTCAACTTTTTTCAGTTTTACCCCCGTGGGATATATATTCTACCCACACACATTTGAAACTCTCCTGGGGTACCCTCACATATATTATTTTCTAATTTAGTGGATATTTTCACAAAAAATTGAAATTTTCAAAAATCCAGAAAATTGGCTGAAAACAACTAAATATCAAGGACTCATTGGCCGAATCGCTCTGGAACTGAAATCGGAACGCTCATTGACATTTCCCCTATCTGAAAGTCTGATAAACGCCAGAAAAATGACTAAGTCCAAAAAAAAATTTTTTTTAAATTTTTTCAATTTTACCCCCGTTGGATATATATTCTACCCACACACATTTGGAACTCTCCTGGGGTACCCTCACACATATTATACCCTCATTTAGTGGATATTTTCACAAAAAAGTGAAATTTTCAAAAATCCAAAATATTGGCTGAAAACGACTAAATATCAAAGACTCATTGGGCGAATCGCTCTGGAACTGAAATTGGAACGCTCACTGACATTTCCCCTATCTGAAAGTCTGATAAACGCCGGAAAAATGACTAAGTCCATAAATAAAATGTTTTCAACTTTTTTCAATTTTACCCCCGTGGGATATATATTCTACCCACACACATTTGGAACTCTCCTGGGGTACCCTCACACATATTATTCCCTCATTTAGTGGATATTTTCACAAAAAAGTGAAATTTTCAAAAATCCAAAATATTTGCTGAAAACGACTAAATATCAAGGACTCATTGGGCGAATCGCTCTGGAACTGAAATTGGAACGCTCACTGACATTTCCCCTATGTGAAAGTCTGATAAACAGCAGAAAAATGACTAAGTCCAAAAAAAAATTTTTTTGCAACTTTTTTCAATTTTACCCCCGTGGGATATATATTCTACCCACACACATTTGGAACTCTCCTGGGGTACCCTCACACATATTATGCCCTCATTTAGTGGATATTTTCACAAAAAAGTGAAATTTTCAAAAATCCAAAATATTGGCTGAAAACGACTAAATATCAAAGACTCATTGGGCGAATCGCTCTGGAACTGAAATTGGAACGCTCACTGACATTTCCCCTATCTGAAAGTGTGATAAACGCCGGAAAAATGACTAAGTCCATAAATAAAATGTTTTCAACTTTTTTCAATTTTACCCCCGTGGGATATATATTCTACCCACACACAATTGGAACTCTCCTGGGGTACCCTCACACATATTATTCCCTCATTTAGTGGATATTTTCACAAAAAAGTGAAATTTTCAAAAATCCAAAAAATTGGCTGAAAACAACTAAATATCAAGGACTCATTGGTCGAATCGCTCTGGAACTGAAATCGGAATGCTCACTGACATTTCCCCTATCTGAAAGTCTGATAAATGCCAGAAAAACGACTAAGTCAAAAAAAATTTTTTTTCATCTTTTTTCAATTTTACCCTTGTGTGATATATATTCTACCCACACACATTTGGAACTCTCCTGGGGTACCCTCACACATATTATTCCCTCATTTAGTGGATATTTTCACAAAAAAGTGAAATTTTCAAAAATCCAAAATATTGGCTGAAAACGACTAAATATCAAGGACTCATTGGGCGAATCGCTCTGGAACTGAAATTGGAAAGCTCACTGACATTTCCCCTATCTGAAAGTCTGATAAACGCCGGAAAAAATGACTGAGTCCAAAAAAAAATATTTTTCAACTTTTTTCAATTTTACCCCCGTGGGATATATATTCTACCCACACACATTTGGAACTCTCCTGGGGTACCCTCACACATATTATTCCCTCATTTAGTGGATATTTTCACAAAAAAGTGAAATTTTCAAAAATCCAAAATATTGGCTGAAAACGACTAAATATCAAGGACTCATTGGGCGAATCGCTCTGGAACTGAAATTGGAACACTCACTGACATTTCCCCTATGTGAAAGTCTGATAAACAGCAGAAAAATGACTAAGTCCAAAAAAAAATTTTTTTGCAACTTTTTTCAATTTTACCCCCGTGGGATATATATTCTACCCACACACATTTGGAACTCTCCTGGGGTACCCTCACACATATTATACCCTCATTTAGTGGATATTTTCACAAAAAAGTGAAATTTTCAAAAATCCAAAATATTGGCTGAAAACGACTAAATATCAAAGACTCATTGGGCGAATCGCTCTGGAACTGAAATTGGAACGCTCACTGACATTTCCCCTATCTGAAAGTCTGATAAACGCCGGAAAAATGACTAAGTCCATAAATAAAATGTTTTCAACTTTTTTCAATTTTACCCCCGTGGGATATATATTCTACCCACACACATTTGGAACTCTCCTGGGGTACCCTCACACATATTATTCCCTCATTTAGTGGATATTTTCACAAAAAAGTGAAATTTTCAAAAATCCAAAATATTGGCTGAAAACGACTAAATATCAAGGACTCATTGGGCGAATCGCTCTGGAACTGAAATTGGAACACTCACTGACATTTCCCCTATGTGAAAGTCTGATAAACAGCAGAAAAATGACTAAGTCCAAAAAAAAATTTTTTTGCAACTTTTTTCAATTTTACCCCCGTGGGATATATATTCTACCCACACACATTTGGAACTCTCCTGGGGTACCCTCACACATATTATACCCTCATTTAGTGGATATTTTCACAAAAAAGTGAAATTTTCAAAAATCCAAAATATTGGCTGAAAACGACTAAATATCAAAGAATCATTGTGCGAATCGCTCTGGAACTGAAATTGGAACGCTCACTGACATTTCCCCTATCTGAAAGTCTGATAAACGCCGGAAAAATGACTAAGTCCATAAATAAAATGTTTTCAACTTTTTTCAATTTTACCCCCGTGGGATATATATTCTACCCACACACATTTGGAACTCTCCTGGGGTACCCTCACACATATTATTCCCTCATTTAGTGGATATTTTCACAAAAAAGTGAAATTTTCAAAAATCCAAAATATTTGCTGAAAACGACTAAATATCAAGGACTCATTGGGCGAATCGCTCTGGAACTGAAATTGGAACGCTCACTGACATTTCCCCTATGTGAAAGTCTGATAAATGCCAGAAAAACGACTAAGTCAAAAAAAATTTTTTTTCATCTTTTTTCAATTTTACCCTTGTGTGATATATATTCTACCCACACACATTTGGAACTCTCCTGGGGTACCCTCACACATATTATTCCCTCATTTAGTGGATATTTTCACAAAAAAGTGAAATTTTCAAAAATCCAAAATATTGGCTGAAAACGACTAAATATCAAGGACTTATTGGGCGAATCGCTCTGGAACTGAAATTGGAAAGCTCACTGACATTTCCCCTATCTGAAAGTCTGATAAACGCCGGAAAAAATGACTGAGTCCAAAAAAAAATATTTTTCAACTTTTTTCAATTTTACCCCCGTGGGATATATATTCTACCCACACACATTTGGAACTCTCCTGGGGTACCCTCACACATATTATTCCCTCATTTAGTGGATATTTTCACAAAAAATTGAAATTTTCAAAAATCCAGAAAATTGGCTGAAAACAACTAAATAACAAGAACTCATTGGGCGAATCGCTCTGGAACTGAAATCGGAACGCTCAAAGACACTTCCCCTATCTGAAAGTCTGATAAACGCCGGAAAAATGACTAAGTCCAAAATAAAAATGTTTTCAACTTTTTTCAATTTTAACCCCGTGGGATATATATTCTACCCACACACATTTGGAACTCTCCTGGGGTACCCTCACACATATTATTCCCTCATTTAGTGGATATTTTCACAAAAAAGTGAAATTTTTAAAAATCCCAAAAATTGGCTGAAAACAACGAAATATCAAGGACTCATTGGGCGAATCGCTCTGGATCTGAAATCGTAATGCTCACTGACATTTCCCCTATCTGAAAGTCTGATAAACGCCGGAAAAATGACTAAGTCCATAAAAAAAATGTTTTCAACTTTTTTCAATTTTACCCCCGTGGGATATATATTCTACCCTCACACATATTATTCCCTCATTTAGTGGATCTTTTCACAAAAAAGTGAAATTTTCAAAAATCCAGAAAATTGGCTGAAAGCGACTAAATATAAAGGACTCATTGGGCAAATCGCTCTGGAACTGAAATCAGAACGATCACTGATATTTCCCCTATCTGAAAGTCTGATAAACGCCGGAAAAATGACTAAGTCCAGAAAAAAAATTGTTTAAACTTTTTTCAATTTTACCCCTGTGGGATATATATTCTACCCACACACATTTAGAACTCTCCTGGGGTACCCTCACACATATTATTCCCTCATTTAGTGGATATTTTCACAAAAAAGTGAAATTTTCAAAAATCCAGAAAATTGGCTGAAAGCAACTAAATATCAAGGACTCATTGGGCGAATCGCTCTGGAACTGAAATCGGAATGCTCACTGACATTTCCCCTATCTGAAAGTCTGTTAAACGCAGAAAAAATGACTAAGTCCAAAAAAAAATGTTTTTTCAACTTTTTTCAATTTTACCCCCGTGGGATATATATTCTACCCTCACACATATTATTCCCTCATTTAGTGGATATTTTCACAAAAAAGTGAAATTTTCAAAAATCCAGAAAATTGGCTGAAAACGACTAAATATCAAGGACTCATTGGGCGAATCGCTCTGTATCTGAAATCGTAATGCTCACTGACATTTCCCCTATCTGAAAGTCTGATAAATGCCGGAAAAATGACTAAGTCCAGAAAAAAAATGTTTTCAACTTTTTTCAATTTTACCCCCGTGGGTTATATATTCTATTCCCTCATTTAGTGGATATTTTCACAAAAAAGTGAAATTTTCAAAAATCCAAAATATTGGCTGAAAACGACTAAATATCAAGGACTCATTGGGCGAATCACTCTGGGACTGAAATCGGAACGCTCACTGACATTTCCCCTATCTGAAAGTCTGATAAACGCTGGAAAAATGACTAAGTCCAAAAAAAAATGTTTTTTCAACTTTTTTCAATTTTACCCCCGTGGGATATATATTCTATTCCCTCATTTAGTGGATTTTTTCACAAAAAAGTGAAATTTTCAAAAATCCAGAAAATTGACTGAAAACGACTAAATATCAAGGACTCATTGGGTGAATCGCTCTGGAACTGAAATCGGAACGCTCACTGACATTTCCCCTATCTGAAAGTCTGATAAACGCCGGAAAAATGACTAAGTCCAGAAAAAAATATTTTTCAACTTTTTTCAATTTTTTCCCCCGTGGGATATATATTCTACCCACACACATTTTTTTCCCTCATTTAGTGGATATTTTCACAAAAAAGTGAAATTTTCAAAAATCCAGAAAATTGGCTGAAAACGACTAAATATCAAGGACTCATTGGGCAAATCGCTCTGGAACTGAAATCGAAACGCTAACTGACATTTCCCCTATCTGAAAGTCTGATAAACGCTCAAAAAATGACTAAGTCTAAAAAAAAATGTTTTTTCAACTTTTTTCAATTTTACCCCCGTGGGATATATATTCTACCCTCACACATTTTTTTCCCTCATTTAGTGGATATTTTCACAAAAAAGTGAAATTTTCAAAAATCCAGAAAATTGGCTGAAAACGACTAAATATCAAGGACTCATTGGGTGAATCGCTCTGGAACTGAAATCGGAACGCTCACTGACATTTCCCCTATCTGAAAGTCTGATAAACGCCGGAAAAAATGACTAAGTCCAAAAAAAAATATTTTTCAACTTTTTTCAATTTTACCCCCGTGGGACATATTTTCTACCCACACACATTTGGAAATCTCCTGGGGTACCCTCACACATATTATTCCCTCATTTAGTGGATATTTTCACAAAAAAGTGAAATTTTCAAAAATCCAAAATATTGGCTGAAAATCACTAAATATCAAAGACTCATTGGGCGAATCGCTCTGGAACTGAAATTGGAACGCTCACTGACATTTCCCCTATCTGAAAATCTGATAAACGCCAGAAAAATGACTAAGTCCAAAAAAAATTTTTTTTGCAACTTTTTTCAATTTTACCCCCGTGGGATATATATTCTACCCACACACATTTGGAACTCTCCTGGGGTACCCTCACACATATTATTCCCTCATTTAGTGGATATTTTCTCAAAAAAGTGAAATTTTCAAAAATCCAGAAAATTGGCTGAAAGCGACTAAATATCAAGGACTCATTGGGCAAATCGCTCTGGAACTGAAATCGGAACACTCACTGACATTTCCCCTATCTGAAAGTCTGATAAACGCCGGAAAAATGACTAAGTCCAGAAAAAAATTTTTTTAAACTTTTTTCAATTTTACCCCTGTGGGATATATATTCTACCCTCACACATATTATTCCCTCATTTAGTGGATATTTTGACAAAAAAGTGAAATTTTCAAAAATCCAGAAAATTGGCTGAAAACGACTAAATATCAAGGACTCATTGGGCGAATCGCTCTGTATCTGAAATCGTAATGCTCACTGACATTTCCCCTATCTGAAAGTCTGATAAACGCCGGAAAAATGACTAAGTCGAAAAAAAAATGTTTTTTCAACTTTTTTCAATTTTACCCCCGTGGGATATATATTCTACCCTAACACATATTATTCCCTCATTTAGTGGATATTTTCACAAAAAAGTGAAATTTTCAAAAATCCAGAAAATTGACTGAAAACGACTAAATATCAAGGACTCATTGGGTGAATCGCTCTGGAACTGAAATCGGAACGCTCACTGATATATCCCCTATCTGAAAGTCTGATAAACGCCGGAAAAATGACTAAGTCCAAAAAAAAATGTTTTCAACTTTTTTCAATTTTACCCCCGTGGGATATATATTCTACCCACACACATTTGGAACTCTCCTGGGGTACCCTCACACATATTATTCCCTCATTTAGTGGATATTTTCACAAAAAAGTGAAATTTTCAAAAATCCAAAATATTGGCTGAAAACGACTAAATATCAAGGACTCATTGGGCGAATCACTCTGGGACTGAAATCGGAACGCTCACTGACATTTCCCCTATCTGAAAATTTGATAAACGCCAGAAAAATGACTAACTCCAAAAAAAAAAATTTTTTTCAACTTTTTTCAATCTTACCCCCGTGGGTATATATTCTACCCACACACATTTGGAACTCTCCTGGGGTACCCTCACACATATTATTCCCTCATTTAGTGGATATTTTCACAAAAAAGTGAAATTTTCAAAAATCCAGAAAATTGACTGAAAACGACTAAATATCAAGGACTCATTTGGTGAATCGCTCTGGAACTGAAATCGGAACGCTCACTGACATTTCCCCTATCTGAAAGTCTGATAAACGCCGGAAAAAATGACTAAGTCCAAAAAAAATTATTTTTCAACTTTTTTCAATTTTACCCCGTTGGATATATATTCTACCAACACACATTTGGAACTCTCCTGGGGTACCCTCACACATATTATTCCCTCATTTAGTGGATATTTTCACAAAAAAGTGAAATTTTCAAAAATCCAGAAAATTGGCTGAAAACAACTAAATAACAAGAACTCATTGGGCGAATCGCTCTGGAACTGAAATCGGAACGCTCACAGCCATTTCCCCTATCTGAAAGTCTGATAAACGCCGGAAAAATGACTAAGTCCAAAAAAAAAATGTTTTCAACTTTTTTCAATTTTAACCCCGTGGGATATATATTCTACCCTCACACATATTATTCCCTCATTTAGTGGATATTTTCACAAAAAAGTGAAATTTTCAAAAATCCAAAATATTGGCTGAAAACGACTAAATATCAAGGACTCATTGGGCGATTCGCTCTGGAACTGAAATTGGAAAGCTCACTGACATTTCCCCTATCTGAAAGTCTGATAAACGCCGGAAAAATGACTAAGTTCATAAAAAAATGTTTTCAACTTTTTTCAATTTTACCCCCGTGGGATATATATTCTACCCACACACATTTGGAACTCTCCTGGGGTACCCTCACACATATTATTCCCTCATTTAGTGGATATTTTCACAAAAAAGTGAAATTTTCAAAAATCCAGAAAATTGACTGAAAACGACTAAATATCAAGGACTCATTTGGTGAATCGCTCTGGAACTGAAATCGGAACGCTCACTGACATTTCCCCTATCTGAAAGTCTGATAAACGCCGGAAAAAATGACTAAGTCCAAAAAAAAATATTTTTCAACTTTTTTCAATTTTACCCCGTTGGATATATATTCTACCAACACACATTTGGAACTCTCCTGGGGTACCCTCACACATATTATTCCCTCATTTAGTGGATATTTTCACAAAAAAGTGAAATTTTCAAAAATCCAGAAAATTGGCTGAAAACAACTATATAACAAGAACTCATTGGGCGAATCGCTCTGGAACTGAAATCGGAACGCTCACAGCCATTTCCCCTATCTGAAAGTCTGATAAACGCCGGAAAAATGACTAAGTCCAAAAAAAAAATGTTTTCAACTTTTTTCAATTTTAACCCCGTGGGATATATATTCTACCCTCACACATATTATTCCCTCATTTAGTGGATATTTTCACAAAAAAGTGAAATTTTCAAAAATCCAAAATATTGGCTGAAAACGACTAAATATCAAGGACTCATTGGGCGAATCGCTCTGGAACTGAAATTGGAAAGCTCACTGACATTTCCCCTATCTGAAAGTCTGATAAACGCCGGAAAAATGACTAAGTTCATAAAAAAATGTTTTCAACTTTTTTCAATTTTACCCCCGTGGGATATATATTCTACCCACACACATTTGGAACTCTCCTGGGGTACCCTCACACATATTATTTCCTCATTTAGTGGATATTTTCACAAAAAAGTGAAATTTTCAAAAATCCAAAATATTGGCTGAAAAAGAGTAAATATCAAGGACTCATTGGGCCAACCGCTCTGGAACTGAAATTGGAAAGCTCACTGACATTTCCCCTATCTGAAAGTCTGATAAACGCCGGAAAAATGACTAAGTTCATAAAAAAATGTTTTCAACTTTTTTCAATTTTACCCCCGTGGGATATATATTATACCCACACACATTTGGAACTCTCCTGGGGTACCCTCACACATTTTATTTCCTCAATTAGAGGATATTTTCACAAAAAAGTGAAATTTTCAAACATCCAGAAAATTGGCTGAAAACGATTAAATATCAAGGACTCATTGGGCGAATCGCTCTGGATCTGAAATCGTAACGCTCACTGACATTTCCCCTATCTGAAAGTCTGATAAACGCCGGAAAAAATGACTGAGTCCAAAAAAAAAATATTTTTCAACTTTTTTCAATTTTACCCCCGTGGGATATATATTCTACCCACACACATTTGGAACTCTCCTGGGGTACCCTCACACATATTATTCCCTCATTTAGTGGGTATTTTCACAAAAAATTGAAATTTTCAAAAATCCAGAAAATTGGCTGAAAACAACTAAATAACAAGAACTCATTGGGCGAATCGCTCTGGAACTGAAATCGGAACGCTCACAGACACTTTCCTATCTGAAAGTCTGATAAACGCCGGAAAAATGACTAAGTCCAAAATAAAAATGTTTTCAACTTTTTTCAATTTTAACCCCGTGGGATATATATTCTACCCACACACATTTGGAATTCTCCTGGGGTACCCTCACACATATTATTCCCTCATTTAGTGGATATTTTCACAAAAAAGTGAAATTTTCAAAAATCCAGAAAATTGGCTGAAAACAACTAAATATCAAGGACTCATTGGGCGATTCGCTCTGGATCTGAAATCGTAATGCTCACTGACATTTCCCCTATCTGAAAGTCTGATAAACGCCGGAAAAATGACTAAGTCCATAAAAAAAATGTTTTCAACTTTTTTCAATTTTACCCCCGTGGGATATATATTCTACCCTCACACATATTATTCCCTCATTTAGTGGATATTTTCACAAAAAAGTGAAATTTTCAAAAATCCAGAAAATTGGCTGAAAGCGACTAAATATAAAGGACTCATTGGGCAAATCGCTCTGGAACTGAAATCGGAACGATCACTGATATTTCCCCTATCTGAAAGACTGATAAACGCCGGAAAAATGACTAAGTCCAGAAAAAAAATTGTTTAAACTTTTTTCAATTTTACCCCTGTGGGATATATATTCTACCCACACACATTTGGAACTCTCCTGGGGTACCCTCACACATATTATTTCCTCATTTAGTGGATATTTTCACAAAAAAGTGAAATTTTCAAAAATCCAAAATATTGGCTGAAAAAGAGTAAATATCAAGGACTCATTGGGCCAACCGCTCTGGAACTGAAATTGGAAAGCTCACTGACATTTCCCCTATCTGAAAGTCTGATAAACGCCGGAAAAATGACTAAGTTCATAAAAAAATGTTTTCAACTTTTTTCAATTTTACCCCCGTGGGATATATATTATACCCACACACATTTGGAACTCTCCTGGGGTACCCTCACACATATTATTTCCTCAATTAGAGGATATTTTCACAAAAAAGTG
Organism: Phyllobates terribilis; assembly: GCF_046119375.1. Classification (NCBI taxonomy): domain Eukaryota; kingdom Metazoa; phylum Chordata; class Amphibia; order Anura; family Dendrobatidae; genus Phyllobates; species Phyllobates terribilis. The sequence goes on from NW_027363331.1 coordinate 904,976, forward strand.
AAATTTTCAAACATCCAGAAAATTGGCTGAAAACGATTAAATATCAAGGACTCATTGGGCGAATCGCTCTGGATCTGAAATCGTAACGCTCACTGACATTTCCCCTATCTGAAAGTCTGATAAACGCCGGAAAAAATGACTGAGTCCAAAAAAAAAATATTTTTCAACTTTTTTCAATTTTACCCCCGTGGGATATATATTCTACCCACACACATTTGGAACTCTCCTGGGGTACCCTCACACATATTATTCCCTCATTTAGTGGGTATTTTCACAAAAAATTGAAATTTTCAAAAATCCAGAAAATTGGCTGAAAACAACTAAATAACAAGAACTCATTGGGCGAATCGCTCTGGAACTGAAATCGGAACGCTCACAGACACTTTCCTATCTGAAAGTCTGATAAACGCCGGAAAAATGACTAAGTCCAAAATAAAAATGTTTTCAACTTTTTTCAATTTTAACCCCGTGGGATATATATTCTACCCACACACATTTGGAATTCTCCTGGGGTACCCTCACACATATTATTCCCTCATTTAGTGGATATTTTCACAAAAAAGTGAAATTTTCAAAAATCCAGAAAATTGGCTGAAAACAACTAAATATCAAGGACTCATTGGGCGATTCGCTCTGGATCTGAAATCGTAATGCTCACTGACATTTCCCCTATCTGAAAGTCTGATAAACGCCGGAAAAATGACTAAGTCCATAAAAAAAATGTTTTCAACTTTTTTCAATTTTACCCCCGTGGGATATATATTCTACCCTCACACATATTATTCCCTCATTTAGTGGATATTTTCACAAAAAAGTGAAATTTTCAAAAATCCAGAAAATTGGCTGAAAGCGACTAAATATAAAGGACTCATTGGGCAAATCGCTCTGGAACTGAAATCGGAACGATCACTGATATTTCCCCTATCTGAAAGACTGATAAACGCCGGAAAAATGACTAAGTCCAGAAAAAAAATTGTTTAAACTTTTTTCAATTTTACCCCTGTGGGATATATATTCTACCCACACACATTTGGAACTCTCCTGGGGTACCCTCACACATATTGTTCCCTCATTTAGTGGATATTTTCACAAAAAAGTGAAATTTTCAAAAATCCAGAAAATTGGCTGAAAGCAACTAAATATCAAGGACTCATTGGGCGAATCGCTCTGGAACTGAAATCGGAATGCTCACTGACATTTCCCCTATCTGAAAGTCTGTTAAACGCAGAAAAAATGACTAAGTCCATAAAAAAAATGTTTTCAACTTTTTTCAATTTTACCCCCGTGGGATATATATTCTACCCACACACATTTGGAACTCTCCTGGGTTACCCTCACACATATTATTTCATCAATTAGTGGATATTTTCACAAAAAAGTTAAATTTTCCAAAATCCAGAAAATTGGCTGAAAACGACTAAATATCAAGGACTCATTGGGCGAATCGTTCTGGAATTGAAATCGGAACGCTCACTGACATTTCCCCTATCTGAAAGTCTGATAAACGCAGGAAAAATTACTAAGTCCCAAAAATAATTTTTTTCAACTTTTTTCAATTTTACCCCGTGGGATATATATTCTAGCCACACACATTTGGAACTCTCCTGGGGTACCCTCACACATATTATTTCCTCAATTAGTGGATATTTTCACAAAAAAGTTAAATTTTCAAAAATCCAAAATATTGGTTGAAAACGACTAAATATCAAGGACTCATTCTGCGAATCGCTCTGGGGCTGAAATCAGAACGCTCACTGACATTTTCCCTATCTGAAAGTCTGACAAACGCCAGAAAAATGACTAAGTCCATAAAAAAATGTTTTCAACTTTTTTCAATCTTACCCCCGTGGGATATATATTCTACCCACACACATTTGGAACTCTCCTGGGTTACCCTCACACATATTATTTCCTCAATTAGTGGATATATTCACAAAAAAGTGACATGTTCCAAAATCCAGAAAATTGGCTGAAAACGACTAAATATCAAGGACTCATTGGGCGAATCATTCTGGAATTGAAATCGGAACGCTCACTGACATTGTCCCTATCTGAAAGTCTGATAAACGCCGGAAAAATGACTAAGTCCAAATAAAAATCTTTTCAACTTTTTTCAATTTTACCCCCGTGGGATATATATTCTACCCTCACACATATTATTCCCTCATTTAGTGGATATTTTCACAAAAAAGTGAAATTTTCAAAAATCCAAAATATTGGTTGAAAACGACTAAATATCAAGGACTCATTCGGAGCATCGCTCTGTTACTGAAATCAGAACGCTCCCTGACATTTTCCCTATCTGAAAGTCTGACAAACGCCAGAAAAATGACTAAGTCCAAAAAAAAAATGTTTTCAACTTTTTTCAATTTTACCCCCGTGGGATATATATTCTACCCACACACATTTGGAACTCTCCTGGGGTGCCCTCACACATATTATTCCCTCATTTAGTGGATATTTTCACAAAAAAGTGACATTTTCAAAAATCCAAAATATTGGCTGAAAACGACTAAATATCAAGAACTCATTGGGCGAATCGCTCTGGATCTGAAATCGTAACGCTCACTGACATTTCCCCTATCTGAAAGTCTGATAAACGCCGGAAAAATGACTAAGTCCATAATAAAAATGTTTTCAACTTTTTTCAATTTTACCCCCGTGGGATATATATTCTACCCACACACATTTGGAACTCTCCTGGGGTACCCTCACACATATTATTTCCTCAATTAGTGGATATTTTCACAAAAAAGTGAAATTTTCAAAAATCCAGAACTTGGCTGAAAACGACTAAATATCAAGGACTCATTGGGCGAATCGTTCTGGAATTGAAATTGGAACTCTCACAGACATTTTCCCTATCTGAAAGTCTGACAAACGCCAGAAAAATGACTAAGTCCAAAAAAAAAATGTTTTCAACTTTTTTCAATTTTACCCCCGTGGGATATATATTCTACCCACACACATTTGGAACTCTCCTGGGGTACCCTCACACATATTATTCCCTCATTTAGTGGATATTTTCACAAAAAAGTGAAATTTTCAAAAATCCAGAAAATTGGCTGAAAACGACTAAATATCAAGGACTCATTGAGCGAATCGCTCTGGATCTGAAATCGTAACGCTCGCTGACATTTCCCCTATCTGAAAGTCTGATAAACGCCGGAAAAACGACTAAGTCCATAAAAAAAATGTTTTCAACTTTTTTCAATTTTACCCCCGTGGGATATATATTCTACCCACACACATTTGGAACTCTCCTGGGGTACCCTCACACATATTATTTCCTCAATTAGTGGATATTTTCACAAAAAAGTGAAATTTTCAAAAATCCAGAACTTGGCTGAAAACGACTAAATATCAAGGACTCATTGGGCGAATCGTTCTGGAATTGAAATCGGAACGCTCACTGACATTTCCCCTATCTGAAAGTCTGATAAACGCAGGAAAAATTACTAAGTCCCAAAAATAATTTTTTTCAACTTTTTTCAATTTTACCCCGTGGGATATATATTCTACCCTCACACATATTATTCCCTCATTTAGTGGATATTTTCACAAAAAAGTGAAATTTTCAAAAATCCAGAAAATTGGCTGAAAGCGACTAAATATAAAGGACTCATTGGGCAAATCGCTCTGGAACTGAAATCGGAACGATCACTGATATTTCCCCTATCTGAAAGTCTGATAAACGCCGGAAAAATGACTAAGTCCAGAAAAAAAATTGTTTAAACTTTTTTCAATTTTACCCCGTGGGATATATATTCTACCAACACACATTTGGAACTCTCCTGGGGTACCCTCACACATATTATTCCCTCATTTAGTGGATATTTTCACAAAAAAGTTAAATTTTCCAAAATCCAGAAAATTGGCTGAAAACGACTAAATATCAAGGACTTATTGGGCGAATCGTTCTGGAATTGAAATCGGAACGCTCACTGACATTTCCCCTATCTGAAAGTATGATAAAAGCCGGAAAAATGACTAAGTCCAAAAAAAAATGTTTTCAACTTTTTTCAATTTTACCCCCGTGGAATATATATTCTACCCTCACACATATTATTCCCTCATTTAGTGGATATTTTCACAAAATTGAAATTTTCAAAAATCCAGAAAATTGGCTGAAAACGACTAAATATCAAGAACTCATTGGGCGAATCGCTCTGGAACTGAAATCGGAACGCTCACTGACATTTCCCCTATGTGAAAGTCTGATAAACGCCGGAAAAATTACTAAGTCCCAAAAACAATGTTTTTCAACTTTTTTCAATTTTACCCCCGTGGGATATATATTCTACCCACACACATTTGGAACTCTCCCGGGTTGCCCTCACACATATTATTCCCTCATTTAGAGGATATTTTCACAAAAAAGTGAAATTTTCAAAAGTCCAAAATATTGGTTGAAAACGACTAAATATCAAGGACTCATCCGGCGAATCGCTCTGGGACTGAAATCAGAACGCTCACTGACATTTTCCCTATCTGAAAGTCTGACAAACGCCAGAAAAATGACTAAGTCCAAAAAAAAAATGTTTTCAACTTTTTTCAATTTTACCCCCGTGGGATATATATTCTACCCACACACATTTGGAACTATCCTGGGGTACCCTCACACATATTATTCCCTCATTTAGTGGATATTTTCACAAAAAAGTGAAATTTTCAAAAATCCAGAAAATTGGCTGAAAACGACTAAATATCAAGTAATCATTGGGCGATTCGCTCTGGAATTGAATTCGGAATGCTCACTGACATTTCCCCTATCTGAAAGTCTGATAAACGCCAGAAAAATGACTAAGTCCCAAAAAAAAATTTTTTCAACTTTTTTCAATTTTACCCCCGTTGGATATATATTCTACCCACACACATTTGGAACTCTCCTGGGGTACCCTCACACATATTATTCCCTCATTTAGTGGATATTTTCACAAAAAAGTGAAATTTTCAAAAATTCAGAAAATTGGCTGAAAACGACTAAATATCAAGGACTCATTGGGCGAATCGCTCTGGATCTGAAATCGTAACGCTCACTGACATTTCCCCTATCTGAAAGTCTGATAAACGCTGGAAAAATGACTAAGTCCATAAAAAAAATGTTTTCAACTTTTTTCAACTTTACCCCCCTGGGATATATATTCTACCCTCACACATATTATTCTATCATTTAGTGGATATTTTCACAAAAAAGTGAAATTTTCAAAAATCCAAAATATTGGCTGAAAACGACTAAATATCAAAGACTCATTGGGCGAATCGCTCTGGAACTGAAATTGGAATGCTCACTGACATTTCCCCTATCTGAAAGTCTGATCAACGCCAGAAAAATGACTAAGTCCAAAAAAAAATTTTTTTGCAACTTTTTTCAATTTTACCCCCGTGGGATATATATTCTACCCTCACACATATTATTCCCTGATTTAGTGGATATTTTCACAAAAAAGTGAAATTTTCAAAAATCCAGAAAATTGGCTGAAGACGACTAAATATCAAGGAATCATTGGGCGAATCGCTCTGGAATTGAAATCGGAATGCTCACTGACATTTCCCCTATCTGAAAGTCTGATAAACGCCGGAAAAATGACTAAGTCCAAAAAAAAAATTTTTTCAACTTTTTTCAATTTTACCCCCGTGGGATATATATTCTACCCTCACACATATTATTGCCTCATTTAGTGGATATTTTCACAAAAAAGTGAAATTTTCAAAAATCCAAAATATTGGCTGAAAACGATTAAATATCAAAGACTCATTGGGCGAATCGCTCTGGAACTGAAATTGGAAAGCTCACTGACATTTCCCCTATCTGAAAGTCTGATAAACGCCGGAAAAATGACTAAGTCCAAAAAAAAAATTTTTTAAACTTTTTTCAATTTTACCCCCGTGAGATATATATTCTACCCACACACATTTGGAAATCTCCTGGGTTACCCTCACACATATTATTCTCTCATTTAGTGGATATTTTCACAAAAAAGTGAAATTTTCAAAAATCCAAAATATTAGCTGAAAACGACTAAATATCAAGGACTCATTGGGCGAATCTCTCTGGAACTGAAATCGGAACGCTCACTGACATTTCCCCTATCTGAAAATCTGATAAACGCTGGAAAAAATGACTAAGTCCAAAAAAAAATGTTTTCAACTTTTTTCAATTTTACCCCCGTGGGATATATATTCTACCCACACACATTTGGAACTCTCCTGGGGTACCCTCACACATATTATTCCCTCATTTAGTGGATACTTTCACAAAAAAGTGAAATTTTCAAAAATCCAAAATATTGGCTGAAAACGACTAAATATCAAAGACTCATTGGGCGAATCGCTCTGGAACTGAAATTGGAACGCTCACTGACATTTCCCCTATCTGAAAGTCTGATAAACGGCGGAAAAATGACCAAGTCCAAAAAAAAATGTTTTCAACTTTTTTCAATTTTACCCCCGTGGGATATATATTCTACCCACACACATTTGGAACTCTCCTGGGGTACCCTCACACATATTATTCCCTCATTTAGTGGATATTTTCACAAAAAAGTGAAATTTTCAAAAATCCAGAAAATTGGCTGAAAGCCACTAAATATCAAGGACTCATTGGGCGAATCGCTCTGGAACTGAAATCGGAACGCTCATTGACATTTCCCCTATCTGAAAGTCTGATAAACGCCGGAAAAATGACTAAGTCCAAAAAAAAAATTTTTTAAACTTTTTTCAATTTTACCCCCGTGGGATATATATTCTACCCACACACATTTGGAAATCTCCTGGGGTACCCTCACACATATTATTCTCTCATTTAGTGGATATTTTCACAAAAAAGTGAAATTTTCAAAAATCCAAAACATTGGCTGAAAACGACTAAATATCAAGGACTCATTGGTCGAATCGCTCTGGAACTGAAATTGGAAAGCTCGCTGACATTTCCCCTATCTGAAAGTCTGATAAACGCCGGAAAAATGACTAAGTAAAAAAAAAAATATTTTCAACTTTTTTCAATTTTACCCCCGTGGGATATATATTCTACCCACACACATTTGGAACTCTCCTGGGGTACCTTCACACATATTATTCTCTCATTTAGTGGATATTTTCACAAAAAAGTGACATTTTCAAAAATCCAAAATATTGGCTGAAAACGACTAAATATCAAGGACTCATTGGGCGAATCGCTCTGGATCTGAAATCGTAACGCTCACTGACATTTCCCCTATCTGAAAGTCTGATAAACGCCAGAAAAATGACTAAGTCCAAAAAAAAATGTTTTCAACTTTTTTCAATTTTACCCCCGTGGGATATATATTTTACCCTCACACATATTATTCCCTCATTTAGTGGATATTTTCACAAAAAAAGTGACATTTTCAAAAATCCAGAAAATTGGCTGAAAGCGACTAAATATCAAGGACTCATTGGGCAAATCGCTCTGGAACTGAAATCGGAATGCTCACTGACATTTCCCCTATCTGAAAGTCTGATAAACGTCAGAAAAATGACTAAGTCCATAAAAAAAATGTTTTCAACTTTTTTCAATTTTACCCCCGTGGGATATATATTCTACCCACAGACATTTGAAACTCTCCTGGGGTACCCTAACACATATTATTTCCTCAATTAGTGGATATTTTCACAAAAAAGTGAAATTTTCCAAAATCCAGAAAATTGGCTGAAAACGACTAAATATCAAGGACTCATTGGGCGAATCGTTCTGGAATTGAAATCGGAACGCTCACTGACATTTCCCCTATCTGAAAGTCTGATAAACGCCGGAAAAATGACTAAGTCCAAAAAAAAATGTTTTCAACTTTTTTCAATTTTACCCCCGTGGGATATATATTCTACCCTCACACATATTATTCCCTCATTTAGTGGATATTTTCACAAAAAAGTGAAATTTTCAAAAATCCAAAATATTGGCTGAAAACGACTAAATATCAAAGACTCATTGGGCGAATCGCTCTGGAACTGAAATTGGAATGCTCACTGACATTTCCCCTATCTGAAAGTCTGATAAACGACAGAAAAATGACTAAGTCCAAAAAAAAATTTTTTTGCAACTTTTTTCAATTTTACCCCCGTGGGATATATATTCTACCCACACACATGTGGAACTCTCCTGGGGTACCCTCACACATATTATTCCCTCATTTAGTGGATATTTTCACAAAAAAGTGAAATTTTCAAAAATCCAAAATATTAGCTGAAAATGACTAAATATCAAGGACTCATTGGGTGAATCGCTCTGGAACTGAAATCGGAACGCTCACTGAAATTTCCCCTATCTGAAAGTCTGATAAACGCCGGAAAAATGACTAAGTCCAAAAAAAAATGTTTTTTCAACTTTTTTCAATTTTACCCCCGTGGGATATATATTCTACCCTCACACATATTATTCCCTCATTTAGTGGATATTTTCACAAAAAAGTGAAATTTTCAAAAATCCAGAAAATTGTCTGAAAACGACTAAATATCAAGGACTCATTGGGCGAATCGCTCTGGAATTGAAATCGTAATGCTCACTGACATTTCCCCTATCTGAAAGTCTGATAAATGCCGGAAAAATGACTAAGTCCATAAAAAAAATGTTTTCAACTTCTTTCAATTTACCCCCGTGGGATATATATTCTACCCACACACATTTGGAACTCTCCTGGGGTACCCTCACACATATTATTCCCTCATTTAGTGGATATTTTCACAAAAAAGTGAAATTTTCAAAAATCCAAAATTTTAGCTGAAAATGACTAAATATCAAGGACTCATTGGGTGAATCGCTCTGGAACTGAAATCGGAACGCTCACTGACATTTCCCCTATCTGAAAGTCTGATAAACGCCGGAAAAATGACTAAGTCCAAAAAAAAATGTTTTTTCAACTTTTTTCAATTTTACCCCCGTGGGATATATATTCTACCCTCACACATATTATTCCCTCATTTAGTGGATATTTTCACAAAAAAGTGAAATTTTCAAAAATCCAGAAAATTGGCTGAAGACGACTAAATATCAAGGAATCATTGGGCGAATCGCTCTGGAAATGAAATCGGAACGCTCACTGACATTTCCCCTATCTGAAAGTCTGATAAACGCCGGAAAAATGACTAAGTCCAAAAAAAAATTTTTTTCAACTTTTTTCAATTTTACCCCCATGGGATATATATTCTACCCACACACATTTGGAACTCTCCTGGGGTACCCTCACACATATTATTCCCTCATTTAGTGGATATTTTCACAAAAAAGTGAAATTTTCAAAAATCCAAAATATTGGCTGAAAACGATTAAATATCAAGGACTCATTGGGCGAATCGTTCTGGAATTGAAATCGGAACGCTCACTGACATTTCCCCTATCTGAAAGTCTGATAAACGCCGGAAAAATGACTAAGTCCAAAAAAAAATGTTTTCAACTTTTTTCAATTTTACCCCCGTGGGATATATATTCTACCCTCACACATATTATTCCCTCATTTAGTGGATATTTTCACAAAAAAGTGAAATTTTCAAAAATCCAAAATATTGGCTGAAAACGACTAAATATCAAAGACTCATTGGGCGAATCGCTCTGGAACTGAAATTGGAATGCTCACTGACATTTCCCCTATCTGAAAGTCTGATAAACGACAGAAAAATGACTAAGTCCAAAAAAAAATGTTTTCAACTTTTTTCAATTTTACCCCCGTGGGATATATATTCTACCCACACACATTTGGAACTCTCCTGGGGTACCCTCACACATATTATTCCCTCATTTAGTGGATACTTTCACAAAAAAGTGAAATTTTCAAAAATCCAAAATATTGGCTGAAAACGACTAAATATCAAAGACTCATTGGGCGAATCGCTCTGGAACTGAAATTGGAACGCTTACTGACATTTCCCCTATCTGAAAGTCTGATAAACGGCGGAAAAATGACCAAGTCCAAAAAAAAATGTTTTCAACTTTTTTCAATTTTACCCCCGTGGGATATATATTCTACCCACACACATTTGGAACTCTCCTGGGGTACCCTCACACATATTATTCCCTCATTTAGTGGATATTTTCACAAAAAAGTGAAATTTTCAAAAATCCAGAAAATTGGCTGAAAGCCACTAAATATCAAGGACTCATTGGGCGAATAGCTCTGGAACTGAAATCGGAACGCTCATTGACATTTCCCCTATCTGAAAGTCTGATAAACGCCGGAAAAATGACTAAGTCCAAAAAAAAAATTTTTTAAACTTTTTTCAATTTTACCCCCGTGGGATATATATTCTACCCACACACATATTATTCCCTCATTTAGTGGATATTTTCACAAAAAAGTGAAATTTTCAAAAATCCAAAATATTGGCTGAAAACGACTAAATATCAAGGACTCATTGGGCGAATCGCTCTGGAACTGAAATTGGAAAGCTCACTGACATTTCCCCTATCTGAAAGTCTGATAAACGCCGGAAAAATGACTAAGTTCATAAAAAAATGTTTTCAACTTTTTTCAATTTTACCCCCGTGGGATATATATTCTACCCACACACATTTGGAACTCTCCTGGGGTACCCTCACACATATTATTTCCTCGTTTAGTGGATATTTTCACAAAAAAGTGAAATTTTCAAAAATCCAAAATATTGGCTGAAAAAGAGTAAATATCAAGGACTCATTGGGCGAACCGCTCTGGAACTGAAATTGGAAAGCTCACTGACATTTCCCCTATCTGAAAGTCTGATAAACGCCGGAAAAATGACTAAGTTCATAAAAAAATGTTTTCAACTTTTTTCAATTTTACCCCCGTGGGATATATATTATACCCACACACATTTGGAACTCTCCTGGGGTACCCTCACACATATTATTTCCTCAATTAGAGGATATTTTCACAAAAAAGTGAAATTTTCAAACATCCAGAAAATTGGCTGAAAACGATTAAATATCAAGGACTCATTGGGCGAATCGCTCTGGATCTGAAATCGTAACGCTCACTGACATTTCCCCTATCTGAAAGTCTGATAAACGCCGGAAAAAATGACTGAGTCCAAAAAAATATATTTTTCAACTTTTTTCAATTTTACCCCCGTGGGATATATATTCTACCCACACACATTTGGAACTCTCCTGGGGTACCCTCACACATATTATTCCCTCATTTATTGGGTATTTTCACAAAAAAGTGAAATTTTCAAAAATCCAGAAAATTGGCTGAAAACAACTAAATATCAAGGACTCATTGGGCGATTTGCTCTGGATCTGAAATCGTAATGCTCACTGACATTTCCCCTATCTGAAAGTCTGATAAACGCCGGAAAAATGACTAAGTCCATAAAAAAAATGTTTTCAACTTTTTTCAATTTTACCCCCGTGGGATATATATTCTACCCTCACACATATTATTCCCTCATTTAGTGGATATTTTCACAAAAAAGTGAAATTTTCAAAAATCCAGAAAATTGGCTGAAAGCGACTAAATATAAAGGACTCATTGGGCAAATCGCTCTGGAACTGAAATCGGAACGATCACTGATATTTCCCCTATCTGAAAGACTGATAAACGCCGGAAAAATGACTAAGTCCAGAAAAAAAATTGTTTAAACTTTTTTCAATTTTACCCCTGTGGGATATATATTCTACCCACACACATTTGGAACTCTCCTGGGGTACCCTCACACATATTGTTCCCTCATTTAGTGGATATTTTCACAAAAAAGTGAAATTTTCAAAAATCCAGAAAATTGGCTGAAAGCAACTAAATATCAAGGACTCATTGGGCGAATCGCTCTGGAACTGAAATCGGAATGCTCACTGACATTTCCCCTATCTGAAAGTCTGTTAAACGCAGAAAAAATGACTAAGTCCATAAAAAAAATGTTTTCAACTTTTTTCAATTTTACCCCCGTGGGATATATATTCTACCCACACACATTTGGAACTCTCCTGGGTTACCCTCACACATATTATTTCATCAATTAGTGGATATTTTCACAAAAAAGTTAAATTTTCCAAAATCCAGAAAATTGGCTGAAAACGACTAAATATCAAGGACTCATTGGGCGAATCGTTCTGGAATTGAAATCGGAACGCTCACTGACATTTCCCCTATCTGAAAGTCTGATAAACGCCGGAAAAATGACTAAGTCCAAAAAAAAATGTTTTCAACTTTTTTCAATTTTACCCCCGTGGGATATATATTCTACCCACACACATTTGGAACTCTCCTGGGGTACCCTCACACATATTATTTCCTCAATTAGTGGATATTTTCACAAAAAAGTGAAATTTTCAAAAATCCAGAACTTGGCTGAAAACGACTAAATATCAAGGACTCATTGGGCGAATCGTTCTGGAATTGAAATCGGAACGCTCACTGACATTTCCCCTATCTGAAAGTCTGATAAACGCAGGAAAAATTACTAAGTCCCAAAAATAATTTTTTTCAACTTTTTTCAATTTTACCCCGTGGGATATATATTCTACCCACACACATTTGGAACTCTCCTGGGGTACCCTCACACATATTATTTCCTCAATAAGTGGATATTTTCACAAAAAAGTTAAATTTTCAAAAATCCAAAATATTGGTTGAAAACGACTAAATATCAAGGACTCATTCGGCGAATCGCTCTGGGGCTGAAATCAGAACGCTCACTGACATTTTCCCTATCTGAAAGTCTGACAAACGCCAGAAAAATGACTAAGTCCAAAAAAAAATGTTTTCAACTTTTTTCAATCTTACCCCCGTGGGATATATATTCTACCCACACACATTTGGAACTCTCCTGGGTTACCCTCACACATATTATTTCCTCAATTAGTGGATATATTCACAAAAAAGTGACATGTTCCAAAATCCAGAAAATTGGCTGAAAACGACTAAATATCAAGGACTCATTGGGCGAATCATTCTGGAATTGAAATCGGAACGCTCACTGACATTGTCCCTATCTGAAAGTCTGATAAACGCCGGAAAAATGACTAAGTCCAAATAAAAATCTTTTCAACTTTTTTCAATTTTACCCCCGTGGGATATATATTCTACCCTCACACATATTATTCCCTCATTTAGTGGATATTTTCACAAAAAAGTGAAATTTTCAAAAATCCAAAATATTGGTTGAAAACGACTAAATATCAAGGACTCATTCGGAGCATCGCTCTGTTACTGAAATCAGAACGCTCCCTGACATTTTCCCTATCTGAAAGTCTGACAAACGCCAGAAAAATGACTAAGTCCAAAAAAAAAATGTTTTCAACTTTTTTCAATTTTACCCCCGTGGGATATATATTCTACCCACACACATTTGGAACTCTCCTGGGGTGCCCTCACACATATTATTCCCTCATTTAGTGGATATTTTCACAAAAAAGTGACATTTTCAAAAATCCAAAATATTGGCTGAAAACGACTAAATATCAAGAACTCATTGGGCGAATCGCTCTGGATCTGAAATCGTAACGCTCACTGACATTTCCCCTATCTGAAAGTCTGATAAACGCCGGAAAAATGACTAAGTCCATAATAAAAATGTTTTCAACTTTTTTCAATTTTACCCCCGTGGGATATATATTCTACCCACACACATTTGGAACTCTCCTGGGGTACCCTCACACATATTATTTCCTCAATTAGTGGATATTTTCACAAAAAAGTGAAATTTTCAAAAATCCAGAACTTGGCTGAAAACGACTAAATATCAAGGACTCATTGGGCGAATCGTTCTGGAATTGAAATTGGAACTCTCACAGACATTTTCCCTATCTGAAAGTCTGACAAACGCCAGAAAAATGACTAAGTCCAAAAAAAAAATGTTTTCAACTTTTTTCAATTTTACCCCCGTGGGATATATATTCTACCCACACACATTTGGAACTCTCCTGGGGTACCCTCACACATATTATTCCCTCATTTAGTGGATATTTTCACAAAAAAGTGAAATTTTCAAAAATCCAGAAAATTGGCTGAAAACGACTAAATATCAAGGACTCATTGAGCGAATCGCTCTGGATCTGAAATCGTAACGCTCACTGACATTTCCCCTATCTGAAAGTCTGATAAACGCTGGAAAAACGACTAAGTCCATAAAAAAAATGTTTTCAACTTTTTTCAATTTTACCCCCGTGGGATATATATTCTACCCACACACATTTGGAACTCTCCTGGGGTACCCTCACACATATTATTTCCTCAATTAGTGGATATTTTCACAAAAAAGTGAAATTTTCAAAAATCCAGAACTTGGCTGAAAACGACTAAATATCAAGGACTCATTGGGCGAATCGTTCTGGAATTGAAATCGGAACGCTCACTGACATTTACCCTATCTGAAAGTCTGATAAACGCAGGAAAAATTACTAAGTCCCAAAAATAATTTTTTTCAACTTTTTTCAATTTTACCCCGTGGGATATATATTCTACCCTCACACATATTATTCCCTCATTTAGTGGATATTTTCACAAAAAAGTGAAATTTTCAAAAATCCAGAAAATTGGCTGAAAGCGACTAAATATAAAGGACTCATTGGGCAAATCGCTCTGGAACTGAAATCGGAACGATCACTGATATTTCCCCTATCTGAAAGTCTGATAAACGCCGGAAATATGACTAAGTCCAGAAAAAAAATTGTTTAAACTTTTTTCAATTTTACCCCGTGGGATATATATTCTACCAACACACATTTGGAACTCTCCTGGTTTACCCTCACACATATTATTCCCTCATTTAGTGGATATTTTCACAAAAAAGTGAAATTTTCAAAAATCCAGAAAATTGGCTGAAAACAACTAAATAACAAGAACACATTGGGCGAATCGCTCTGGAACTGAAATCGGAACGCTCACAGACATTTCCCCTATCTGAAAGTCTGATAAACGCCGGAAAAATGACTAAGTCCAAAAAAAAAATGTTTTCAACTTTTTTCAATTTTACCCCCGTGGGATATATATTCTACCCACACACATTTGGAACTCTCCTGGGGTACCCTCACACATATTATTCCCTCATTTAGTGGATATTTTCACAAAAAAGTGAAATTTTGAAAAATCCAGAAAATTGGCTGAAAACGACTAAATATCAAGGACTCATTGGGCGAATCGTTCTGGAATTGAAATCGGAACGCTCACTGACATTTCCCCTATCTGAAAGTCTGATAAACGCAGGAAAAATTACTAAGTCCCAAAAATAATTTTTTTCAACTTTTTTCAATTTTACCCCGTGGGATATATATTCTACCCACACACATTTGGAACTCTCCTGGGGTGCCCTCACACATATTATTCCCTCATTTAGCGGATATTTTCACAAAAAAGTGAAATTTTCAAAAATCCAAAATATTGGTTGAAAACGACTAAATATAAAGGACTCATTGGGCGAATCGCTCTGGAACTGAAATCAGAACGCTCATTGACATTTTCCCTATCTGAAAGTCTGACAAACGCCAGAAAAATGACTAAGTCCATAAAAAAAATGGTTTCAACTTTTTTCAATTTTACCCCCGTGGGATATATATTCTACCCACACATATTTGGAACTCTCCTGGGTTACCCTCACACATATTATTTCCTCAATTAGTGGATATTTTCACAAAAAAGTTAAATTTTCCAAAATCCAGAAAATTGGCTGAAAACGACTAAATATCAAGGACTTATTTGGCGAATCGTTCTGGAATTGAAATCGGAACGCTCAATGACATTTCCCCTATCTGAAAGCATGATAAAAGCCGGAAAAATGACTAAGTCCAAAAAAAAATGTTTTCAACTTTTTTCAATTTTACCCCCGTGGAATATATATTCTACCCTCACACATATTATTCCCTCATTTAGTGGATATTTTCACAAAATTGAAATTTTCAAAAATCCAGAAAATTGGCTGAAAACGACTAAATATCAAGAACTCATTGGGCGAATCGCTCTGGAACTGAAATCGGAACGCTCACTGACATTTCCCCTATGTGAAAGTCTGATAAACGCCGGAAAAATTACTAAGTCCCAAAAATAATGTTTTTCAACTTTTTTCAATTTTACCCCCGTGGGATATATATTCTACCCACACACATTTGGAACTCTCCCGGGTTGCCCTCACACATATTATTCCCTCATTTAGAGGATATTTTCACAAAAAAGTGAAATTTTCAAAAGTCCAAAATATTGGTTGAAAACGACTAAATATCAAGGACTCATTCGGCGAATCGCTCTGGGACTGAAATCAGAACGCTCACTGACATTTTCCCTATCTGAAAGTCTGACAAACGCCAGAAAAATGACTAAGTCCAAAAAAAAAATGTTTTCAACTTTTTTCAATTTTACCCCCGTGGGATATACATTCTACCCACACACATTTGGAACTATCCTGGGGTACCCTCACACATATTATTCCCTCATTTAGTGGATATTTTCACAAAAAAGTGAAATTTTCAAAAATCCAGAAAATTGGCTGAAAACGACTAAATATCAAGGAATCATTGGGCGATTCGCTCTGGAATTGAATTCGGAATGCTCACTGACATTTCCCCTATCTGAAAGTCTGATAAACGCTGGAAAAATGACTAAGTCCATAAAAAAAATGTTTTCAACTTTTTTCAACTTTACCCCCCTGGGATATATATTCTACCCTCACACATATTATTCTCTCATTTAGTGGATATTTTCACAAAAAAGTGAAATTTTCAAAAATCCAAAATATTGGCTGAAAACGACTAAATATCAAAGACTCATTGGGCGAATCGCTCTGGAACTGAAATTGGAATGCTCACTGACATTTCCCCTATCTGAAAGTCTGATAAACGCCAGAAAAATGACTAAGTCCAAAAAAAAATTTTTTTGCAACTTTTTTCAATTTTACCCCCGTGGGATATATATTCTACCCTCACACATATTATTCCCTCATTTAGTGGATATTTTCACAAAAAAGTGAAATTTTCAAAAATCCAGAAAATTGGCTGAAGACGACTAAATATCAAGGAATCATTGGGCGAATCGCTCTGGAATTGAAATCGGAATGCTCACTGACATTTCCCCTATCTGAAAGTCTGATAAACGCCGGAAAAATGACTAAGTGCAAAAAAAAAATTTTTTCAACTTTTTTCAATTTTACCCCCGTGGGATATATATTCTACCCTCACACATATTATTGCCTCATTTAGTGGATATTTTCACAAAAAAGTGAAATTTTCAAAAATCCAGAAAATTGTCTGAAAACGACTAAATATCAAGGACTCATTGGGCAAATCGCTCTGGATCTGAAATCGTAACGCTCACTGACATTTCCCCTATCTGAAAGTCTGATAAACGCCGGAAAAATGACTAAGTCCAAAAAAAAATTTTTTTCAACTTTTTTCAATTTTACCCCCATGGGATATATATTCTACCCACACACATTTGGAACTCTCCCGGGGTACCCTCACACATATTATTCCCTCATTTAGTGGATATTTTCACAAAAAAGTGAAATTTTCAAAAATCCAAAATATTGGCTGAAAACGATTAAATATCAAAGACTCATTGGGCGAATCGCTCTGGAACTGAAATTGGAAAGCTCACTGACATTTCCCCTATCTGAAAGTCTGATAAACGCCGGAAAAATGACTAAGTCCAAAAAAAAAATTTTTTAAACTTTTTTCAATTTTACCCCCGTGAGATATATATTCTACCCACACACATTTGGAAATCTCCTGGGTTACCCTCACACATATTATTCCCTCATTTAGTGGATATTTTCACAAAATAGTGAAATTTTCAAAAATCCAGAAAATTGGCTGAAAGCCACTAAATATCAAGGACTCATTGGGCGAATCGCTCTGGAACTGAAATCGGAACGCTCATTGACATTTCCCCTATCTGAAAGTCTGATAAACGCCGGAAAAATGACTAAGTCCAAAAAAAAAATTTTTTAAACTTTTTTCAATTTTACCCCCGTGGGATATATATTCTACCCACACACATTTGGAAATCTCCTGGGGTACCCTCACACATATTATTCTCTCATTTAGTGGATATTTTCACAAAAAAGTGAAATTTTCAAAAATCCAAAACATTGGCTGAAAACGACTAAATATCAAGGACTCATTGGTCGAATCGCTCTGGAACTGAAATTGGAAAGCTCGCTGACATTTCCCCTATCTGAAAGTCTGATAAACGCCGGAAAAATGACTAAGTAAAAAAAAAAATATTTTCAACTTTTTTCAATTTTACCCCCGTGGGATATATATTTTACCCTCACACATATTATTCCCTCATTTAGTGGATATTTTCACAAAAAAAGTGACATTTTCAAAAATCCAGAAAATTGGCTGAAAGCGACTAAATATCAAGGACTCATTGGGCAAATCGCTCTGGAACTGAAATCGGAATGCTCACTGACATTTCCCCTATCTGAAAGTCTGATAAACGTCAGAAAAATGACTAAGTCCATAAAAAAAATGTTTTCAACTTTTTTCAATTTTACCCCCGTGGGATATATGTTCTACCCACACACATTTGGAACTCTCCTGGGGTACCCTCACACATATTATTTCCTCAATTAGTGGATATTTTCACAAAAAAGTGAAATTTTCCAAAATCCAGAAAATTGGCTGAAAACGACTAAATATCAAGGACTCATTGGGCGAATCGTTCTGGAATTGAAATCGGAACGCTCACTGACATTTCCCCTATCTGAAAGTCTGATAAACGCCGGAAAAATGACTAAGTCCAAAAAAAAATGTTTTCAACTTTTTTCAATTTTACCCCCGTGGGATATATATTCTACCCTCACACATATTATTCCCTCATTTAGTGGATATTTTCACAAAAAAGTGAAATTTTCAAAAATCCAAAATATTGGCTGAAAACGACTAAATAACAAGAACTCATTGGGCGAATCGCTCTGGATCTGAAATCGTAATGCTCACTGACATTTCCCCTATCTGAAAGTCTGATAAATGCCGGAAAAATGACTAAGTCCATAAAAAAAATGTTTTCAACTTCTTTCAATTTACCCCCGTGGGATATATATTCTACCCACACACATTTGGAACTCTCCTGGGGTACCCTCACACATATTATTCCCTCATTTAGTGGATATTTTCACAAAAAAGTGAAATTTTCAAAAATCCAAAATATTAGCTGAAAATGACTAAATATCAAGGACTCATTGGGTGAATCGCTCTGGAACTGAAATCGGAATGCTCACTGACATTTCCCCTATCTGAAAGTCTGATAAACGCCGGAAAAATGACTAAGTCCAAAAAAAAATGTTTTTTCAACTTTTTTCAATTTTACCCCCGTGGGATATATATTCTACCCTCACACATATTATTCCCTCATTTAGTGGATATTTTCACAAAAAAGTGAAATTTTCAAAAATCCAGAAAATTGGCTGAAGACGACTAAATATCAAGGAATCATTGGGCGAATCGCTCTGGAAATGAAATCGGAACGCTCACTGACATTTCCCCTATCTGAAAGTCTGATAAACGCCGGAAAAATGACTAAGTCCAAAAAAAATTTTTTTTCAACTTTTTTCAATTTTACCCCCATGGGATATATATTCTACCCACACACATTTGGAACTCTCCTGGGGTACCCTCACACATATTATTCCCTCATTTAGTGGATATTTTCACAAAAAAGTGAAATTTTCAAAAATCCAAAATATTGGCTGAAAACGATTAAATATCAAAGACTCATTGGGCGAATCGCTCTGGAACTGAAATTGGAACGCTCACTGACATTTCCCCTATCTGAAAGTCTGATAAACGCCGGAAAAATGACTAAGTCCAAAAAAAAAATGTTTTCAACTTTTTTCAATTTTACCCCCGTGGGATATATATTCTACCCTCACACATATTATTCCCTCATTTAGTGGATATTTTCACAAAAAAGTGAAATTTTCAAAAATCCAAAATATTGGCTGAAAACGACTAAATATCAAAGACTCATTGGGCGAATCGCTCTGGAACTGAAATTGGAATGCTCACTGACATTTCCCCTATCTGAAAGTCTGATAAACGCCAGAAAAATGACTAAGTCCAAAAAAAAATTTTTTTGCAACTTTTTTCAATTTTACCCCCGTGGGATATATATTCTACCCACACACATTTGGAACTCTCCTGGGGTACCCTCACACATATTATTCCCTCATTTAGTGGATATTTTCACAAAAAAGTGAAATTTTCAAAAATCCAAAATATTAGCTGAAAATGACTAAATATCAAGGACTCATTGGGTGAATCGCTCTGGAACTGAAATCGGAACGCTCACTGAAATTTCCCCTATCTGAAAGTCTGATAAACGCCGGAAAAATGACTAAGTCCAAAAAAAAATGTGTTTTCAACTTTTTTCAATTTTACCCCCGTGGGATATATATTCTACCCTCACACATATTATTCCCTCATTTAGTGGATATTTTCACAAAAAAGTGAAATTTTCAAAAATCCAGAAAATTGTCTGAAAACGACTAAATATCAAGGACTCATTGGGCGAATCGCTCTGGAATTGAAATCGTAATGCTCACTGACATTTCCCCTATCTGAAAGTCTGATAAATGCCGGAAAAATGACTAAGTCCATAAAAAAAATGTTTTCAACTTCTTTCAATTTACCCCCGTGGGATATATATTCTACCCACACACATTTGGAACTCTCCTGGGGTACCCTCACACATATTATTCCCTCATTTAGTGGATATTTTCACAAAAAAGTGAAATTTTCAAAAATCCAAAATATTAGCTGAAAATGACTAAATATCAAGGACTCATTGGGTGAATCGCTCTGGAACTGAAATCGGAATGCTCACTGACATTTCCCCTATCTGAAAGTCTGATAAACGCCGGAAAAATGACTAAGTCCAAAAAAAAATGTTTTTTCAACTTTTTTCAATTTTACCCCCGTGGGATATATATTCTACCCTCACACATATTATTCCCTCATTTAGTGGATATTTTCACAAAAAAGTGAAATTTTCAAAAATCCAGAAAATTGGCTGAAGACGACTAAATATCAAGGAATCATTGGGCGAATCGCTCTGGAAATGAAATCGGAACGCTCACTGACATTTCCCCTATCTGAAAGTCTGATAAACGCCGGAAAAATGACTAAGTCCAAAAAAAAATTTTTTTCAACTTTTTTCAATTTTACCCCCATGGGATATATATTATACCCACACACATTTGGAACTCTCCTGGGGTACCCTCACACATATTATTCCCTCATTTAGTGGATATTTTCACAAAAAAGTGAAATTTTCAAAAATCCAAAATATTGGCTGAAAACGATTAAATATCAAAGACTCATTGGGCGAATCGCTCTGGAACTGAAATTGGAAAGCTCACTGACATTTCCCCTATCTGAAAGTCTGATAAACGCCGGAAAAATGACTAAGTAAAAAAAAAAATATTTTCAACTTTTTTCAATTTTACCCCCGTGGGATATATATTCTACCCACACACATTTGGAACTCTCCTGGGGTACCTTCACACATATTATTCTCTCATTTAGTGGATATTTTCACAAAAAAGTGACATTTTCAAAAATCCAAAATATTGGCTGAAAACGACTAAATATCAAGGACTCATTGGGCGAATCGCTCTGGATCTGAAATCGTAACGCTCACTGACATTTCCCCTATCTGAAAGTCTGATAAACGCCAGAAAAATGACTAAGTCCAAAAAAAAATGTTTTCAACTTTTTTCAATTTTACCCCCGTGGGATATATATTTTACCCTCACACATATTATTCCCTCATTTAGTGGATATTTTCACAAAAAAAGTGACATTTTCAAAAATCCAGAAAATTGGCTGAAAGCGACTAAATATCAAGGACTCATTCGGCAAATCACTCTGGAACTGAAATCGGAATGCTCACTGACATTTCCCCTATCTGAAAGTCTGATAAACGTCAGAAAAATGACTAAGTCCATAAAAAAAAATTTTCAACTTTTTTCAATTTTACCCCCGTGGGATATATATTCTACCCACACACATTTGGAACTCTCCTGGGGGACCCTCACACATATTATTTCCTCAATTAGTGGATATTTTCACAAAAAAGTGAAATTTTCCAAAATCCAGAAAATTGGCTGAAAACGACTAAATATCAAGGACTCATTGGGCGAATCGTTCTGGAATTGAAATCGGAACGCTCACTGACATTTCCCCTATCTGAAAGTCTGATAAACGCCGGAAAAATGACTAAGTCCAAAAAAAAATGTTTTCAACTTTTTTCAATTTTACCCCCGTGGGATATATATTCTACCCTCACACATATTATTCCCTCATTTAGTGGATATTTTCACAAAAAAGTGAAATTTTCAAAAATCCAAAATATTGGCTGAAAACGACTAAATATCAAAGACTCATTGGGCGAATCGCTCTGGAACTGAAATTGGAATGCTCACTGACATTTCCCCTATCTGAAAGTCTGATAAACGCCAGAAAAATGACTAAGTCCAAAAAAAAATTTTTTTGCAACTTTTTTCAATTTTACCCCCGTGGGATATATATTCTACCCACACACATTTGGAACTCTCCCGGGGTACCCTCACACATATTATTCCCTCATTTAGTGGATATTTTCACAAAAAAGTGAAATTTTCAAAAATCCAAAATATTGGCTGAAAACGATTAAATATCAAAGACTCATTGGGCGAATCGCTCTGGAACTGAAATTGGAAAGCTCACTGACATTTCCCCTATCTGAAAGTCTGATAAACGCCGGAAAAATGACTAAGTCCAAAAAAAAAATTTTTTAAACTTTTTTCAATTTTACCCCCGTGAGATATATATTCTACCCACACACATTTGGAAATCTCCTGGGTTACCCTCACACATATTATTCTCTCATTTAGTGGATATTTTCACAAAAAAGTGAAATTTTCAAAAATCCAAAATATTAGCTGAAAACGACTAAATATCAAGGACTCATTGGGCGAATCTCTCTGGAACTGAAATCGGAACGCTCACTGACATTTCCCCTATCTGAAAATCTGATAAACGCTGGAAAAAATGACTAAGTCCAAAAAAAAATGTTTTCAACTTTTTTCAATTTTACCCCCGTGGGATATATATTCTACCCACACACATTTGGAACTCTCCTGGGGTACCCTCACACATATTATTCCCTCATTTAGTGGATACTTTCACAAAAAAGTGAAATTTTCAAAAATCCAAAATATTGGCTGAAAACGACTAAATATCAAAGACTCATTGGGCGAATCGCTCTGGAACTGAAATCGGAACGCTCATTGACATTTCCCCTATCTGAAAGTCTGATAAACGCCGGAAAAATGACTAAGTCCAAAAAAAAAATTTTTTAAACTTTTTTCAATTTTACCCCCGTGGGATATATATTCTACCCACACACATTTGGAAATCTCCTGGGGTACCCTCACACATATTATTCTCTCATTTAGTGGATATTTTCACAAAAAAGTGAAGTTTTCAAAAATCCAAAACATTGGCTGAAAACGACTAAATATCAAGGACTCATTGGTCGAATCGCTCTGGAACTGAAATTGGAAAGCTCGCTGACATTTCCCCTATCTGAAAGTCTGATAAACGCCGGAAAAATGACTAAGTAAAAAAAAAAATATTTTCAACTTTTTTCAATTTTACCCCTGTGGGATATATATTCTACCCACACACATTTGGAACTCTCCTGGGGTACCTTCACACATATTATTCTCTCATTTAGTGGATATTTTCACAAAAAAGTGACATTTTCAAAAATCCAAAATATTGGCTGAAAACGACTAAATATCAAGGACTCATTGGGCGAATCGCTCTGGATCTGAAATCGTAACGCTCACTGACATTTCCCCTATCTGAAAGTCTGATAAACGCCAGAAAAATGACTAAGTCCAAAAAAAAATGTTTTCAACTTTTTTCAATTTTACCCCCGTGGGATATATATTTTACCCTCACACATATTATTCCCTCATTTAGTGGATATTTTCACAAAAAAAGTGACATTTTCAAAAATCCAGAAAATTGGCTGAAAGCGACTAAATATCAAGGACTCATTGGGCAAATCGCTCTGGAACTGAAATCGGAATGCTCACTGACATTTCCCCTATCTGAAAGTCTGATAAACGTCAGAAAAATGACTAAGTCCATAAAAAAAATGTTTTCAACTTTTTTCAATTTTACCCCCGTGGGATATATGTTCTACCCACACACATTTGGAACTCTCCTGGGGTACCCTCACACATATTATTTCCTCAATTAGTGGATATTTTCACAAAAAAGTGAAATTTTCCAAAATCCAGAAAATTGGCTGAAAACGACTAAATATCAAAGACTCATTGGGCGAATCGCTCTGGAACTGAAATTGGAATGCTCACTGACATTTCCCCTATCTGAAAGTCTGATAAACGCCAGAAAAATGACTAAGTCCAAAAAAAAATTTTTTTGCAACTTTTTTCAATTTTACCCCCGTGGGATATATATTCTACCCACACACATTTGGAACTCTCCTGGGGTACCCTCACACATATTATTCCCTCATTTAGTGGATATTTTCACAAAAAAGTGAAATTTTCAAAAATCCAAAATATTAGCTGAAAATGACTAAATATCAAGGACTCATTGGGTGAATCGCTCTGGAACTGAAATCGGAACGCTCACTGAAATTTCCCCTATCTGAAAGTCTGATAAACGCCGGAAAAATGACTAAGTCCAAAAAAAAATGTTTTTTCAACTTTTTTCAATTTTACCCCCGTGGGATATATATTCTACCCTCACACATATTATTCCCTCATTTAGTGGATATTTTCACAAAAAAGTGAAATTTTCAAAAATCCAGAAAATTGTCTGAAAACGACTAAATATCAAGGACTCATTGGGCGAATCGCTCTGGAATTGAAATCGTAATGCTCACTGACATTTCCCCTATCTGAAAGTCTGATAAATGCCGGAAAAATGACTAAGTCCATAAAAAAAATGTTTTCAACTTCTTTCAATTTACCCCCGTGGGATATATATTCTACCCACACACATTTGGAACTCTCCTGGGGTACCCTCACACATATTATTCCCTCATTTAGTGGATATTTTCACAAAAAAGTGAAATTTTCAAAAATCCAAAATATTAGCTGAAAATGACTAAATATCAAGGACTCATTGGGTGAATCGCTCTGGAACTGAAATCGGAACGCTCACTGAAATTTCCCCTATCTGAAAGTCTGATAAACGCCGGAAAAATGACTAAGTCCAAAAAAAAATGTTTTTTCAACTTTTTTCAATTTTACCCCCGTGGGATATATATTCTACCCTCACACATATTATTCCCTCATTTAGTGGATATTTTCACAAAAAAGTGAAATTTTCAAAAATCCAGAAAATTGTCTGAAAACGACTAAATATCAAGGACTCATTGGGCGAATCGCTCTGGAATTGAAATCGTAATGCTCACTGACATTTCCCCTATCTGAAAGTCTGATAAATGCCGGAAAAATGACTAAGTCCATAAAAAAAATGTTTTCAACTTCTTTCAATTTACCCCCGTGGGATATATATTCTACCCACACACATTTGGAACTCTCCTGGGGTACCCTCACACATATTATTCCCTCATTTAGTGGATATTTTCACAAAAAAGTGAAATTTTCAAAAATCCAAAATATTAGCTGAAAATGACTAAATATCAAGGACTCATTGGGTGAATCGCTCTGGAACTGAAATCGGAATGCTCACTGACATTTCCCCTATCTGAAAGTCTGATAAACGCCGGAAAAATGACTAAGTCCAAAAAAAAATGTTTTTTCAACTTTTTTCAATTTTACCCCCGTGGGATATATATTCTACCCTCACACATATTATTCCCTCATTTAGTGGATATTTTCACAAAAAAGTGAAATTTTCAAAAATCCAGAAAATTGGCTGAAGACGACTAAATATCAAGGAATCATTGGGCGAATCGCTCTGGAAATGAAATCGGAACGCTCACTGACATTTCCCCTATCTGAAAGTCTGATAAACGCCGGAAAAATGACTAAGTCCAAAAAAAAATTTTTTTCAACTTTTTTCAATTTTACCCCCATGGGATATATATTATACCCACACACATTTGGAACTCTCCTGGGGTACCCTCACACATATTATTCCCTCATTTAGTGGATATTTTCACAAAAAAGTGAAATTTTCAAAAATCCAAAATATTGGCTGAAAACGATTAAATATCAAAGACTCATTGGGCGAATCGCTCTGGAACTGAAATTGGAAAGCTCACTGACATTTCCCCTATCTGAAAGTCTGATAAACGCCGGAAAAATGACTAAGTAAAAAAAAAAATATTTTCAACTTTTTTCAATTTTACCCCCGTGGGATATATATTCTACCCACACACATTTGGAACTCTCCTGGGGTACCTTCACACATATTATTCTCTCATTTAGTGGATATTTTCACAAAAAAGTGACATTTTCAAAAATCCAAAATATTGGCTGAAAACGACTAAATATCAAGGACTCATTGGGCGAATCGCTCTGGATCTGAAATCGTAACGCTCACTGACATTTCCCCTATCTGAAAGTCTGATAAACGCCAGAAAAATGACTAAGTCCAAAAAAAAATGTTTTCAACTTTTTTCAATTTTACCCCCGTGGGATATATATTTTACCCTCACACATATTATTCCCTCATTTAGTGGATATTTTCACAAAAAAAGTGACATTTTCAAAAATCCAGAAAATTGGCTGAAAGCGACTAAATATCAAGGACTCATTCGGCAAATCACTCTGGAACTGAAATCGGAATGCTCACTGACATTTCCCCTATCTGAAAGTCTGATAAACGTCAGAAAAATGACTAAGTCCATAAAAAAAAATTTTCAACTTTTTTCAATTTTACCCCCGTGGGATATATATTCTACCCACACACATTTGGAACTCTCCTGGGGTACCCTCACACATATTATTTCCTCAATTAGTGGATATTTTCACAAAAAAGTGAAATTTTCCAAAATCCAGAAAATTGGCTGAAAACGACTAAATATCAAGGACTCATTGGGCGAATCGTTCTGGAATTGAAATCGGAACGCTCACTGACATTTCCCCTATCTGAAAGTCTGATAAACGCCGGAAAAATGACTAAGTCCAAAAAAAAATGTTTTCAACTTTTTTCAATTTTACCCCCGTGGGATATATATTCTACCCTCACACATATTATTCCCTCATTTAGTGGATATTTTCACAAAAAAGTGAAATTTTCAAAAATCCAAAATATTGGCTGAAAACGACTAAATATCAAAGACTCATTGGGCGAATCGCTCTGGAACTGAAATTGGAATGCTCACTGACATTTCCCCTATCTGAAAGTCTGATAAACGCCAGAAAAATGACTAAGTCCAAAAAAAAATTTTTTTGCAACTTTTTTCAATTTTACCCCCGTGGGATATATATTCTACCCACACACATTTGGAACTCTCCTGGGGTACCCTCACACATATTATTCCCTCATTTAGTGGATATTTTCACAAAAAAGTGAAATTTTCAAAAATCCAAAATATTAGCTGAAAATGACTAAATATCAAGGACTCATTGGGTGAATCGCTCTGGAACTGAAATCGGAACGCTCACTGAAATTTCCCCTATCTGAAAGTCTGATAAACGCCGGAAAAATGACTAAGTCCAAAAAAAAATGTTTTTTCAACTTTTTTCAATTTTACCCCCGTGGGATATATATTCTACCCTCACACATATTATTCCCTCATTTAGTGGATATTTTCA
Organism: Phyllobates terribilis; assembly: GCF_046119375.1. Lineage (NCBI taxonomy): Eukaryota > Metazoa > Chordata > Amphibia > Anura > Dendrobatidae > Phyllobates > Phyllobates terribilis. Next base: position 932,654 of record NW_027363331.1, read on the forward strand.
CAAAAAAGTGAAATTTTCAAAAATCCAGAAAATTGTCTGAAAACGACTAAATATCAAGGACTCATTGGGCGAATCGCTCTGGAATTGAAATCGTAATGCTCACTGACATTTCCCCTATCTGAAAGTCTGATAAATGCCGGAAAAATGACTAAGTCCATAAAAAAAATGTTTTCAACTTCTTTCAATTTACCCCCGTGGGATATATATTCTACCCACACACATTTGGAACTCTCCTGGGGTACCCTCACACATATTATTCCCTCATTTAGTGGATATTTTCACAAAAAAGTGAAATTTTCAAAAATCCAAAATATTAGCTGAAAATGACTAAATATCAAGGACTCATTGGGTGAATCGCTCTGGAACTGAAATCGGAACGCTCACTGAAATTTCCCCTATCTGAAAGTCTGATAAACGCCGGAAAAATGACTAAGTCCAAAAAAAAATGTTTTTTCAACTTTTTTCAATTTTACCCCCGTGGGATATATATTCTACCCTCACACATATTATTCCCTCATTTAGTGGATATTTTCACAAAAAAGTGAAATTTTCAAAAATCCAGAAAATTGTCTGAAAACGACTAAATATCAAGGACTCATTGGGCGAATCGCTCTGGAATTGAAATCGTAATGCTCACTGACATTTCCCCTATCTGAAAGTCTGATAAATGCCGGAAAAATGACTAAGTCCATAAAAAAAATGTTTTCAACTTCTTTCAATTTACCCCCGTGGGATATATATTCTACCCACACACATTTGGAACTCTCCTGGGGTACCCTCACACATATTATTCCCTCATTTAGTGGATATTTTCACAAAAAAGTGAAATTTTCAAAAATCCAAAATATTAGCTGAAAATGACTAAATATCAAGGACTCATTGGGTGAATCGCTCTGGAACTGAAATCGGAATGCTCACTGACATTTCCCCTATCTGAAAGTCTGATAAACGCCGGAAAAATGACTAAGTCCAAAAAAAAATGTTTTTTCAACTTTTTTCAATTTTACCCCCGTGGGATATATATTCTACCCTCACACATATTATTCCCTCATTTAGTGGATATTTTCACAAAAAAGTGAAATTTTCAAAAATCCAGAAAATTGGCTGAAGACGACTAAATATCAAGGAATCATTGGGCGAATCGCTCTGGAAATGAAATCGGAACGCTCACTGACATTTCCCCTATCTGAAAGTCTGATAAACGCCGGAAAAATGACTAAGTCCAAAAAAAAATTTTTTTCAACTTTTTTCAATTTTACCCCCATGGGATATATATTATACCCACACACATTTGGAACTCTCCTGGGGTACCCTCACACATATTATTCCCTCATTTAGTGGATATTTTCACAAAAAAGTGAAATTTTCAAAAATCCAAAATATTGGCTGAAAACGATTAAATATCAAAGACTCATTGGGCGAATCGCTCTGGAACTGAAATTGGAAAGCTCACTGACATTTCCCCTATCTGAAAGTCTGATAAACGCCGGAAAAATGACTAAGTAAAAAAAAAAATATTTTCAACTTTTTTCAATTTTACCCCCGTGGGATATATATTCTACCCACACACATTTGGAACTCTCCTGGGGTACCTTCACACATATTATTCTCTCATTTAGTGGATATTTTCACAAAAAAGTGACATTTTCAAAAATCCAAAATATTGGCTGAAAACGACTAAATATCAAGGACTCATTGGGCGAATCGCTCTGGATCTGAAATCGTAACGCTCACTGACATTTCCCCTATCTGAAAGTCTGATAAACGCCAGAAAAATGACTAAGTCCAAAAAAAAATGTTTTCAACTTTTTTCAATTTTACCCCCGTGGGATATATATTTTACCCTCACATATATTATTCCCTCATTTAGTGGATATTTTCACAAAAAAAGTGACATTTTCAAAAATCCAGAAAATTGGCTGAAAGCGACTAAATATCAAGGACTCATTGGGCAAATCACTCTGGAACTGAAATCGGAATGCTCACTGACATTTCCCCTATCTGAAAGTCTGATAAACGTCAGAAAAATGACTAAGTCCATAAAAAAAAATTTTCAACTTTTTTCAATTTTACCCCCGTGGGATAAATATTCTACCCACACACATTTGGAACTCTCCTGGGGTACCCTCACACATATTATTTCCTCAATTAGTGGATATTTTCACAAAAAAGTGAAATTTTCCAAAATCCAGAAAATTGGCTGAAAACGACTAAATATCAAGGACTCATTGGGCGAATCGTTCTGGAATTGAAATCGGAACGCTCACTGACATTTCCCCTATCTGAAAGTCTGATAAACGCCGGAAAAATGACTAAGTCCAAAAAAAAATGTTTTCAACTTTTTTCAATTTTACCCCCGTGGGATATATATTCTACCCTCACACATATTATTCCCTCATTTAGTGGATATTTTCACAAAAAAGTGAAATTTTCAAAAATCCAAAATATTGGCTGAAAACGACTAAATATCAAAGACTCATTGGGCGAATCGCTCTGGAACTGAAATTGGAATGCTCACTGACATTTCCCCTATCTGAAAGTCTGATAAACGCCAGAAAAATGACTAAGTCCAAAAAAAAATTTTTTTGCAACTTTTTTCAATTTTACCCCCGTGGGATATATATTCTACCCACACACATTTGGAACTCTCCTGGGGTACCCTCACACATATTATTCCCTCATTTAGTGGATATTTTCACAAAAAAGTGAAATTTTCAAAAATCCAAAATTTTAGCTGAAAATGACTAAATATCAAGGACTCATTGGGTGAATCGCTCTGGAACTGAAATCGGAACGCTCACTGACATTTCCCCTATCTGAAAGTCTGATAAACGCCGGAAAAATGACTAAGTCCAAAAAAATATGTTTTTTCAACTTTTTTCAATTTTACCCCCGTGGGATATATATTCTACCCTCACACATATTATTCCCTCATTTAGTGGATATTTTCACAAAAAAGTGAAATTTTCAAAAATCCAGAAAATTGGCTGAAGACGACTAAATATCAAGGAATCATTGGGCGAATCGCTCTGGAATTGAAATCGGAATGCTCACTGACATTTCCCCTATCTGAAAGTCTGATAAACGCCGGAAAAATGACTAAGTCCAAAAAAAAAATTTTTTCAACTTTTTTCAATTTTACCCCCGTGGGATATATATTCTACCCTCACACATATTATTGCCTCATTTAGTGGATATTTTCACAAAAAAGTGAAATTTTCAAAAATCCAGAAAATTGTCTGAAAACGACTAAATATCAAGGACTCATTGGGCAAATCGCTCTGGATCTGAAATCGTAATGCTCACTGACATTTCCCCTATCTGAAAGTCTGATAAATGCCGGAAAAATGACTAAGTCCATAAAAAAAATGTTTTCAACTTCTTTCAATTTACCCCCGTGGGATATATATTCTACCCACACACATTTGGAACTCTCCTGGGGTACCCTCACACATATTATTCCCTCATTTAGTGGATATTTTCACAAAAAAGTGAAATTTTCAAAAATCCAAAATATTAGCTGAAAATGACTAAATATCAAGGACTCATTGGGTGAATCGCTCTGGAACTGAAATCGGAATGCTCACTGACATTTCCCCTATCTGAAAGTCTGATAAACGCCGGAAAAATGACTAAGTCCAAAAAAAAATGTTTTTTCAACTTTTTTCAATTTTACCCCCGTGGGATATATATTCTACCCACACACATTTGGAACTCTCCTGGGGTACCCTCACACATATTATTCCCTCATTTAGTGGATATTTTCACAAAAAAGTGAAATTTTCAAAAATCCAAAATATTGGCTGAAAACGATTAAATATCAAAGACTCATTGGGCGAATCGCTCTGGAACTGAAATTGGAACGCTCACTGACATTTCCCCTATCTGAAAGTCTGATAAACGCCGGAAAAATGACTAAGTCCAAAAAAAAATGTTTTCAACTTTTTTCAATTTTACCCCCGTGGGATATATATTCTACCCTCACACATATTATTCCCTCATTTAGTGGATATTTTCACAAAAAAGTGAAATTTTCAAAAATCCAAAATATTGGCTGAAAACGACTAAATATCAAAGACTCATTGGGCGAATCGCTCTGGAACTGAAATTGGAATGCTCACTGACATTTCCCCTATCTGAAAGTCTGATAAACGCCAGAAAAATGACTAAGTCCAAAAAAAAATTTTTTTGCAACTTTTTTCAATTTTACCCCCGTGGGATATATATTCTACCCACACACATTTGGAACTCTCCTGGGGTACCCTCACACATATTATTCCCTCATTTAGTGGATATTTTCACAAAAAAGTGAAATTTTCAAAAATCCAAAATATTAGCTGAAAATGACTAAATATCAAGGACTCATTGGGTGAATCGCTCTGGAACTGAAATCGGAACGCTCACTGAAATTTCCCCTATCTGAAAGTCTGATAAACGCCGGAAAAATGACTAAGTCCAAAAAAAAATGTTTTTTCAACTTTTTTCAATTTTACCCCCGTGGGATATATATTCTACCCTCACACATATTATTCCCTCATTTAGTGGATATTTTCACAAAAAAGTGAAATTTTCAAAAATCCAGAAAATTGTCTGAAAACGACTAAATATCAAGGACTCATTGGGCGAATCGCTCTGGAATTGAAATCGTAATGCTCACTGACATTTCCCCTATCTGAAAGTCTGATAAATGCCGGAAAAATGACTAAGTCCATAAAAAAAATGTTTTCAACTTCTTTCAATTTACCCCCGTGGGATATATATTCTACCCACACACATTTGGAACTCTCCTGGGGTACCCTCACACATATTATTCCCTCATTTAGTGGATATTTTCACAAAAAAGTGAAATTTTCAAAAATCCAAAATATTAGCTGAAAATGACTAAATATCAAGGACTCATTGGGTGAATCGCTCTGGAACTGAAATCGGAATGCTCACTGACATTTCCCCTATCTGAAAGTCTGATAAACGCCGGAAAAATGACTAAGTCCAAAAAAAAATGTTTTTTCAACTTTTTTCAATTTTACCCCCGTGGGATATATATTCTACCCTCACACATATTATTCCCTCATTTAGTGGATATTTTCACAAAAAAGTGAAATTTTCAAAAATCCAGAAAATTGGCTGAAGACGACTAAATATCAAGGAATCATTGGGCGAATCGCTCTGGAAATGAAATCTGAACGCTCACTGACATTTCCCCTATCTGAAAGTCTGATAAACGCCGGAAAAATGACTAAGTCCAAAAAAAAATTTTTTTCAACTTTTTTCAATTTTACCCCCATGGGATATATATTCTACCCACACACATTTGGAACTCTCCTGGGGTACCCTCACACATATTATTCCCTCATTTAGTGGATATTTTCACAAAAAAGTGAAATTTTCAAAAATCCAAAATATTGGCTGAAAACGATTAAATATCAAAGACTCATTGGGCGAATCGCTCTGGAACTGAAATTGGAAAGCTCACTGACATTTCCCCTATCTGAAAGTCTGATAAACGCCGGAAAAATGACTAAGTAAAAAAAAAAATATTTTCAACTTTTTTCAATTTTACCCCCGTGGGATATATATTCTACCCACACACATTTGGAACTCTCCTGGGGTACCTTCACACATATTATTCTCTCATTTAGTGGATATTTTCACAAAAAAGTGACATTTTCAAAAATCCAAAATATTGGCTGAAAACGACTAAATATCAAGGACTCATTGGGCGAATCGCTCTGGATCTGAAATCGTAACGCTCACTGACATTTCCCCTATCTGAAAGTCTGATAAACGCCAGAAAAATGACTAAGTCCAAAAAAAAATGTTTTCAACTTTTTTCAATTTTACCCCCGTGGGATATATATTTTACCCTCACACATATTATTCCCTCATTTAGTGGATATTTTCACAAAAAAAGTGACATTTTCAAAAATCCAGAAAATTGGCTGAAAGCGACTAAATATCAAGGACTCATTGGGCAAATCACTCTGGAACTGAAATCGGAATGCTCACTGACATTTCCCCTATCTGAAAGTCTGATAAACGTCAGAAAAATGACTAAGTCCATAAAAAAAAATTTTCAACTTTTTTCAATTTTACCCCCGTGGGATATATATTCTACCCACACACATTTGGAACTCTCCTGGGGTACCCTCACACATATTATTTCCTCAATTAGTGGATATTTTCACAAAAAAGTGAAATTTTCCAAAATCCAGAAAATTGGCTGAAAACGACTAAATATCAAGGACTCATTGGGCGAATCGTTCTGGAATTGAAATCGGAACGCTCACTGACATTTCCCCTATCTGAAAGTCTGATAAACGCCGGAAAAATGACTAAGTCCAAAAAAAAATGTTTTCAACTTTTTTCAATTTTACCCCCGTGGGATATATATTCTACCCTCACACATATTATTCCCTCATTTAGTGGATATTTTCACAAAAAAGTGAAATTTTCAAAAATCCAAAATATTGGCTGAAAACGACTAAATATCAAAGACTCATTGGGCGAATCGCTCTGGAACTGAAATTGGAATGCTCACTGACATTTCCCCTATCTGAAAGTCTGATAAACGCCAGAAAAATGACTAAGTCCAAAAAAAAATTTTTTTGCAACTTTTTTCAATTTTACCCCCGTGGGATATATATTCTACCCACACACATTTGGAACTCTCCTGGGGTACCCTCACACATATTATTCCCTCATTTAGTGGATATTTTCACAAAAAAGTGAAATTTTCAAAAATCCAAAATTTTAGCTGAAAATGACTAAATATCAAGGACTCATTGGGTGAATCGCTCTGGAACTGAAATCGGAACGCTCACTGACATTTCCCCTATCTGAAAGTCTGATAAACGCCGGAAAAATGACTAAGTCCAAAAAAAAATGTTTTTTCAACTTTTTTCAATTTTACCCCCGTGGGATATATATTCTACCCTCACACATATTATTCCCTCATTTAGTGGATATTTTCACAAAAAAGTGAAATTTTCAAAAATCCAGAAAATTGGCTGAAGACGACTAAATATCAAGGAATCATTGGGCGAATCGCTCTGGAATTGAAATCGGAATGCTCACTGACATTTCCCCTATCTGAAAGTCTGATAAACGCCGGAAAAATGACTAAGTCCAAAAAAAAAATTTTTTCAACTTTTTTCAATTTTACCCCCGTGGGATATATATTCTACCCTCACACATATTATTGCCTCATTAAGTGGATATTTTCACAAAAAAGTGAAATTTTCAAAAATCCAGAAAATTGTCTGAAAACGACTAAATATCAAGGACTCATTGGGCAAATCGCTCTGGATCTGAAATCGTAATGCTCACTGACATTTCCCCTATCTGAAAGTCTGATAAATGCCGGAAAAATGTCTAAGTCCATAAAAAAAATGTTTTCAACTTCTTTCAATTTACCCCCGTGGGATATATATTCTACCCACACACATTTGGAACTCTCCTGGGGTACCCTCACACATATTATTCCCTCATTTAGTGGATATTTTCACAAAAAAGTGAAATTTTCAAAGATCCAAAATATTAGCTGAAAATGACTAAATATCAAGGACTCATTGGGTGAATCGCTCTGGAACTGAAATCGGAATGCTCACTGACATTTCCCCTATCTGAAAGTCTGATAAACGCCGGAAAAATGACTAAGTCCAAAAAAAAATGTTTTTTCAACTTTTTTCAATTTTACCCCCGTGGGATATATATTCTACCCTCACACATATTATTCCCTCATTTAGTGGATATTTTCACAAAAAAGTGAAATTTTCAAAAATCCAGAAAATTGGCTTAAGACGACTAAATATCAAGGAATCATTGGGCGAATCGCTCTGGAAATGAAATCGGAACGCTCACTGACATTTCCCCTATCTGAAAGTCTGATAAACGCCGGAAAAATGACTAAGTCCAAAAAAAATTTTTTTTCAACTTTTTTCAATTTTACCCCCATGGGATATATATTCTACCCACACACATTTGGAACTCTCCTGGGGTACCCTCACACATATTATTCCCTCATTTAGTGGATATTTTCACAAAAAAGTGAAATTTTCAAAAATCCAAAATATTGGCTGAAAACGATTAAATATCAAAGACTCATTGGGCGAATCGCTCTGGAACTGAAATTGGAACGCTCACTGACATTTCCCCTATCTGAAAGTCTGATAAACGCCGGAAAAATGACTAAGTCCAAAAAAAAATGTTTTCAACTTTTTTCAATTTTACCCCCGTGGGATATATATTTTACCCTCACACATATTATTCCCTCATTTAGTGGATATTTTCACAAAAAAAGTGACATTTTCAAAAATCCAGAAAATTGGCTGAAAGCGACTAAATATCAAGGACTCATTGGGCAAATCGCTCTGGAACTGAAATCGGAATGCTCACTGACATTTCCCCTATCTGAAAGTCTGATAAACGTCAGAAAAATGACTAAGTCCATAAAAAAAATGTTTTCAACTTTTTTCAATTTTACCCCCGTGGGATATATATTCTACCCACACACATTTGGAACTCTCCTGGGGTACCCTCACACATATTATTTCCTCAATTAGTGGATATTTTCACAAAAAAGTGAAATTTTCCAAAATCCAGAAAATTGGCTGAAAACGACTAAATATCAAGGACTCATTGGGCGAATCGTTCTGGAATTGAAATCGGAACGCTCACTGACATTTCCCCTATCTGAAAGTCTGATAAACGCCGGAAAAATGACTAAGTCCAAAAAAAAATGTTTTCAACTTTTTTCAATTTTACCCCCGTGGGATATATATTCTACCCTCACACATATTATTCCCTCATTTAGTGGATATTTTCACAAAAAAGTGAAATTTTCAAAAATCCAAAATATTGGCTGAAAACGACTAAATATCAAAGACTCATTGGGCGAATCGCTCTGGAACTGAAATTGGAATGCTCACTGACATTTCCCCTATCTGAAAGTCTGATAAACGCCAGAAAAATGACTAAGTCCAAAAAAAAATTTTTTTGCAACTTTTTTCAATTTTACCCCCGTGGGATATATATTCTACCCACACACATTTGGAACTCTCCTGGGGTACCCTCACACATATTATTCCCTCATTTAGTGGATATTTTCACAAAAAAGTGAAATTTTCAAAAATCCAAAATTTTAGCTGAAAATGGCTAAATATCAAGGACTCATTGGGTGAATCGCTCTGGAACTGAAATCGGAACGCTCACTGACATTTCCCCTATCTGAAAGTCTGATAAACGCCGGAAAAATGACTAAGTCCAAAAAAAAATGTTTTTTCAACTTTTTTCAATTTTACCCCCGTGGGATATATATTCTACCCTCACACATATTATTCCCTCATTTAGTGGATATTTTCACAAAAAAGTGAAATTTTCAAAAATCCAGAAAATTGGCTGAAGACGACTAAATATCAAGGAATCATTGGGCGAATCGCTCTGGAATTGAAATCGGAATGCTCACTGACATTTCCCCTATCTGAAAGTCTGATAAACGCCGGAAAAATGACTAAGTTCAAAAAAAAAATTTTTTCAACTTTTTTCAATTTTACCCCCGTGGGATATATATTCTACCCTCACACATATTATTGCCTCATTAAGTGGATATTTTCACAAAAAAGTGAAATTTTCAAAAATCCAGAAAATTGTCTGAAAACGACTAAATATCAAGGACTCATTGGGCAAATCGCTCTGGATCTGAAATCGTAATGCTCACTGACATTTCCCCTATCTGAAAGTCTGATAAATGCCGGAAAAATGTCTAAGTCCATAAAAAAAATGTTTTCAACTTCTTTCAATTTACCCCCGTGGGATATATATTCTACCCACACACATTTGGAACTCTCCTGGGGTACCCTCACACATATTATTCCCTCATTTAGTGGATATTTTCACAAAAAAGTGAAATTTTCAAAAATCCAAAATATTAGCTGAAAATGACTAAATATCAAGGACTCATTGGGTGAATCGCTCTGGAACTGAAATCGGAATGCTCACTGACATTTCCCCTATCTGAAAGTCTGATAAACGCCGGAAAAATGACTAAGTCCAAAAAAAAATGTTTTTTCAACTTTTTTCAATTTTACCCCCGTGGGATATATATTCTACCCTCACACATATTATTCCCTCATTTAGTGGATATTTTCACAAAAAAGTGAAATTTTCAAAAATCCAGAAAATTGGCTTAAGACGACTAAATATCAAGGAATCATTGGGCGAATCGCTCTGGAAATGAAATCGGAACGCTCACTGACATTTCCCCTATCTGAAAGTCTGATAAACGCCGGAAAAATGACTAAGTCCAAAAAAAATTTTTTTTCAACTTTTTTCAATTTTACCCCCATGGGATATATATTCTACCCACACACATTTGGAACTCTCCTGGGGTACCCTCACACATATTATTCCCTCATTTAGTGGATATTTTCACAAAAAAGTGAAATTTTCAAAAATCCAAAATATTGGCTGAAAACGATTAAATATCAAAGACTCATTGGGCGAATCGCTCTGGAACTGAAATTGGAACGCTCACTGACATTTCCCCTATCTGAAAGTCTGATAAACGCCGGAAAAATGACTAAGTCCAAAAAAAAATGTTTTCAACTTTTTTCAATTTTACCCCCGTGGGATATATATTTTACCCTCACACATATTATTCCCTCATTTAGTGGATATTTTCACAAAAAAAGTGACATTTTCAAAAATCCAGAAAATTGGCTGAAAGCGACTAAATATCAAGGACTCATTGGGCAAATCGCTCTGGAACTGAAATCGGAATGCTCACTGACATTTCCCCTATCTGAAAGTCTGATAAACGTCAGAAAAATGACTAAGTCCATAAAAAAAATGTTTTCAACTTTTTTCAATTTTACCCCCGTGGGATATATATTCTACCCACACACATTTGGAACTCTCCTGGGGTACCCTCACACATATTATTTCCTCAATTAGTGGATATTTTCACAAAAAAGTGAAATTTTCCAAAATCCAGAAAATTGGCTGAAAACGACTAAATATCAAGGACTCATTGGGCGAATCGTTCTGGAATTGAAATCGGAACGCTCACTGACATTTCCCCTATCTGAAAGTCTGATAAACGCCGGAAAAATGACTAAGTCCAAAAAAAAATGTTTTCAACTTTTTTCAATTTTACCCCCGTGGGATATATATTCTACCCTCACACATATTATTCCCTCATTTAGTGGATATTTTCACAAAAAAGTGAAATTTTCAAAAATCCAAAATATTGGCTGAAAACGACTAAATATCAAAGACTCATTGGGCGAATCGCTCTGGAACTGAAATCGGAATGCTCATTGACATTTCCCCTATCTGAAAGTCTGATAAACGCCGGAAAAATGACTAAGTCAAAAAAAAAATTTTTTTTAACTTTTTTCAATTTTACCCCCGTGGGATATATATTCTACCCACACACATTTGGAACTCTCCTGGGGTACCCTCACACATATTATTCCCTCATTTAGTGGATATTTTCACAAAAAAGTGAAATTTTCAAAAATCCAGAAAATTGGCTGAAAACAACTAAATATCAAGGACTTATTGGGCGAATCGCTCTGGAACTGAAATCGGAATGCTCATTGACATTTCCCCTATCTGAAAGTCTGATAAACGCCGGAAAAATGACTAAGTCAAAAAAAAATTTTTTTTTAACTTTTTTCAATTTTACCCCCGTGGGATATATATTCTACCCACACACATTTGGAACTCTCCTGGGGTACCCTCACACATATTATTTCCTCATTTAGTGGATATTTTCACAAAAAAGTGAAATTTTCAAAAATCCAAAATATTAGCTGAAAATGACTAAATATCAAGGACTCATTGGGTGAATCGCTCTGGAACTGAAATCGGAACGCTCACTGACATTTCCCCTATCTGAAAGTCTGATAAACGCCGGAAAAATGACTAAGTCCAAAAAAAAATGTTTTTTCAACTTTTTTCAATTTTACCCCCGTGGGATATATATTCTACCCTCACACATATTATTCCCTCATTTAGTGGATATTTTCACAAAAAAGTGAAATTTTCAAAAATCCAGAAAATTGGCTGAAGACGACTAAATATCAAGGAATCATTGGGCGAATCGCTCTGGAATTGAAATCGGAACGCTCACTGACATTTCCCCTATCTGAAAGTCTGATAAACGCTGGAAAAATGACTAAGTCCCAAAAAAATGTTTTTTCAACTTTTTTCAATTTTACCCCCGTGGGATATATATTCTGCCCTCACACATATTATTCCCTCATTTAGTGGATATTTTCACAAAAAAGTGAAATTTTCAAAAATCCAGAAAATTGGCTGAAGACGACTAAATATCAAGGAATCATTGGGCGAATCGCTCTGGAAATGAAATCGGAACGCTCACTGACATTTCCCCTATCTGAAAGTCTGATAAACGCCGGAAAAATGACTAAGTCCAAAAAAAATTTTTTTTCAACTTTTTTCAATTTTACCCCCATGGGATATATATTCTACCCACACACATTTGGAACTCTCCTGGGGTACCCTCACACATATTATTCCCTCATTTAGTGGATATTTTCACAAAAAAGTGAAATTTTCAAAAATCCAAAATATTGGCTGAAAACGATTAAATATCAAAGACTCATTGGGCGAATCGCTCTGGAACTGAAATTGGAACGCTCACTGACATTTCCCCTATCTGAAAGTCTGATAAACGCCGGAAAAATGACTAAGTCCAAAAAAAAATGTTTTCAACTTTTTTCAATTTTACCCCCGTGGGATATATATTTTACCCTCACACATATTATTCCCTCATTTAGTGGATATTTTCACAAAAAAAGTGACATTTTCAAAAATCCAGAAAATTGGCTGAAAGCGACTAAATATCAAGGACTCATTGGGCAAATCGCTCTGGAACTGAAATCGGAATGCTCACTGACATTTCCCCTATCTGAAAGTCTGATAAACGTCAGAAAAATGACTAAGTCCATAAAAAAAATGTTTTCAACTTTTTTCAATTTTACCCCCGTGGGATATATATTCTACCCACACACATTTGGAACTCTCCTGGGGTACCCTCACACATATTATTTCCTCAATTAGTGGATATTTTCACAAAAAAGTGAAATTTTCCAAAATCCAGAAAATTGGCTGAAAACGACTAAATATCAAGGACTCATTGGGCGAATCGTTCTGGAATTGAAATCGGAACGCTCACTGACATTTCCCCTATCTGAAAGTCTGATAAACGCCGGAAAAATGACTAAGTCCAAAAAAAAATGTTTTCAACTTTTTTCAATTTTACCCCCGTGGGATATATATTCTACCCTCACACATATTATTCCCTCATTTAGTGGATATTTTCACAAAAAAGTGAAATTTTCAAAAATCCAAAATATTGGCTGAAAACGACTAAATATCAAAGACTCATTGGGCGAATCGCTCTGGAACTGAAATCGGAATGCTCATTGACATTTCCCCTATCTGAAAGTCTGATAAACGCCGGAAAAATGACTAAGTCAAAAAAAAAATTTTTTTTAACTTTTTTCAATTTTACCCCCGTGGGATATATATTCTACCCACACACATTTGGAACTCTCCTGGGGTACCCTCACACATATTATTCCCTCATTTAGTGGATATTTTCACAAAAAAGTGAAATTTTCAAAAATCCAGAAAATTGGCTGAAAACAACTAAATATCAAGGACTTATTGGGCGAATCGCTCTGGAACTGAAATCGGAATGCTCATTGACATTTCCCCTATCTGAAAGTCTGATAAACGCCGGAAAAATGACTAAGTCCAAAAAAAAATGTTTTTTCAACTTTTTTCAATTTTACCCCCGTGGGATATATATTCTACCCTCACACATATTATTCCCTCATTTAGTGGATATTTTCACAAAAAAGTGAAATTTTCAAAAATCCAGAAAATTGGCTGAAGACGACTAAATATCAAGGAATCATTGGGCGAATCGCTCTGGAATTGAAATCGGAACGCTCACTGACATTTCCCCTATCTGAAAGTCTGATAAACGCTGGAAAAATGACTAAGTCCCAAAAAAATGTTTTTTCAACTTTTTTCAATTTTACCCCCGTGGGATATATATTCTGCCCTCACACATATTATTCCCTCATTTAGTGGATATTTTCACAAAAAAGTGAAATTTTCAAAAATCCAGAAAATTGGCTGAAGACGACTAAATATCAAGGAATCATTGGGCGAATCGCTCTGGAATTGAAATCGGAACGCTCACTGACATTTCCCCTATCTGAAAGTCTGATAAACGCCGGAAAAATGACTAAGTCCAAAAAAAAATTTTTTTCAACTTTTTTCAATTTTACCCCCATGGGATATATATTCTACCCACACACATTTGGAACTCTCCTGGGGTACCCTCACACATATTATTTCCTCATTTAGTGGATATTTTTACAAAAAAGTGAAATTTTCAAAAATCCAAAATATTGGCTGAAAACGACTAAATATCAAGGACTCATTGGGCGAATCGCTGTGGGACTGAAATCGGAACGCTCACTGACATTTCCCCTATCTGAAAGTCTGATAAACGGCAGAAAAATGACTAAGTCCAAAAAAAATTTTTTTTCAACTTTTTTCAATTTTACCCCCGTGGGATATATATTCTACCCACACACATTTGGAACTCTCCTGGGGTACCCTCACACATATTATTCCCTCATTTAGTGGATATTTTCACAAAAAAAGTGAAATTTTCAAAAATCCAAAATATTGGCTGAAAACGACTAAATATCAAGGACTCATTGGGCGAATCGCTCTGGGACTGAAATCGGAACGCTCACTGACATTTCCCCTATCTGAAAGTCTGATAAACGCCAGAAAAATGACTAAGTCCAAAAAAAAATTTTTTTCAATTTTACCCCCGTGGGATATGTATTCTACCCACACACATTTGGAACTCTCCTGGGGTACCCTCACACATATTATTCCCTCATTTAGTGGATATTTTCACAAAAAAGTGAAATTTTCAAAAATCCAAAATATTAGCTGAAAACGACTAAATATCAAGGACTCATTGGGCGAATCGCTCTGGAACTGAAATCGGAACGCTCACTGACATTTCCCCTATCTGAAAGTCTGATAAATGCCGGAAAAATGACTAAGTCCAAAAAAAATTTTTTTTAAACTTTTTTCAATTTTACCCCCGTGGGATATATGTTCTACCCTCACACATATTATTTCCTCATTTAGTGGATATTTTCACAAAAAAGTGAAATTTTCAAAAATCCAAAATATTGGCTGAAAACGACTAAATATCAAGGACTCATTGGGCGAATCGCTCTGGGACTGAAATCGGAACGCTCACTGATATTTCCCCTATCTGAAAATCTGATAAACGGCAGAAAAATGACTAAGTCCAAAAAAAAATTTTTGCAACTTTTTTCAATTTTACCCCCGTGGGATATATATTCTACCCACACACATTTGGAACTCTCCTGGGGTACCCTCACACATATTATTCCCTCATTTAGTGGATATTTTCACAAAAAAGTGAAATTTTCAAAAATCCAAAATATTGGCTGAAAACGACTAAATATCAAGGACTCATTGGGCGAATCGCTCTGGGACTGAAATCGGAACGCTCACTGATATTTCCCCTATCTGAAAATCTGATAAACGCCAGAAAAATGACTAAGTCCAAAAAAAATTTTTTTTAAACTTTTTTCAATTTTACCCCCGTGGGATATATATTCTACCCACACACATTTGGAACTCTCCTGGGGTACCCTCACACATATTATTCCCTCATTTAGTGGATATTTTCACAAAAAAGTGAAATTTTCAAAAATCCAAAATATTAGCTGAAAATGACTAAATATCAAGGACTCATTGGGTGAATCGCTCTGGAACTGAAATCGGAACGCTCACTGACATTTCCCCTATCTGAAAGTCTGATAAACGCCGGAAAAATGACTAAGTCCAAAAAAAAATGTTTTTTCAACTTTTTTCAATTTTACCCCCGTGGGATATATATTCTACCCTCACACATATTATTGCCTCATTTAGTGGATATTTTCACAAAAAAAGTGAAATTTTCAAAAATCCAAAATATTGGCTGAAAACGACTAAATATCAAGGACTCATTGGGCGAATCGCTCTGGGACTTAAATCGGAACGCTCACCGACATTTCCCCTATCTGAAAGTCTGATAAACGCCAGGAAAATGACTAAGTCCAAAAAAAAATTTTTTTCAACTTTTTTCAATTTTACCCCCGTGGGATATGTATTCTACCCACACACATTTGGAACTCTCCTGGGGTACCCTCACACATATTATTCCCTCATTTAGTGGATATTTTCACAAAAAAGTGAAATTTTCAAAAATCCAAAATATTAGCTGAAAACGACTAAATATCAAGGACTCATTGGGCGAATCGCTCTGGAACTGAAATCGGAACGCTCACTGACATTTCCCCTATCTGAAAGTCTGATAAACGCCGGAAAAATGACTAAGTCCAAAAAAAATTTTTTTTAAACTTTTTTCAATTTTACCCCCGTGGGATATATATTCTACCCTCACACATATTATTTCCTCATTTAGTGGATATTTTTACAAAAAAGTGAAATTTTCAAAAATCCAAAATATTGGCTGAAAACGACTAAATATCAAGGACTTATTGGGCGAATCGCTCTGGAACTGAAATCGGAATGCTCATTGACATTTCCCCTATCTGAAAGTCTGATAAACGCCGGAAAAATGACTAAGTCAAAAAAAAAAATTTTTTAAACTTTTTTCAATTTTACCCCCGTGGGATATATATTCTACCCACACACATTTGGAACTCTCCTGGGGTACCCTCAAACATATTATTCCCTCATTTAGTGGATATTTTCACAAAAAAGTGAAATTTTCAAAAATCCAAAATATTAGCTGAAAATGACTAAATATCAAGGACTCATTGGGTGAATCGCTCTGGAACTGAAATCGGAACGCTCACTGACATTTCCCCTATCTGAAAGTCTGATAAACGCCGGAAAAATGACTAAGTCCAAAAAAAAATGTTTTTTCAACTTTTTTCAATTTTACCCCCGTGGGATATATATTCTACCCTCACACATATTATTCCCTCATTTAGTGGATATTTTCACAAAAAAGTGAAATTTTCAAAAATCCAGAAAATTGGCTGAAAACGACTAAATATCAAGGACTCATTGGGCAAATCGCTCTGGATCTGAAATCGTAACGCTCACTGACATTTCCCCTATCTGAAAGTCTGATAAATGCCGGAAAAATGACTAAGTCCATAAAAAAAATGTTTTCAACTTCTTTCAATTTACCCCCGTGGGATATATATTCTACCCACACACATTTGGAACTCTCCTGGGGTACCCTCCTCACACATATTATTCCCTCATTTAGTGGATATTTTCACAAAAAAGTGAAATTTTCAAAAATCCAAAATATTAGCTGAAAATGACTAAATATCAAGGACTCATTGGGTGAACCACTCTGGAACTGAAATCGGAACGCTCACTGACATTTTGCCCTATCTGAAAGTCTGATAAACGCCGGAAAAATGACTAAGTCCAAAAAAAAATGTTTTTTCAACTTTTTTCAATTTTACCCCCGTGGGATATATATTCTACCCTCACACATATTATTCCCTCTTTTAGTGGATATTTTCACAAAAAAGTGAAATTTTCAAAAATCCAGAAAATTGGCTGAAGACGACTAAATATCAAGGAATCATTGGGCGAATCGCTCTGGAATTGAATTCGCAACGCTCACTGACATTTCCCCTATCTGAAAGTCTGATAAACGCCAGAAAAATGACTAAGTCCAAAAAAAAAATTTTTTTCAACTTTTTTCAATTTTACCCCCGTGGGATATGTATTCTACCCACACACATTTGAAACTCTCCTGGGGTACCCTCACACATATTATTCCCTCATTTAGTGGATATTTTCACAAAAAAGTGAAATTTTCAAAAATCCAAAATATTAGCTGAAAACGACTAAATATCAAGGACTCATTGGGCGAATCGCTCTGGAACTGAAATCGGAACGCTCACTGACATTTCCCCTATCTGAAAGTCTGATAAACGCCGGAAAAATGACTAAGTCCAAAGAAAATTTTTTTTAAACTTTTTTCAATTTTACCCCCGTGGGATATATATTCTACCCTCACACATATTATTTCCTCATTTAGAGGATATTTTCACAAAAAAGTGAAATTTTCAAAAATCCAAAATATTAGCTGAAAATGACTAAATATCAAGGACTCATTGGGTGAATCGCTCTGGAACTGAAATCGGAACGCTCACTGACATTTCCTCTATCTGAAAGTCTGATAAACGCCGGAAAAATGACTAAGTTCAAAAAAAAATGTTTTTCAACTTTTTTCAATTTTACCCCCGTGGGATATATATTCTACCCACACACATTTGGAACTCTCCTGGGGTACCCTCACACATATTATTCCCTCATTTAGTGGATATTTTCACAAAAAAGTGAAATTTTCAAAAATCCAAAATATTGGCTGAAAACGACTAAATATCAAGGACTCATTGGGCGAATCGCTCTGGGACTAAAATCGGAACACTCACTGATATTTCCCCTATCTGAAAGTCTGATAAACGACAGAAAAATGACTAAGTCCAAAAAAAATTTTTTTTAAACTTTTTCAATTTTACCCCCGTGGGATATATATTCTACCCACAAACATTTGGAACTCTCCTGGGGTACCCTCACACATATTATTCCCTCATTTAGTGGATATTTTCACAAAAAAGTGAAATTTTCAAAAATCCAGAAAATTGGCTGAAAACGACTAAATATCAAGGACTCATTGGGCAAATCGCTCTGGATCTGAAATCGTAACGCTCACTGACATTTCCCCTATCTGAAAGTCTGATAAATGCCGGAAAAATGACTAAGTCCATAAAAAAAATGTTTTCAACTTCTTTCAATTTACCCCCGTGGGATATATATTCTACCCACACACATTTGGAACTCTCCTGGGGTACCCTCACACATATTATTCCCTCATTTAGTGGATATTTTCACAAAAAAGTGAAATTTTAAAAAATCCAAAATATTAGCTGAAAATGACTAAATATCAAGGACTCATTGGGTGAATCGCTCTGGAACTGAAATCGGAACGCTCACTGACATTTCCCCTATCTGAAAGTCTGATAAATGCCGGAAAAATGACTAAGTCCATAAAAAAAATGTTTTCAACTTCTTTCAATTTACCCCCGTGGGATATATATTCTACCCACACACATTTGGAACTCTCCTGGGGTACCCTCCTCACACATATTATTCCCTCATTTAGTGGATATTTTCACAAAAAAGTGAAATTTTCAAAAATCCAAAATATTAGCTGAAAATGACTAAATATCAAGGACTCATTGGGTGAACCACTCTGGAACTGAAATCGGAACGCTCACTGACATTTTGCCCTATCTGAAAGTCTGATAAACGCCGGAAAAATGACTAAGTCCAAAAAAAAATGTTTTTTCAACTTTTTTCAATTTTACCCCCGTGGGATATATATTCTACCCTCACACATATTATTCCCTCTTTTAGTGGATATTTTCACAAAAAAGTGAAATTTTCAAAAATCCAGAAAATTGGCTGAAGACGACTAAATATCAAGGAATCATTGGGCGAATCGCTCTGGAATTGAATTCGCAACGCTCACTGACATTTCCCCTATCTGAAAGTCTGATAAACGCCAGAAAAATGACTAAGTCCAAAAAAAAAATTTTTTTCAACTTTTTTCAATTTTACCCCCGTGGGATATGTATTCTACCCACACACATTTGAAACTCTCCTGGGGTACCCTCACACATATTATTCCCTCATTTAGTGGATATTTTCACAAAAAAGTGAAATTTTCAAAAATCCAAAATATTAGCTGAAAACGACTAAATATCAAGGACTCATTGGGCGAATCGCTCTGGAAGTGAAATCGGAACGCTCACTGACATTTCCCCTATCTGAAATTCTGATAAACGCCCGAAAAATGACTAAGTCCAAAAAAAATTTTTTTCTACTTTTTTCAATTTTACCCCCGTGGGATATATATTCTACCCACACACATTTGGAACTCTCCTGGGGTACCCTCACACATATTATTCCCTCATTTAGTGGATATTTTCACAAAAAAGTGAAATTTTCAAAAATCCAAAATATTAGCTGAAAACGACTAAATATCAAGGACTCATTGGGCGAATCGCTCTGGAACTGAAATCGGAACGCTCACTGACATTTCCCCTATCTGAAAGTCTGATAAACGCCGGAAAAATGACTAAGTCCAAAGAAAATTTTTTTTAAACTTTTTTCAATTTTACCCCCGTGGGATATATATTCTACCCTCACACATATTATTTCCTCATTTAGAGGATATTTTCACAAAAAAGTGAAATTTTCAAAAATCCAAAATATTAGCTGAAAATGACTAAATATCAAGGACTCATTGGGTGAATCGCTCTGGAACTGAAATCGGAACGCTCACTGACATTTCCTCTATCTGAAAGTCTGATAAACGCCGGAAAAATGACTAAGTTCAAAAAAAAATGTTTTTCAACTTTTTTCAATTTTACCCCCGTGGGATATATATTCTACCCACACACATTTGGAACTCTCCTGGGGTACCCTCACACATATTATTCCCTCATTTAGTGGATATTTTCACAAAAAAGTGAAATTTTCAAAAATCCAAAATATTGGCTGAAAACGACTAAATATCAAGGACTCATTGGGCGAATCGCTCTGGGACTAAAATCGGAACACTCACTGATATTTCCCCTATCTGAAAGTCTGATAAACGACAGAAAAATGACTAAGTCCAAAAAAAATTTTTTTTAAACTTTTTCAATTTTACCCCCGTGGGATATATATTCTACCCACAAACATTTGGAACTCTCCTGGGGTACCCTCACACATATTATTCCCTCATTTAGTGGATATTTTCACAAAAAAGTGAAATTTTCAAAAATCCAGAAAATTGGCTGAAAACGACTAAATATCAAGGACTCATTGGGCAAATCGCTCTGGATCTGAAATCGTAACGCTCACTGACATTTCCCCTATCTGAAAGTCTGATAAATGCCGGAAAAATGACTAAGTCCATAAAAAAAATGTTTTCAACTTCTTTCAATTTACCCCCGTGGGATATATATTCTACCCACACACATTTGGAACTCTCCTGGGGTACCCTCACACATATTATTCCCTCATTTAGTGGATATTTTCACAAAAAAGTGAAATTTTCAAAAATCCAAAATATTAGCTGAAAACGACTAAATATCAAGGACTCATTGGGCGAATCGCTCTGGAACTGAAATTGGAAAGCTCACTGACATTTCCCCTATCTGAAAGTCTGATAAACGCCGGAAAAATGACGAAGTCCAAAAAAAATTTTTTTTAAACTTTTTTCAATTTTACCCCCGTGGGATATATATTCTACCCACACACATTTGGAACTCTCCTGGGGTACCCTCACACATATTATTCCCTCATTTAGTGGATATTTTCACAAAAAAGTGAAATTTTCAAAAATCCAAAATATTGGCTGAAAACGACTAAATATCAAGGACTCATTGGGCGAATCGCTCTTGAACTGAAATCAGAACGCTCATTGACATTTCCCCTATCTGAAAGTCTGATCAACGCCGGAAAAATGACTAAGTCCAAAAAAAAATGTTTTCAACTTTTTTCAATTTTACCCCCGTGGGATATATATTCTACCCTCACACATATTATTCCCTCATTTAGTGGATCATTTCACAAAAAAGTGAAATTTTCAAAAATCCAGAAAATTGGCTGAAAACGACTAAATATCAAGGACTCATTGGGCGAATCGCTCTGGAACTGAAATCGGAACGCTCACTGACATTTCCCCTATCTGAAAGTCTGATAAACGCCGGAAAAATGACTAAGTCCAAAAAAAAATGTTTTTTCAACTTTTTTCAATTTTACCCCCGGGGGATATATATTCTACCCTCACACATATTATTCCCTCATTTAGTGGATATTTTCACAAAAAAGTGAAATTTTCAAAAATCCAGAAAATTGGCTGAAAACGACTAAATATCAAGGAATCATTGGGCGAATCGCTCTGGAATTGAAATCGGAACGCTCACTGACATTTCCCCTATCTGAAAGTCTGATAAACGCCGGAAAAATGACTAAGTCCAAAAAAAATTTTTTTTCAACTTTTTTCAATTTTACCCCCGTGGGATATATATTCTACCCACACACATTTGGAACTCTCCTGGGGTACCCTCACACATATTATTCCCTCATTTAGTGGATATTTTCACAAAAAAGTGAAATTTTCAAAAATCCAAAATATTAGCTGAAAACGACTAAATATCAAGGACTCATTGGGCGAATCGCTCTGAAACTGAAATCGGAACGCTCACTGACATTTCCCCTATCTGAAAGTCTGATAAACGCCGGAAAAATGACTAAGTCCAAAAAAAAATTTTTTTAAACTTTTTTCAATTTTACCCCCGTGGGATATATATTCTACCCTCACACATATTATTTCCTCATTTAGTGGATATTTTCACAAAAAAGTGAAATTTTCAAAAATCCAAAATATTGGCTGAAAACGACTAAATATCAAGGACTCATTGGGCGAATCGCTCTGGGACTGAAATCGGAACGCTCACTGACATTTCCCCTATCTGAAAGTCTGATAAACGGCAGAAAAATGACTAAGTCCAAAAAAAAATTTTTTTCAACTTTTTTCAATTTTACCCCCGTGGGATATATATTCTACCCACACACATTTGGAACTCTCCTGGGGTACCCTCACACATATTATTCCCTCATTTAGTGGATATTTTCACAAAAAAGTGAAATTTTCAAAAATCCAAAATATTGGCTGAAAACGACTAAATATCAAGGACTCATTGGGCGAATCGCTCTGGGACTGAAATCGGAACGCTCACTGATATTTCCCCTATCTGAAAGTCTGATAAATGCCAGAAAAATGACTAAGTCCAAAAAAAAATTTTTTTAAACTTTTTTCAATTTTACCCCCGTGGGATATATATTCTACCCACACACATTTGGAACTCTCCTGGGGTACCCTCACACATATTATTCCCTCATTTAGTGGATATTTTCACAAAAAAGTGAAATTTTCAAAAATCCAAAATATTAGCTGAAAACGACTAAATATCAAGGACTCATTGGGCGAATCGCTCTGGAACTGAAATTGGAAAGCTCACTGACATTTCCCCTATCTGAAAGTCTGATAAACGCCGGAAAAATGACGAAGTCCAAAAAAAATTTTTTTTAAACTTTTTTCAATTTTACCCCCGTGGGATATATATTCTACCCACACACATTTGGAACTCTCCTGGGGTACCCTCACACATATTATTCCCTCATTTAGTGGATATTTTCACAAAAAAGTGAAATTTTCAAAAATCCAAAATATTGGCTGAAAACGACTAAATATCAAGGACTCATTGGGCGAATCGCTCTTGAACTGAAATCAGAACCCTCATTGACATTTCCCCTATCTGAAAGTCTGATCAACGCCGGAAAAATGACTAAGTCCAAAAAAAAATGTTTTCAACTTTTTTCAATTTTACCCCCGTGGGATATATATTCTACCCTCACACATATTATTCCCTCATTTAGTGGATCATTTCACAAAAAAGTGAAATTTTCAAAAATCCAGAAAATTGGCTGAAAACGACTAAATATCAAGGACTCATTGGGCGAATCGCTCTGGAACTGAAATCGGAACGCTCACTGACATTTCCCCTATCTGAAAGTCTGAGAAACGCCGGAAAAATGACTAAGTCCAAAAAAAAATTTTTTTCAACTTTTTTCAATTTTACCCCCGTGGGATATATGTTCTACCCACACACCTTTGGAACTCTCCTGGGGTACCCTCACACATATTATTCCCTCATTTAGTGGATATTTTCACAAAAAAGTGAAATTTTCAAAAATCCAGAAAATTGGCTGTAAACAACTAAATAACAAGAACTCATTGGGCGAATCGCTCTGGAACTGAAATCGGAACGCTCACTGACATTTCCCCTATCTGAAAGTCTGATAAACACCGGAAAAATGACTAAGTCCAAAAAAAAATGTTTTTTCAACTTTTTTCAATTTTACCCCGTGGGATATATATTCTACCCTCACACATATTATTCCCTCATTTAGTGGATATTTTCACAAAAAACTGAAATTTTCAAAAATCCAGAAAATTGGCTGAAAACGACTAAATATCAAGGACTCATTGGGCGAATCGCTCTGGAACTGAAATCGGAACGCTCACTGACATTTCCCATATCTGAAAGTCTGATAAACGCCGGAAAAAATGACTAAGTCCAAAAAAAATTTTTTTTCAACTTTTTTCAATTTTACCCCCGTGGGATATATATTCTACCCACACACATTTGGAAATCTCCTGGGGTACCCTCACACATATTATTCTCTCATTTAGTGGATATTTTCACAAAAAAGTGAAATTTTCAAAAATCCAAAATATTGGCTGAAAACGACTAAATATCAAGGACTCATTGGGCGAATCGCTCTGGGACTGAAATCGGAACGCTCACTGATATTTCCCCTATGTGAAAGTCTGATAAACGCCAGAAAAATGACTAAGTCCAAAAAAAAATTTTTTTAAACTTTTTTCAATTTTATCCCCGTGGGATATATATTCTACCCACACACATTTGGAACTCTCCTGGGGTACCCTCACACATATTATTCCCTCATTTAGTGGATATTTTCACAAAAAAGTGAAATTTTCAAAAATCCAAAATATTGGCTGAAAACGAATAAATATCAAGGACTCATTGGGCGAATCGCTCTGGGACTGAAATCGGAACGCTCACTGATATTTCCCCTATCTGAAAGTCTGATAAACACCGGAAAAATAACTAAGTCCAAAAAAAAATGTTTTTTCAACTTTTTTCAATTTTACCCCGTGGGATATATCTTCTACCCTCACACATATTATTCCCTCATTTAGTGGATATTTTCACAAAAAACCCATCCAGAAAATTGGCTGAAAACGACTAACTATCAAGGACTCATTGGGCGAATCGCTTTGGAACTGAAATCAGAACGCTCATTGACATTTCCCCTATCTGAAAGTCTGATAAACGCCGGAAAAAATGACTAAGTCCAAAAAAAAATGTTTTCAACTTTTTTCAATTTTACCCCCGTGGGATATATATTCTACCCTCACACATATTATTCCCTCATTAAGTGGATATTTTCACAAAAAACTGAAATTTTCAAAAATCCAGAAAATTGGCTGAAAACGACTAAATATCAAGGACTCATTGGGCGAATCGCTCTGGAACTGAAATCGGAACGCTCACTGACATTTCCCATATCTGAAAGTCTGATAAACGCCGGAAAAAATGACTAAGTCCAAAAAAAAATTTTTTTCAACTTTTTTCAATTTTACCCCCGTGGGATATATATTCTACCCACACACATTTGGAACTCTCCTGGGGTACCCTCACACATATTATTCCCTCATTTAGTGGATATTTTCACAAAAAAGTGAAATTTTCAAAAATCCAAAATATTGGCTGAAAACGACTAAATATCAAGGACTCATTGGGCGAATCGCTCTGGGACTGAAATCGGAACGCTCACTGACATTTCCCCTATCTGAAAGTCTGATGAACGCCAGAAAAATGACTAAGTCCAAAAAAAATTTTTTTTCAACTTTTTTCAATTTTACCCCCGTGGGATATATATTCTACCCACACACATTTGGAACTCTCCTGGGGTACCCTCACACATATTATTCCCTCATTTAGTGGATATTTTCACAAAAAAGTGGAATTTTCAAAAATCCAAAATATTGGCTGAAAACGACTAAATATCAAGGACTCATTGGGCGAATCGCTCTGGGACTGAAATCGGAACGCTCACTGACATTTCCCCTATCTGAAAGTCTGATGAACGCCAGAAAAATGACTTAGTCCAAAAAAAATTTTTTTTCAACTTTTTTCAATTTTACCCCCGTGGGATATATATTCTACCCACACACATTTGGAACTCTCCTGGGGTACCCTCACACATATTATTCCCTCATTTAGTGGATATTTTCACAAAAAAGTGAAATTTTCAAAAATCCAAAATATTGGCTGAAAACGACTAAATATCAAGGACTCATTGGGCGAATCGCTCTGGAACTGAAATCGGAACGCTCACTGACATTTCCCCTATCTGAGAGTCTGATAAACGCCGGAAAAATGACTAAGTCCAAAAAAAAATGTTTTTTCAACTTTTTTCAATTTTACCCCCGTGGGATATATATTCTACCCACACACATTTGGAACTCTCCTCGGGTACCCTCACACATATTATTCCCTCATTTAGTGGATATTTTTACAAAAAAGTGAAATTTTCAAAAATCCAAAATATTGGCTGAAAACGACTAAATATCAAAGACTCATTGGGCGAATCGCTTTGGAACTGAAATCAGAACGCTCATTGACATTTCCCCTATCTGAGAGTCTGATAAACGCCGGATAAAATGACTAAGTCCAAAAAAAAATGTTTTCAACTTTTTTCAATTTTACCCCCGTGGGATATATATTCTACCCTCACACATATTATTCCCTCATTAAGTGGATATTTTCACAAAAAACTGAAATTTTCAAAAATCCAGAAAATTGGCTGAAAACGACTAAATATCAAGGACTCATTGGGCGAATCGCTCTGGAACTGAAATCGGAACGCTCACTGACATTTCCCATATCTGAAAGTCTGATAAACGCCGGAAAAAATGACTAAGTCCAAAAAAAAATTTTTTTCAACTTTTTTCAATTTTACCCCCGTGGGATATATATTCTACCCACACACATTTGGAACTCTCCTGGGGTACCCTCACACATATTATTCCCTCATTTAGTGGATATTTTCACAAAAAAGTGAAATTTTCAAAAATCCAAAATATTGGCTGAAAACGACTAAATATCAAGGACTCATTGGGCGAATCGCTCTGGGACTGAAATCGGAACGCTCACTGACATTTCCCCTATCTGAAAGTCTGATGAACGCCAGAAAAATGACTAAGTCCAAAAAAAATTTTTTTTCAACTTTTTTCAATTTTACCCCCGTGGGATATATATTCTACCCACACACATTTGGAACTCTCCTGGGGTACCCTCACACATATTATTCCCTCGTTTAGTGGATATTTTCACAAAAAAGTGGAATTTTCAAAAATCCAAAATATTGGCTGAAAACGACTAAATATCAAGGACTCATTGGGCGAATCGCTCTGGGACTGAAATCGGAACGCTCACTGACATTTCCCCTATCTGAAAGTCTGATGAACGCCAGAAAAATGACTTAGTCCAAAAAAAATTTTTTTTCAACTTTTTTCAATTTAACCCCCGTGGGATATATATTCTACCCACACACATTTGGAACTCTCCTGGGGTACCCTCACACATATTATTCCCTCATTTAGTGGATATTTTCACAAAAAAGTGAAATTTTCAAAAATCCAAAATATTGGCTGAAAACAACTAAATATCAAGGAATCATTGGGCGAATCGCTCTGGGACTGAAATCGGAACGCTCACTGACATTTCCCCTATCTGAAAGTCTGATGAACGCCAGAAAAATGACTAAGTCCAAAAAAAAAATTTTTTCAACTTTTTTCAATTTTACCCCCGTGGGATATATATTCTACCCACACACATTTGGAACTCTCCTGGGATACCCTCACACATATTATTCCCTCATTTAGTGGATATTTTCACAAAAAAGTGAAATTTTCAAAAATCCAAAATATTGGCTGAAAACGACTAAATATCAAGGACTCATTGGGCGAATCGCTCTGGAACTGAAATCGGAACGCTCACTGACATTTCCCCTATCTGAGAGTCTGATAAACGCCGGAAAAATGACTAAGTCCAAAAAAAAATGTTTTTTCAACTTTTTTCAATTTTACCCCCGTGGGATATATATTCTACCCACACACATTTGGAACTCTCCTCGGGTACCCTCACACATATTATTCCCTCATTTAGTGGATATTTTCACAAAAAAGTGAAATTTTCAAAAATCCAAAATATTGGCTGAAAACGACTAAATATCAAAGACTCATTGGGCGAATCGCTTTGGAACTGAAATCAGAACGCTCATTGACATTTCCCCTATCTGAGAGTCTGATAAACGCCGGAAAAAATGACTAAGTCCAAAAAAAAATGTTTTCAACTTTTTTCAATTTTACCCCCGTGGGATATATATTCTACCCTCACACATATTATTCCCTCATTAAGTGGATATTTTCACAAAAAACTGAAATTTTCAAAAATCCAGAAAATTGGCTGAAAACGACTAAATATCAAGGACTCATTGGGCGAATCGCTCTGGAACTGAAATCGGAACGCTCACTGACATTTCCCATATCTGAAAGTCTGATAAACGCCGGAAAAAATGACTAAGTCCAAAAAAAAATTTTTTTCAACTTTTTTCAATTTTACCCCCGTGGGATATATATTCTACCCACACACATTTGGAACTCTCCTGGGGTACCCTCACACATATTATTCCCTCATTTAGTGGATATTTTCACAAAAAAGTGAAATTTTCAAAAATCCAAAATATTGGCTGAAAACGACTAAATATCAAGGACTCATTGGGCGAATCGCTCTGGGACTGAAATCGGAACGCTCACTGACATTTCCCCTATCTGAAAGTCTGATGAACGCCAGAAAAATGACTAAGTCCAAAAAAAATTTTTTTTCAACTTTTTTCAATTTTACCCCCGTGGGATATATATTCTACCCACACACATTTGGAACTCTCCTGGGGTACCCTCACACATATTATTCCCTCATTTAGTGGATATTTTCACAAAAAAGTGGAATTTTCAAAAATCCAAAATATTGGCTGAAAACGACTAAATATCAAGGACTCATTGGGCGAATCGCTCTGGGACTGAAATCGGAACGCTCACTGACATTTCCCCTATCTGAAAGTCTGATGAACGCCAGAAAAATGACTTAGTCCAAAAAAAATTTTTTTTCAACTTTTTTCAATTTTACCCCCGTGGGATATATATTCTACCCACACACATTTGGAACTCTCCTGGGGTACCCTCACACATATTATTCCCTCATTTAGTGGATATTTTCACAAAAAAGTGAAATTTTCAAAAATCCAGAAAATTGGCTGAAAACAACTAAATAACAAGAACTCATTGGGCGAATCGCTCTGGAACTGAAATCGGAACGCTCACTGACATTTCCCCTATCTGAAAGTCTGATAAACACCGGAAAAATGACTAAGTCCAAAAAAAAATGTTTTTTCAACTTTTTTCAATTTTACCCCGTGGGATATATATTCTACCCTCACACATATTATTCCCTCATTTAGTGGATATTTTCACAAAAAACTGAAATTTTCAAAAATCCAGAAAATTGGCTGAAAACGACTAAATATCAAGGACTCATTGGGCGAATCGCTCTGGAACTGAAATCGGAACGCTCACTGACATTTCCCATATCTGAAAGTCTGATAAACGCCGGAAAAAATGACTAAGTCCAAAAAAAAATATTTTTCAACTTTTTTCAATTTTACCCCCGTGGGATATATATTCTACCCACACACATTTGGAAATCTCCTGGGGTACCCTCACACATATTATTCTCTCATTTAGTGGATATTTTCACAAAAAAGTGAAATTTTCAAAAATCCAAAATATTGGCTGAAAAAGACGAAATATCAAGGACTCATTGGGCGAATCGCTCTGGGACTGAAATCGGAACGCTCACTGACATTTCCCCTATCTGAAAGTCTGATAAACGCCGGAAAAATGACTAAGTCCAAAAAAAAATGTTTTTTCAACTATTTTCAATTTTACCCCGTGGGATATATATTCTACCCTCACACATATTATTCCCTCATTTAGTGGATATTTTCACAAAAAAGTGAAATTTTCAAAAATCCAAAATATTGGCTGAAAACGACTAAATATCAAGGACTCATTGGGCGAATCGCTCTGGGACTGAAATCGGAACGCTCACTGATATTTCCCCTATGTGAAAGTCTGATAAACGCCAGAAAAATGACTAAGTCCAAAAAAAAATTTTTTTAAACTTTTTTCAATTTTATCCCCGTGGGATATATATTCTACCCCCACACATTTGGAACTCTCCTGGGGTACCCTCACACATATTATTCCCTCATTTAGTGGATATTTTCACAAAAAAGTGAAATTTTCAAAAATCCAAAATATTGGCTGAAAACGACTAAATATCAAGGACTCATTGGGCGAATCGCTCTGGGACTGAAATCGGAACGCTCACTGACATTTCCCCTATCTTAAAGTCTGATAAACGCCGGAAAAATGACTAAGTCCAAAAAAAAATTTTTTTCAACTTTTTTCAATTTTACCCCCGTGGGATATATATTCTACCCTCACACATATTATTTCCTCATTTAGTGGATATTTTCACAAAAAAGTGAAATTTTCAAAAATCCAAAATATTGGCTGAAAACGAATAAATATCAAGGACTCATTGGGCGAATCGCTCTGGGACTGAAATCGGAACGCTCACTGATATTTCCCCTATGTGAAAGTCTGATAAACGCCAGAAAAATGACTAAGTCCAAAAAAAAATTTTTTTAAACTTTTTTCAATTTTATCCCCGTGGGATATATATTCTACCCACACACATTTGGAACTCTCCTGGGGTACCCTCACACATATTATTCCCTCATTTAGTGGATATTTTCACAAAAAAAGTAAAATTTTCAAAAATCCAAAATATTGGCTGAAAACGACTAAATATCAAGGACTCATTGGGCGAATCGCTCTGGGACTGAAATCGGAATGCTCACTGACATTTCCCCTATCTTAAAGTCTGATAAACGCCGGAAAAATGACTAAGTCCAAAAAAAAAATTTTTTCAACTTTTTTCAATTTTACCCCCGTGGGATATATATTCTACCCACACACATTTGGAACTCTCACATATTATTTCCTCATTTAGTGGATATTTTCACAAAAAAGTGAAATTTTATAAAATCCAGAAAATTGGCTGAAAACAACTAAATATCAAGGACCCATTGGGCGAATCGCTCTTGAACTGAAATCAGAACGATCATTGACATTTCCCCTATCTGAAAGTCTGATAAACGCCGGAAAAATGACTAAGTCCAAAAAAAATTGTTTTTTCAACTTTTTTCAATTTTACCCCCGTGGGATATATATTCTACCCACACACATTTGGAACTCTCCTGGGGTACCCTCACACATATTATTCCCTCATTTAGTGGATATTTTCACAAAAAAGTGAAATTTTCAAAAATCCAAAATATTGGCTGAAAACGACTAAATATCAAAGACTAATTGGGCGAATCGCTTTGGAACTGAAATCAGAACGCTCATTGACATTTCCCCTATCTGAGAGTCTGATAAACGCCGGAAAAATGACTAAGTCCAAAAAAAAATGTTTTCAACTTTTTTCAATTTTACCCCCGTGGGATATATATTCTACCCTTACACATATTATTCCCTCATTTAGTGGATCATTTCACAAAAAAGTGAAATTTTCAAAAATCCAGAAAATTGGCTGAAAACGACTAAATATCAAGGTCTCATTGGGCGAATCGCTCTGGAACTGAAATCGGAACGCTCACTGACATTTCCCCTATCTGAAAGTCTGATAAACGCCGGAAAAATGACTAAGTCCAAAAAAAAATTTTTTTCAACTTTTTTCAATTTTACCCCCGTGGGATATATATTCTACCCACACACATTTGGAACTCTCCTGGGGTACCCTCACACATATTATTCCCTCATTTAGTGGATATTTTCACAAAAAAGTGAAATTTTCAAAAATCCAGAAAATTGGCTGAAAACAACTAAATAACAAGAACTCATTGGGCAAATCGCTCTGGAACTGAAATCGGAACGCTCACTGACATTTCCCCTATTTGAAAGACTGATAAACACCGGAAAAATGACTAAGTCCAAAAAAAAATGTTTTTTCAACTTTTTTCAATTTTACCCCGTGGGATATATATTCTACCCTCACACATATTATTCCCTCATTTAGTGGATATTTTCACAAAAAACCCATCCAGAAAATTGGCTGAAAACGACTAGATATCAAGGACTCATTGGGCGAATCGCTCTGGGACTGAAATCGGAACTCTCACTGATATTTCCCCTATCTGAAAGTGTGATAAACGCCAGAAAAATGACTAAGTCCAAAAAAAAATTTTTTTAAACTTTTTTCAATTTTATCCCCGTGGGATATATATTCTACCCACACACATTTGGAACTCTCCTGGGGTACCCTCACACATATTATTCCCTCATTTAGTGGATATTTTCACAAAAAAGTGAAATTTTCAAAAATCCAAAATACTGGCTGAAAACGACTAAATATCAAGGACGCATTGGGCGAATCGCTCTGGGACTGAAATCGGAACGCTCACTGACATTTCCCCTATCTGAAAGTCTGATAAACGCCGGAAAAATGACTAAGTCCAAAAAAAAATTTTTTTCAACTTTTTTCAATTTTACCCCCGTGGGATATATATTCTACCCACACACATTTGGAACTCTCACATATTATTTCCTCATTTAGTGGATATTTTCACAAAAAAGTGAAATTTTATAAAATCCAGAAAATTGGCTGAAAACAACTAAATATCAAGGACCCATTGGGCGAATCGCTCTGGAACTGAAATCAGAATGATCATTGACATTTCCCCTATCTGAAAGTCTGATAAACACCGGAAAAATGACTAAGTCCAAAAAAAAATGTTTTTTCAACTTTTTTCAATTTTACCCCGTGGGATATATATTCTACCCTCACACATATTATTCCCTCATTTAGTGGATATTTTCACAAAAAAGTGAAATTTTCAAAAATCCAGAAAATTGGCTGAAAACAACTAAATATCAAGTACTTATTGGGCGAATCGCTCTGGAACTGAAATCGGAACGCTCACTGACATTTCCCCTATCTGAAAGTCTGATAAACGCCGGAAAAATGACTAAGTCCAAAAAAAATGTTTTTTCAACTTTTTTCAATTTTTACCCCCGTGGGATATATATTCTACCGTCACACATATTATTCCCTCATTTAGTGGATATTTTCACAAAAAAGTGAAATTTTCAAAAATCCAGAAAATTGGCTGAAAACGACTAAATATCAAGGACTCATTGGGCGAATCGCTCTGGAACTGAAATCGGAACGCTCACTGACATTTCCCATATCTGAAAGTCTGATAAACGCCGGAAAAAATGACTAAGTCCAAAAAAAAATATTTTTCAACTTTTTTCAATTTTACCCCCGTGGGATATATCTTCTACCCACACACATTTGGAACTCTCCTGGGGTACCCTCACACATATTATTCCCTCATTTAGTGGATATTTTCACAAAAAAGTAAAATTTTCAAAAATCCAAAATATTGGCTGAAAACGACTAAATATCAGACTCATTGGGCGAATCGCTCTGGAACTGAAATTGGAACACTCACTGACATTTCCCCTATCTGAAAGTCTGATAAACGCCGGAAAAATGACTAAGTCCAAAAAAAAATGTTTTCAACTTTTTTCAATTTTACCCCCGTGGGATATATATTCTACCCACACACATTTGGAACTCACCTGGGGTACCCTCACACATATTATTCCCTCATTTAGTGGATATTTTCACAAAAAAGTGAAATTTTCAAAAATCCAAAATATTGGCTGAAAACGACTAAATATCAAAGACTCATTGGGCGAATCGCTCTGGAACTGAAATTGGAACGCTCACTGACATTTCCCCTATCTGAAAGTCTGATAAACGCCAGAAAAATGACGAAGTCCAAAAAAAAATTTTTTTGAAACTTTTTTCAATTTTACCCCCGTGGGATATATATTCTACCCACACACATTTGGAAATCTCCTGGGGTACCCTCACACATATTATTCTCTCATTTAGTGGATATTTTCACAAAAAAGTGAAATTTTCAAAAATCCAAAATATTGGCTGAAAACGACTAAATATCAAGGACTCATTGGGAGAATCGCTCTGGAAGTGAAACTGGAAAGCTCACTGACATTTCCCCTATCTGAAAGTCTGATAAACGCCGGAAAATTGACTAAGTCCAAAAAAAAATGTTTTCAACTTTTTTCAATTTTACCCCCGTGGGATATATATTCTACCCACACAGATTTGGAACTCTCCTGGGTACCCTCACACATTTTATTCCCACATTTAGTGGATATTTTCACAAAAAAGTGAAATTTTCAAAAATCCAAAATATTGGCTGAAAACGACTAAATATCAAGGACTCATTGGGCGAATCGCTCTGGGACTGAAATCGGAACGCTCACTGACATTTCCCCTATCTGAAAGTCTGATAAAAGCCAGAAAAATGACTAAGTCCAAAAAAAATTTTTTTTCAACTTTTTTCAATTTTACCCCCGTGGGATATATATTCTACCCACACACATTTGGAACTTTCCTGGGGTACCCTCACACATATTATTTCCTCATTTAGTGGATATTTTCACAAAAAAGTGAAATTTTCAGAAATCCAGAAAATTGGCTGAAAACGACTAAATATCAAGGACCCATTGGGCGAATCGCTCTGGAACTGAAATCGGAATGCTCATTGCCATTTCCCCTATCTGAAAGTCTGATAAACGCCGGAAAAATGACTAAGTCCAAAAAAAAATGTTTTCAACTTTTTTCAATTTTACCCCCGTGGGATATATATTCTACCCACACACATTTGGAACTCTCCTGGGGTACCCTCACACATATTATTCCCTCATTTAGTGGATCATTTCACAAAAAAGTGAAATTTTCAAAAATCCAGACAATTGGCTGAAAACAACTAAATAACAAGAACTCATTGGGCGAATCGCTCTGGAACTGAAATTGGAAAACTCACTGACATTTCCCCTATCTGAAAGTCTGATAAACGCCGGAAAAATGACTAAGTCCAAAAAATAATGTTTTCAACTTTTTTCAATTTTACCCCCGTGGGATATATATTCTACCCACACACATTTGGAACTCTCCTGGGGTACCCTCACACATATTATTCCCTCATTTAGTGGATATTTTCACAAAAAAGTGAAATTTTCTAAAATCCAAAATATTGGCTGAAAACGACTAAATATCAAAGACTCATTGGGCGAATCGCTCTGGAACTGAAATTGGAACGCTCACTGACATTTCCCCTATCTGAAAGTCTGATAAACGCCAGAAAAATGACTAAGTCCAAAAAAAAATATTTTTCAACTTTTTTCAATTTTACCCCCGTGGGATATATATTCTACCCACACACATTTGGAAATCTCCTGGGGTACCCTCACACATGTTATTCTCTCATTTAGTGGATATTTTCACAAAAAAGTGAAATTTTCAAAAATCCAAAATATTGGCTGAAAACGACGAAATATCAAGGACTCATTGGGCGAATCGCTCTGGAACTGAAATTGGAAAGCTCACTGACATTTCCCCTATCTGAAAGTCTGATAAACGCCGGAAAAATCACTAAGTCCAAAAAAAAATGTTTTCAACTTTTTTCAATTTTACCCCCGTGGGATATATATTCTACCCACACACATTTGGAACTCTCCTGGGGTACCCTCACACATATTATTCCCTCATTTAGTGGATATTTTCACAAAAAAGTGAAATTTTCAAAAATCCAAAATATTGGCTGAAAACGACTAAATATCAAAGACTCATTGGTCGAATCGCTCTGGAACTGAAATTGGAAAGCTCACTGACATTTCCCCTATCTGAAAGTCTGATAAACGCCGGAAAAATGACTAAGTCCAAAAAATAATGTTTTCAACTTTTTTCAATTTTACCCCCGTGGGATATATATTCTACCCACACACATTTGGAACTCTCCTGGGGTACCCTCACACATATAATTCCCTCATTTAGTGGATATTTTCACAAAAAAGTGAAATTTTCAAAAATCCAAAATATTGGCTGAAAAAGACTAAATATCAAAGAATCATTGGGCGAATCGCTCTGGAACTGAAATTGGAACGCTCACTGACATTTCCCCTATCTGAAAGTCTGATAAACGCCAGAAAAATGACTAAGTCCAAAAAAAAATATTTTTCAACTTTTTTCAATTTTACCCCCGTGGGATATATATTCTACCCACACACATTTGGAAATCTCCTGGGGTATCCTCACACATGTTATTCTCTCATTTAGTGGATATTTTCACAAAAAAGTGAAATTTTCAAAAATCCAAAATATTGGCTGAAAACGACGAAATATCAAGGACTCATTGGGCGAATCGCTCTGGAACTGAAATTGGAAAGCTCACTGACATTTCCCCTATCTGAAAGTCTGATAAACGCCGGAAAAATGACTAAGTCCAAAAAAAAATGTTTTCAACTTTTTTCAATTTTACCCCCGTGGGATATATATTCTACCCACACACATTTGGAACTCTCCTGGGGTACCCTCACACATATTATTCTCTCATTTAGTGGATATTTTCACAAAAAAGTGAAATTTTCAAAAATCCAAAATATTGGCTGAAAACGACTAAATATCAAGGACTCATTGGGCGAATCGCTCTGGAACTGAAATCGGAACGCTCACTGACATTTCCCCTATCTGAAAGTCTGATAAACGCCGGAAAAATGACTAAGTCCAAAAAAAAAGTTTTTTCAACTTTTTTCAATTTTACCCCCGTGGGATATATATTCTACCGTCACACATATTATTCCCTCATTTAGTGGATATTTTCACAAAAAAGTGAAATTTTCAAAAATCCAGAAAATTGGCTGAAAACGACTAAATATCAAGGACTCATTGGGCGAATCGCTCTGGAACTGAAATCGGAACGCTCACTGACATTTCCCATATCTGAAAGTGTGTTAAACGCCGGAAAAAATGACTAAGTCCAAAAAAAAATATTTTTCAACTTTTTTCAATTTTACCCCCGTGGGATATATATTCTACCCACATAAATTTGGAAATCTCCTGGGGTACCCTCACACATATTATTCTCTCATTTAGTGGATATTTTCACAAAAAAGTGAAATTTTCAAAAATCCAAAATAGTGGCTGAAAACGACTAAATATCAAAGACTCATTGGGCGAATCGCTCTGGAACTGAAATTGGAACTCTCACTGACATTTCCCCTATCTGAAAGTCTGATAAACGCTAGAAAAATGACTAAGTCCACAAAAAAATTTTTTTGCAACTTTTTTCAATTTTACCCCCGTGGGATATATATTCTTCCCACACACATTTGGAAATCTCCTGGGGTACCCTCACACATATTATTCCCTCATTTAGTGGATATTTTCACAAAAAAGTGAAATTTTCAAAAATCCAGAAAATTGGCTGAAAACAACTAAATATCAAGGACTCATTGGGCGAATCGCTCTGGAACTGAAATCGGAATGCTCACTGACATTTCCCCTATCTGAAAGTCTGATAAACGCCGGAAAAATGACTAAGTCCAAAAAAAAATGTTTTCAACTTTTTTCAATTTTACCCCCGTGGGATATATATTCTACCCTCACACATATTATTCCCTCAATTAGTGGATATTTTCACAAAAAAATGAAATTTTCAAAAATCCAGAAAATTGGCTGAAAACAACTAGATAACAAGAACTCATTGGGCGAATCGCTCTGGAACTGAAATCGGAACGCTCACAGACATTTCCCCTATCTGAAAGTCTGATAAACGCCGGAAAAATGACTAAGTCCAAAAAAAAAATGTTTTCAACTTTTTTCAATTTTACCCCCGTGGGATATATATTCTACCCACACACATTTGGAACTCTCCTGGGGTACCCTCACACATATTAATCCCTCATTTAGTGGATATTTTCTCAAAAAAGTGAAATTTTAAAAAATCCAAAATATTGGCTGAAAACGACTAAATATCAAAGACTCATTGGGCGAATCGCTCTGGAACTGAAATTGGAAAGCTCACTGACATTTCCCCTATCTGAAAGTCTGATAAACGTCGGAAAAATGACTAAGTCCAAAAAAAAATTTTTTTGCAACTTTTTTCAATGTTACCCCCGTGGGATATATATTCTACCCACACACATTTGGAACTCTCCTGGGGTACCCTCACACATATTATTCCCTCATTTAGTGGATATTTTCACAAAAAAGTGAAATTTTCAAAAATCCAGAAAATTGGCTGAAAACAACTAAATATCAAGGACTCATTGGGTGAATCGCTCTGGAACTGAAATCGGAATGCTCACTGACATTTCCCCTATCTGAAAGTCTGATAAACGCAGAAAAAATGAGTAATTCCAAAAAAAAAATGTTTTCAACTTTTTTCAATTTTACCCCCGTGAGATATATATTCTACCCACACAGATTTGGAACTCTCCTGGGTACCCTCACACATATTATTCCCACATTTAGTGGATATTTTCACAAAAAAG
Organism: Phyllobates terribilis; assembly: GCF_046119375.1. Taxonomy (NCBI): domain Eukaryota; kingdom Metazoa; phylum Chordata; class Amphibia; order Anura; family Dendrobatidae; genus Phyllobates; species Phyllobates terribilis. Next base: position 971,061 of record NW_027363331.1, read on the forward strand.
TGAAATTTTCAAAAATCCAGAAAATTGGCTGAAAACGACTAAATATCAAAGACTCATTGGGCGAATCGCTCTGGAACTGAAATCGGAACGCTCACTGACATTTCCCCTATCTGAAAGTCTGATAAAAGCCGGAAAAAATGACTAAGTCCAAAAAAAAATATTTTTCAACTTTTTTCAATTTTACCCCCGTGGGATATATATTTTACCCTCACACATATTATTCCCTCATTTAGTGGATATTTTCACAAAAAAATGAAATTTTAAAAAATCCAGAAAATTGGCTGAAAACAACTAGATAACAAGAACTCACTGGGCGAATCGCTCTGAACTGAAATCGGAACGCTCACTGACATTTCCCCTATCTGAAAGTCTGATAAACGCTGGAAAAATGACTAAGTCCAAAAAAAAATGTTTTTTCAAGTTTTTTCAATTTTACCCCCGTGGGAGATATATTCTACCCTCACACATATTAATCCCTCATTTAGTGGATATTTTCTCAAAAAAGTGAAATTTTAAAAAATCCAAAATATTGGCTGAAAACGACTAAATATCAAAGACTCATCGGGCGAATCACTCTGGAACTGAAATTCGAATGCTCACTGACATTTCCCCTATCTGAAAGTCTGATAAAAGCCGGAAAAAATGACTAAGTCCAAAAAAAAATATTTTTCAACTTTTTTCAATTTTACCCCCGTGGGATATATATTCTACCCACACACATTTGGAAATCTCCTGGGGTACCCTCACACATATTATTCTCTCATTTAGTGGTTATTTTCACAAAAAAGTGAAATTTTCAAAAATCCAAAATATTGGCTGAAAACGACTAAATATCAAGGACTCATTGGGTGAATCTCTCTGGAACTGAAATTGGAAAGCTCACTGACATTTCCCCTATCTGAAAGTCTGATAAACGTCGGAAAAATGACTAAGTCCAAAAAAAAATGTTTTCAACTTTTTTCAATTTTACCCCCGTGGGATATATATTCTACCCACACACATTTGGAACTCTCCTGGGGTACCCTCACACATATTATTCCCTCATTTAGTGGATATTTTCACAAAAAAAGTGAAATTTTCTAAAATCCAAAATATTGGCTGAAAACGACTAAATATCAAAGACTCATTGGGTGAATCTCTCTGGAACTGAAATTGGAAAGCTCACTGACATTTCCCCTATCTGAAAGTCTGATAAACGCCGGAAAAATGACTAAGTCCAAAAAAAAATGTTTTCAACTTTTTTCAATTTTACCCCCGTGGGATATATATTCTACCCACACACATTTGGAACTCTCCTGGGGTACCCTCACACATATTATTCCCTCATTTAGTGGATATTTTCACAAAAAAGTGAAATTTTCAAAAATCCAGAAAATTGGCTGAAAACAACTAAATATCAAGGACTCATTGGGCGAATCGCTCTGGAACTGAAATCGGAATGCTCACTGACATTTCCCCTATCTGAAAGTCTGATAAACGCAGAAAAAATTAGTAATTCCAAAAAAAAAAATGTTTTCAACTTTTTTCAATTTTACCCCCGTGGGATATATATTCTACCCACACAGATTTGGAACTCTCCTGGGTACCCTCACACATATTATTCCCTCATTTAGTGGATATTTTCACAAAAAAGTGAAATTTTCAAAAATCCAGAAAATTGGCTGAAAACAACTAGATAACAAGAACTCATTGGGCGAATCGCTCTGGAACTGAAATCGGAACGCTCACAGACATTTCCCCTATCTGAAAGTCTGATAAATTCCGGAAAAATGACTAAGTCCAAAAAAAAAATGTTTTCAACTTTTTTCAATTTTACCCCCGTGGGATATATATTCTACCCACACACATTTGGAACTCTCCTGGGGTACCCTCACACATATTATTCCCTCATTTAGTGGATATTTTCACAAAAAAGTGAAATTTTCAAAAATCCAGAAAATTGTCTGAAAACAACTAAATATCAAGGACTCATTGGGCGAATCGCTCTGGAACTGAAATCGGAATGCTCACTGACATTTCCCCTATCTGAAAGTCTGATAAACGCAGAAAAATTTACTAAGTCCAAAAAAAAAATGTTTTCAACTTTTTTCAATTTTACCCCCGTGGGATGTATATTCTTCCCACACACATTTGGAACTCTCCTGGGGTACCCTCACACATATTATTCCCTCATTTAGTGGATATTTTCACAAAAAAGTGAAATTTTAAAAAATCCAAAATATTGGCTGAAAACGACTAAATATCAAAGACTCATTGGGCGAATCGCTCTGGAACTGAAATTGGAACGGTCACTGACATTTCCCCTATCTGAAAGTCTGATAAACGCCAGAAAAATGACTAAGTCCAGAAAAAAATTTTTTTGCAACTTTTTTCAATTTTACCCCCGTGGGATATATATTCTACCCACACACATTTTGAACTCTCCTGGGGTACCCTCACACATATTATTCCCTCATTTAGTGGATATTTTCACAAAAAAGTGAAATTTTCAAAAATCCAGAAAATTGGCTGAAAACAACTAAATATCAAGGACTCATTGGGCGAATCGCTCTGGAACTGAAATCGGAATGCTCACTGACATTTCCCCTATCTGAAAGTCTGATAAACGCAGAAAAAATGACTAAGTCCAAAAAAAAATTTTTTTGCAACTTTTTTCAATTTTACCCCCATGGGATATATATTCTACCCTCACACATATTATTCCCTCATTTAGTGGATATTTTCTCAAAAAAGTGAAATTTTCAAAAATCCAGAAAATTGGCTGAAAACGACTAAATATCAAAGACTCATTGGGCGAATCACTCTGGAACTGAAATCGGAACGCTCACTGACATTTCCCCTATCTGAAAGTCTGATAAACGTCGGAAAAATGACTAAGTCGAAAAAAAAATGTTTTCAACTTTTTTCAATTTTACCCCCGTGGGATATATATTCTACCCACACACATTTGGAACTCTCCTGGGGTACCCTCACACATATTATTCCCTCATTTAGTGGATATTTTCACAAAAAAGTGAAATTTTCAAAAATCCAGAAAATTGGCTAAAAACGACTAAATATCAAGGACTCATTGGGCGAATCGCTCTGGAACTGAAATCGGAATGCTCACTGACATTTCCCCTATCTGAAAGTCTGATAAACGCCGGAAAAATGACTAAGTCCAAAAAAAAAAATTTTTTTAACTTTTTTCAATTTTACCCCCGTGGGATATATATTCTACCCACACACATTTGGAACTCTCCTGGGGTACCCTCACACATATTATTCTCTCAATTAGTGGATATTTTCACAAAAAAGTGAAATTTTCAAAAATCCAGAAAGTTGGCTGAAAACAACTAAATATCAAGGACTCATTGGGCGAATCGCTGTGGAACTGAAATTGGAAAGCTCACTGACATTTCCCCTATCTGAAAGTCTGATAAACGCCGGAAAAATGACTAAGTCCAAAAAAAAATGTTTTCAACTTTTTTCAATTTTACCCCCGTGGGATATATATTCTACCCACACACATTTGGAACTCTCCTTGGGTACCCTCACACATATTATTCCCTCATTTAGTGGATATTTTCACAAAAAAGTGAAATTTTCAAAAATCCAGAGAATTGGCTGAAAACAACTAAATATCAAGGACTCATTTGGCGAATCGCTCTGGAACTGAAATCGGAATGCTCACTGACATTTCCCCTATCTGAAAGTCTGATAAACGCCGGAAAAATGACTAAGTCCAAAAAAAAAATGTTTTCAACTTTTTTTGCAATTTTACCCCCGTGGGATATATATTCTACCCACACACATTTGGAACTCTCCTGGGGTACCCTCACACATATTATTCTCTCAATTAGTGGATATTTTCACAAAAAAGTGAAATTTTCAAAAATCTAGAAAATTGGCTGAAAACGACTAAATATCAAGGACTCATTACGCCAATCGCTCTGGAATTGAAATCGGAACGCTCACTGACATTTCTCCTCTCTGAAAGTCTGATAAACGCCGGAAAAATGACTAAGTCCAAAAAAAAAATGTTTTCAACTTTTTTTGCAATTTTACCCCCGTGGGATATATATTCTACCCACACACATTTGGAACTCTCCTGGGGTACCCTCACACATATTATTCTCTCAATTAGTGGATATTTTCACAAAAAAGTGAAATTTTCAAAAATCCAGAAAGTTGGCTGAAAACGGCTAAATATCAAGGACTCATTGGGCGAATCGCTCTGGGACTGAAATCGGAACGTTCACTGACATTTCCCCTATCTGAAAGTCTGATAAACACCAGAAAAATGACTAAGTCCAAAAAAAAAATGTTTTCAACTTTTTTCAATTTTACCCCCGTGGGATATATATTCTACCCTCACACATATTATTCCCTCATTTAGTGGATATTTTCACAAAAAAGTGAAATTTTCAAAAATCCAGAAAATTGGCTGAAAACAGCTAAATATCAAGGACTCATTGGGCGAATCGCTCTGGAACTGAAATCGGAATGCTCACTGACATTTCCCCTATCTGAAAGTCTGATAAACGCAGAAAAAATGACTAAGTCCAAAAAAAAAATGTTTTCAACTTTTTTCAATTTTACCCCGTGGGATATATATTCTACCCACACACATTTTGAACTCTCCTGGGGTACCCTCACACATATTATTCCCTCATTTAGTGGATATTTTCACAAAAAAGTGAAATTTTCAAAAATCCAGAAAATTGGCTGAAAACGACTAAATATCAAGGACTCATTGGGCGAATCGCTGTGGAACTGAAATTGGAACGCTCACTGACATTTCCCCTATCTGAAAGTCTGATAAACGTCGGAAAAAATGACTAAGTCCAAAAAAAAAATTTTTCAACTTTTTTCAATTTTACCCCCGTGGGATATATATTCTACCCACACACATTTGGAACTCTCCTGGGGTACCCTCACACATATTATTCCCTCATTTAGTGGATATTATCACAAAAAAGTGAAATTTTCAAAAATCCAAAATATTGTCTGAAAACGACTAAATATTAAAGACTCATTGGGCGAATCGCTCTTGAACTGAAATTGGAATGCTCACTGACATTTCCCCTATCTGAAAGTCTGATAAACGCCAGAAAAATGACTAAGTCCAAAAAAAAATTTTTTTGCAACTTTTTTCAAATTTTCCCCCGTGGGATATATATTCTACCCACACACATTTGGAACATTCCTGGGTACCCTCACACATATTATTCCCTCATTTAGTGGATATTTTCACAAAAAATTGAAATTTTCAAAAATCCAGAAAATTGGCTGAAAACGACTAAATATCAAGGACTCATTGGGCGAATCGTTCTGGAACTGAAATCGGAACGCTCACTGACATTTCCCCTATCTGAAAGTCTGATAAACGCCGGAAAAAATGACTAAGTCCAAAAAAAAATATTTTTCAACTTTTTTCAATTTTACCCCCGTGGGATATATATTCTGCCCACACACATTTGGAACTCTCCTGGGGTACCCTCATGCATATTATTCCCTCATTTAGTGTATAGTTTCACAAAAAAGTGAAATTTTCAAAAATCTACAAAATTGGCTGAAAGCGACTAAATATCAAGGACTCATTGGGCCAATCGCTCTGGAATTGAAAGCGGAACGCTCACTGACATTTCCCCTATCTGAAAGTCTGATAAACGCCGGAAAAATGACTAAGTCCAAAAAAAAATGTTTTCAACTTTTTTTGCAATTTTACCCCCGTGGGATATATATTCTACCCACACACATTTGGAACTCTCCTGGGGTACCCTCACACATATTATTCTCTCAATTCGTGGATATTTTCACAAAAAAGTGAAATTTTCAAAAATCCAGAAGGTTGTCTGAAAGCGACTAAATATCAAGGACTCATTGGGCGAATCGCTCTGGAATTGAAATCGGAACACTCACTGACATTTCCCCTATCTGAAAGTATGATAAAAGCCGGAAAAATGACTAAGTCCAAAAATATTTTTTTTTCAACTTTTTTCAATTTTACCCCCGTGGGATATATATTCTACCCACACACATTTGGAACTCTCCTGGGGTACCCTCACACATATTATTCCCTTATTTAGTGGATATTTTCACAAAAAAGTGAAATTTTCAAAAATCCAAAATATTAGCTGAAAACGACTAAATATCAAGGACTCATTGGACGAATCGCTCTGGAACTGAAATCGGAACGCTCACTGACATTTCCCCTATCTGAAAGTCTGATAAACGCCGGAAAAAATGACTAAGTCCAAAAAAAAATGTTTTTTCAACTTTTTTCAATTTTACCCCCGTGGGATATATATTCTACCCTAACACATATTATTCCCTCATTTAGTGGATATTTTCACAAAAAAGTGAACTTTTCAAAAATCCAGAAAATTGGCTGAAAACGACTAAATATCAAGGACTCATTGGGCGAATCGTTCTGGAACTGAAATCGGAACGCTCACTGACATTTCCCCTATCTGAAAGTCTGATAAACGCCGGAAAAAATGACTAAGTCCAAAAAAAAATATTTTTCAACTTTTTTCAATTTTACCCCCGTGGGATATATATTCTACCCACACACATTTGGAAATCTCCTGGGGTACCCTCACACATATTATTCTCTCATTTAGTGGATATTTTCACAAAAAAGTGAAATTTTCAAAAATCCAAAATATTTTTCTGAAAACGACTAAATATCAAAGACTCATTGGGCGAATCGCTTTGGAACTGAAATTGGAACGCTCACTGACATTTCCCTTATCTGAAAGTCTGATAAACGTCAGAAAAATGACTTAGTCCAAAAAAAAAATGTTTTCAACTTTTTTCAATTTTACCCCCGTGGGATATATATTCTACCCACACACATTTGGAACTCTCCTGGGGTACCCTCACACATATTATTCTCTCATTTAGTGGATATTTTCACAAAAAAGTGAAATTTTCAAAAATCTAGAAAATTGGCTGAAAACGACTAAATATCAAGGATTCATTGGGCCAATCGCTCTGGAATTGAAATCGGAACGCTCACTGACATTTCCCCTATCTGAAAGTCTGATAAACGCCAGAAAAATGACTAAGTCCAAAAAAAAATTTTTTTACAACTTTTTTCAATTTTACCCCCGTGGGATATATATTCTACCCACACACATTTGGAACTCTCCTGGGGTACCCTCACACATATTATTCCCTCATTTAGTGGATATTTTCACAAAAAAGTGAAATTTTCAAAAATCCAGAAAATTGGCTGAAAACAACTAAATATCAAGGACTCATTGGGCGAATCGCTCTGGAACTGAAATCGGAATGCTCACTGACATTTCCCCTATCTGAAAGTCTGTTAAACGCAGAAAAAATGACTAAGTCCAAAAAAAAATGTTTTCAACTTTTTTCAATTTTACCCCCGTGGGATATATATTCTACCCACACACATTTGGAACTCTCCTGGGGTACCCTCACACATATTATTCTCTAATTTAGTGGATATTTTCACAAAAAAGTGAAATTTTCAAAAATCTAGAAAATTGGCTGAAAACGACTAAATATCAAGGATTCATTGGGCCAATCGCTCTGGAATTGAAATCGGAACGCTCACTGACATTTCCCCTATCTGAAAGTCTGATAAACGCCAGAAAAATGACTAAGTCCAAAAAAAAATTTTTTTACAACTTTTTTCAATTTTACCCCCGTGGGATATATATTCTACCCACACACATTTGGAACTCTCCTGGGGTACCCTCACACATATTATTCCCTCATTTAGTGGATATTTTCACAAAAAAGTGAAATTTTCAAAAATCCAGAAAATTGGCTGAAAACAACTAAATATCAAGGACTCATTGGGCGAATCGCTCTGGAACTGAAATCGGAATGCTCACTGACATTTCCCCTATCTGAAAGTCTGTTAAACGCAGAAAAAATGACTAAGTCCAAAAAAAAATGTTTTCAACTTTTTTCAATTTTACCCCCGTGGGATATATATTCTACCCACACACATTTGGAACTCTCCTGGGGTACCCTCACACATATTATTCTCTCAATTCGTGGATATTTTCACAAAAAAGTGAAATTTTCAAAAATCCAGAAGGTTGTCTGAAAGCGACTAAATATCAAGGACTCATTGGGCGAATCGCTCTGGAATTGAAATCGGAACACTCACTGACATTTCCCCTATCTGAAAGTATGATAAAAGCCGGAAAAATGACTAAGTCCAAAAATATTTTTTTTTCAACTTTTTTCAATTTTACCCCCGTGGGATATATATTCTACCCACACACATTTGGAACTCTCCTGGGGTACCCTCACACATATTATTCCCTTATTTAGTGGATATTTTCACAAAAAAGTGAAATTTTCAAAAATCCAAAATATTAGCTGAAAACGACTAAATATCAAGGACTCATTGGACGAATCGCTCTGGAACTGAAATCGGAACGCTCACTGACATTTCCCCTATCTGAAAGTCTGATAAACGCCGGAAAAAATGACTAAGTCCAAAAAAAAATGTTTTTTCAACTTTTTTCGATTTTACCCCCGTGGGATATATATTCTACCCTAACACATATTATTCCCTCATTTAGTGGATATTTTCACAAAAAAGTGAAATTTTCAAAAATCCAGAAAATTGGCTGAAAACGACTAAATATCAAGGACTCATTGGGCGAATCGTTCTGGAACTGAAATCGGAACGCTCACTGACATTTCCCCTATCTGAAAGTCTGATAAACGCCGGAAAAAATGACTAAGTCCAAAAAAAAATATTTTTCAACTTTTTTCAATTTTACCCCCGTGGGATATATATTCTACCCACACACATTTGGAAATCTCCTGGGGTACCCTCACACATATTATTCTCTCATTTAGTGGATATTTTCACAAAAAAGTGAAATTTTCAAAAATCCAAAATATTTTTCTGAAAACGACTAAATATCAAAGACTCATTGGGCGAATCGCTTTGGAACTGAAATTGGAACGCTCACTGACATTTCCCTTATCTGAAAGTCTGATAAACGTCAGAAAAATGACTTAGTCCAAAAAAAAAATGTTTTCAACTTTTTTCAATTTTACCCCCGTGGGATATATATTCTACCCACACACATTTGGAACTCTCCTGGGGTACCCTCACACATATTATTCTCTCATTTAGTGGATATTTTCACAAAAAAGTGAAATTTTCAAAAATCTAGAAAATTGGCTGAAAACGACTAAATATCAAGGATTCATTGGGCCAATCGCTCTGGAATTGAAATCGGAACGCTCACTGACATTTCCCCTATCTGAAAGTCTGATAAACGCCAGAAAAATGACTAAGTCCAAAAAAAAATTTTTTTACAACTTTTTTCAATTTTACCCCCGTGGGATATATATTCTACCCACACACATTTGGAACTCTCCTGGGGTACCCTCACACATATTATTCCCTCATTTAGTGGATATTTTCACAAAAAAGTGAAATTTTCAAAAATCCAGAAAATTTGCTGAAAACAACTAAATATCAAGGACTCATTGGGCGAATCGCTCTGGAACTGAAATCGGAATGCTCACTGACATTTCCCCTATCTGAAAGTCTGTTAAACGCAGAAAAAATGACTAAGTCCAAAAAAAAATGTTTTCAACTTTTTTCAATTTTACCCCCGTGGGATATATATTCTACCCACACACATTTGGAACTCTCCTGGGGTACCCTCACACATATTATTCTCTAATTTAGTGGATATTTTCACAAAAAAGTGAAATTTTCAAAAATCTAGAAAATTGACTGAAAACGACTAAATATCAAGGACTCATTGGGCCAATCGCTTTGGAACTGAAATTGGAAAGCTCACTGACATTTCCCCTATCTGAAAGTCTGATAAACGCCGGAAAAATGACTAAGTCCAAAAAAAAATGTTTTCAACTTTTTTCAATTTTACCCCCGTGGGATATATATTCTACCCACACACATTTGGAACTCTCCTGGGGTTCCCTCACACATATTATTCTCTCATTTAGTGGATATTTTCACAAAAAAGTGAAATTTTCAAAAATCTAGAAAATTGGCTGAAAACGAATAAATATCAAAGACTCATTGGGCGAATCGCTTTGGAACTGAAATTGGAACGCTCACTGACATTTCCCCTATCTGAAAGTCTGATAAACGCAGAAAAAATGACTAAGTCCAAAAAAAAAATGTTTTCAACTTTTTTCAATTTTACCCCCGTGGGATATATATTCTACCCACACACATTTGGAACTCTCCTGGGGTACCCTCACACATATTATTCCCTCATTTAGTGGATATTTTCACAAAAAAGTGAAATTTTCAAAAATCCAAAATATTGGCTGAAAACGACTAAATATCAAAGACTCATTGGGCGAATCGCTTTGGAACTGAAATTGGAACGCTCACTGACATTTCCCCTATCTGAAAGTCTGATAAACGCCAGAAAAATGACTAAGTCCAAAAAAAAATTTTTTTACAACTTTTTTCAATTTTACCCCCGTGGGATATATATTCTACCCACACACATTTGGAACTCTCCTGGGGTACCCTCACACATATTATTCTCTAATTTAGTGGATATTTTCACAAAAAAGTGAAATTTTCAAAAATCTAGAAAATTGACTGAAAACGACTAAATATCAAGGACTCATTGGGCCAATCGCTTTGGAACTGAAATTGGAAAGCTCACTGACATTGCCCCTTTCTGAAAGTCTGATAAACGCCGGAAAAATGACTAAGTCCAAAAAAAAATGTTTTCAACTTTTTTCAATTTTACCCCCGTGGGATATATATTCTACCCACACACATTTGGAACTCTCCTGGGGTACCCTCACACATATTATTCTCTCATTTAGTGGATATTTTCACAAAAAAGTGAAATTTTCAAAAATCTAGAAAATTGGCTGAAAACGAATAAATATCAAAGACTCATTGGGCGAATCGCTTTGGAACTGAAATTGGAACGCTCAATAACATTTCCCCTATCTGAAAATCTGATAAACGCAGAAAAAATGACTAAGTCCAAAAAAAAAATGTTTTCATCTTTTTTCAATTTTACCCCCGTGGGATATATATTCTACCCACACACATTTGGAACTCTCCTGGGGTACCCTCGCACATATTTTTCTCTCACTTAGTGAATATTTTCACAAAAATGTGAAATTTTCAAAAATCCAGAAAGTTGGCTGAAAGCGACTAAATATCAAGGACTCATTTGGCGAATCGCTCTGGAATTGAAATCGGAACGCTCACTGACATTTCCCCTATCTGAAAGTCTGATAAACGCCGGAAAAATGACTAAGTCCAAAAAAAAAAATGTTTTCAACTTTTTTCAATTTTACCCCCGTGGGATATATATTCTACCCACACACATTTGGAACTCTCCTGGGGTACCCTCACACATATTATTCCCTTATTTAGTGGATATTTTCACAAAAAAGTGAAATTTTCAAAAATCCAAAATATTAGCTGAAAACGACTAAATATCAAGGACTCATTGGACGAATCGCTCTGGAACTGAAATCGGAACGCTCACTGACATTTCCCCTATCTGAAAGTCTGATAAACGCCGGAAAAAATGACTAAGTCCAAAAAAAAATGTTTTTTCAACTTTTTTCAATTTTACCCCCGTGGGATATATATTCTACCCTAACACATATTATTCCCTCATTTAGTGGATATTTTCACAAAAAAGTGAAATTTTCAAAAATCCAGAAAATTGGCTGAAAACGACTAAATATCAAGGACTCATTGGGCGAATCGTTCTGGAACTGAAATCGGAACGCTCACTGACATTTCCCCTATCTGAAAGTCTGATAAACGCCGGAAAAAATGACTAAGTCCAAAAAAAAATATTTTTCAACTTTTTTCAATTTTACCCCCGTGGGATATATATTCTACCCACACACATTTGGAAATCTCCTGGGGTACCCTCACACATATTATTCTCTCATTTAGTGGATATTTTCACAAAAAAGTGAAATTTTCAAAAATCCAAAATATTTTTCTGAAAACGACTAAATATCAAAGACTCATTGGGCGAATCGCTTTGGAACTGAAATTGGAACGCTCACTGACATTTCCCTTATCTGAAAGTCTGATAAACGTCAGAAAAATGACTTAGTCCAAAAAAAAAATGTTTTCAACTTTTTTCAATTTTACCCCCGTGGGATATATATTCTACCCACACACATTTGGAACTCTCCTGGGGTACCCTCACACATATTATTCTCTCATTTAGTGGATATTTTCACAAAAAAGTGAAATTTTCAAAAATCTAGAAAATTGGCTGAAAACGACTAAATATCAAGGATTCATTGGGCCAATCGCTCTGGAATTGAAATCGGAACGCTCACTGACATTTCCCCTATCTGAAAGTCTGATAAACGCCAGAAAAATGACTAAGTCCAAAAAAAAATTTTTTTACAACTTTTTTCAATTTTACCCCCGTGGGATATATATTCTACCCACACACATTTGGAACTCTCCTGGGGTACCCTCACACATATTATTCCCTCATTTAGTGGATATTTTCACAAAAAAGTGAAATTTTCAAAAATCCAGAAAATTGGCTGAAAACAACTAAATATCAAGGACTCATTGGGCGAATCGCTCTGGAACTGAAATCGGAATGCTCACTGACATTTCCCCTATCTGAAAGTCTGTTAAACGCAGAAAAAATGACTAAGTCCAAAAAAAAATGTTTTCAACTTTTTTCAATTTTACCCCCGTGGGATATATATTCTACCCACACACATTTGGAACTCTCCTGGGGTACCCTCACACATATTATTCTCTAATTTAGTGGATATTTTCACAAAAAAGTGAAATTTTCAAAAATCTAGAAAATTGACTGAAAACGACTAAATATCAAGGACTCATTGGGCCAATCGCTTTGGAACTGAAATTGGAAAGCTCACTGACATTTCCCCTATCTGAAAGTCTGATAAACGCCGGAAAAATGACTAAGTCCAAAAAAAAATGTTTTCAACTTTTTTCAATTTTACCCCCGTGGGATATATATTCTACCCACACACATTTGGAACTCTCCTGGGGTTCCCTCACACATATTATTCTCTCATTTAGTGGATATTTTCACAAAAAAGTGAAATTTTCAAAAATCTAGAAAATTGGCTGAAAACGAATAAATATCAAAGACTCATTGGGCGAATCGCTTTGGAACTGAAATTGGAACGCTCACTGACATTTCCCCTATCTGAAAGTCTGATAAACGCAGAAAAAATGACTAAGTCCAAAAAAAAAATGTTTTCAACTTTTTTCAATTTTACCCCCGTGGGATATATATTCTACCCACACACATTTGGAACTCTCCTGGGGTACCCTCACACATATTATTCCCTCATTTAGTGGATATTTTCACAAAAAAGTGAAATTTTCAAAAATCCAAAATATTGGCTGAAAACGACTAAATATCAAAGACTCATTGGGCGAATCGCTTTGGAACTGAAATTGGAACGCTCACTGACATTTCCCCTATCTGAAAGTCTGATAAACGCCAGAAAAATGACTAAGTCCAAAAAAAAATTTTTTTACAACTTTTTTCAATTTTACCCCCGTGGGATATATATTCTACCCACACACATTTGGAACTCTCCTGGGGTACCCTCACACATATTATTCTCTAATTTAGTGGATATTTTCACAAAAAAGTGAAATTTTCAAAAATCTAGAAAATTCGCTGAAAACGACTAAATATCAAGGACTCATTGGGCCAATCGCTTTGGAACTGAAATTGGAAAGCTCACTGACATTGCCCCTTTCTGAAAGTCTGATAAACGCCGGAAAAATGACTAAGTCCAAAAAAAAATGTTTTCAACTTTTTTCAATTTTACCCCCGTGGGATATATATTCTACCCACACACATTTGGAACTCTCCTGGGGTACCCTCACACATATTATTCTCTCATTTAGTGGATATTTTCACAAAAAAGTGAAATTTTCAAAAATCTAGAAAATTGGCTGAAAACGAATAAATATCAAAGACTCATTGGGCGAATCGCTTTGGAACTGAAATTGGAACGCTCAATAACATTTCCCCTATCTGAAAATCTGATAAACGCAGAAAAAATGACTAAGTCCAAAAAAAAAATGTTTTCATCTTTTTTCAATTTTACCCCCGTGGGATATATATTCTACCCACACACATTTGGAACTCTCCTGGGGTACCCTCGCACATATTTTTCTCTCACTTAGTGAATATTTTCACAAAAATGTGAAATTTTCAAAAATCCAGAAAGTTGGCTGAAAGCGACTAAATATCAAGGACTCATTTGGCGAATCGCTCTGGAATTGAAATCGGAACGCTCACTGACATTTCCCCTATCTGAAAGTCTGATAAACGCCGGAAAAATGACTAAGTCCAAAAAAAAAAATGTTTTCAACTTTTTTCAATTTTACCCCCGTGGGATATATATTCTACCCACACACATTTGGAACTCTCCTGGGGTACCCTCACACATATTATTCCCTCATTTAGTGGATATTTTCACAAAAAAGTGAAATTTTCAAAAATCCAAAATATTAGCTGAAAATGACTAAATATCAAGGACTCATTGGGCGAATCGCTCTGGAATTGAAATCGGAACACTCACTGACATTTCCCCTATCTGAAAGTATGATAAAAGCCGGAAAAATGACTAAGTCCAAAAATATTTTTTTTTCAACTTTTTTCAATTTTACCCCCGTGGGATATATATTCTAATCACACACATTTGGAACTCTCCTGGGGTACCCTCACACATATTATTCCCTTATTTAGTGGATATTTTCACAAAAAAGTGAAATTTTCAAAAATCCAAAATATTAGCTGAAAACGACTAAATATCAAGGACTCATTGGACGAATCGCTCTGGAACTGAAATCGGAACGCTCACTGACATTTCCCCTATCTGAAAGTCTGATAAACGCCGGAAAAAATGACTAAGTCCAAAAAAAAATGTTTTTTCAACTTTTTTCAATTTTACCCCCGTGGGATATATATTCTACCCTAACACATATTATTCCCTCATTTAGTGGATATTTTCACAAAAAAGTGAAATTTTCAAAAATCCAGAAAATTGGCTGAAAACGACTAAATATCAAGGACTCATTGGGCGAATCGTTCTGGAACTGAAATCGGAACGCTCACTGACATTTCCCCTATCTGAAAGTCTGATAAACGCCGGAAAAAATGACTAAGTCCAAAAAAAAATATTTTTCAACTTTTTTCAATTTTACCCCCGTGGGATATATATTCTACCCACACACATTTGGAAATCTCCTGGGGTACCCTCACACATATTATTCTCTCATTTAGTGGATATTTTCACAAAAAAGTGAAATTTTCAAAAATCCAAAATATTTTTCTGAAAACGACTAAATATCAAAGACTCATTGGGCGAATCGCTTTGGAACTGAAATTGGAACGCTCACTGACATTTCCCTTAT
Organism: Phyllobates terribilis; assembly: GCF_046119375.1. Lineage (NCBI taxonomy): Eukaryota > Metazoa > Chordata > Amphibia > Anura > Dendrobatidae > Phyllobates > Phyllobates terribilis. The sequence goes on from NW_027363331.1 coordinate 986,464, forward strand.
CTGAAAGTCTGATAAACGTCAGAAAAATGACTTAGTCCAAAAAAAAAATGTTTTCAACTTTTTTCAATTTTACCCCCGTGGGATATATATTCTACCCACACACATTTGGAACTCTCCTGGGGTACCCTCACACATATTATTCTCTCATTTAGTGGATATTTTCACAAAAAAGTGAAATTTTCAAAAATCTAGAAAATTGGCTGAAAACGACTAAATATCAAGGATTCATTGGGCCAATCGCTCTGGAATTGAAATCGGAACGCTCACTGACATTTCCCCTATCTGAAAGTCTGATAAACGCCAGAAAAATGACTAAGTCCAAAAAAAAATTTTTTTACAACTTTTTTCAATTTTACCCCCGTGGGATATATATTCTACCCACACACATTTGGAACTCTCCTGGGGTACCCTCACACATATTATTCCCTCATTTAGTGGATATTTTCACAAAAAAGTGAAATTTTCAAAAATCCAGAAAATTGGCTGAAAACAACTAAATATCAAGGACTCATTGGGCGAATCGCTCTGGAACTGAAATCGGAATGCTCACTGACATTTCCCCTATCTGAAAGTCTGTTAAACGCAGAAAAAATGACTAAGTCCAAAAAAAAATGTTTTCAACTTTTTTCAATTTTACCCCCGTGGGATATATATTCTACCCACACACATTTGGAACTCTCCTGGGGTACCCTCACACATATTATTCTCTAATTTAGTGGATATTTTCACAAAAAAGTGAAATTTTCAAAAATCTAGAAAATTGACTGAAAACGACTAAATATCAAGGACTCATTGGGCGAATCGCTTTGGAACTGAAATTGGAACGCTCACTGACATTTCCCCTATCTGAAAGTCTGATAAACGCAGAAAAAATGACTAAGTCCAAAAAAAAAATGTTTTCAACTTTTTTCAATTTTACCCCCGTGGGATATATATTCTACCCACACACATTTGGAACTCTCCTGGGGTACCCTCACACATATTATTCCCTCATTTAGTGGATATTTTCACAAAAAAGTGAAATTTTCAAAAATCCAAAATATTGGCTGAAAACGACTAAATATCAAAGACTCATTGGGCGAATCGCTTTGGAACTGAAATTGGAACGCTCACTGACATTTCCCCTATCTGAAAGTCTGATAAACGCCAGAAAAATGACTAAGTCCAAAAAAAAATTTTTTTACAACTTTTTTCAATTTTACCCCCGTGGGATATATATTCTACCCACACACATTTGGAACTCTCCTGGGGTACCCTCACACATATTATTCTCTAATTTAGTGGATATTTTCACAAAAAAGTGAAATTTTCAAAAATCTAGAAAATTGGCTGAAAACGACTAAATATCAAGGACTCATTGGGCCAATCGCTTTGGAACTGAAATTGGAAAGCTCACTGACATTGCCCCTTTCTGAAAGTCTGATAAACGCCGGAAAAATGACTAAGTCCAAAAAAAAATGTTTTCAACTTTTTTCAATTTTACCCCCGTGGGATATATATTCTACCCACACACATTTGGAACTCTCCTGGGGTACCCTCACACATATTATTCTCTCATTTAGTGGATATTTTCACAAAAAAGTGAAATTTTCAAAAATCTAGAAAATTGGCTGAAAACGAATAAATATCAAAGACTCATTGGGCGAATCGCTTTGGAACTGAAATTGGAACGCTCAATAACATTTCCCCTATCTGAAAGTCTGATAAACGCAGAAAAAATGACTAAGTCCAAAAAAAAAATGTTTTCATCTTTTTTCAATTTTACCCCCGTGGGATATATATTCTACCCACACACATTTGGAACTCTCCTGGGGTACCCTCGCACATATTTTTCTCTCACTTAGTGAATATTTTCACAAAAATGTGAAATTTTCAAAAATCCAGAAAGTTGGCTGAAAGCGACTAAATATCAAGGACTCATTTGGCGAATCGCTCTGGAATGGAAATCGGAACGCTCACTGACATTTCCCCTATCTGAAAGTCTGATAAACGCCGGAAAAATGACTAAGTCCAAAAAAAAAAATGTTTTCAACTTTTTTCAATTTTACCCCCGTGGGATATATATTCTACCCACACACATTTGGAACTCTCCTGGGGTACCCTCACACATATTATTCCCTCATTTAGTGGATATTTTCACAAAAAAGTGAAATTTTCAAAAATCCAAAATATTAGCTGAAAATGACTAAATATCAAGGACTCATTGGGCGAATCGCTCTGGAATTGAAATCGGAACACTCACTGACATTTCCCCTATCTGAAAGTATGATAAAAGCCGGAAAAATGACTAAGTCCAAAAATATTTTTTTTTCAACTTTTTTCAATTTTACCCCCGTGGGATATATATTCTACCCACACACATTTGGAACTCTCCTGGGGTACCCTCACACATATTATTCCCTTATTTAGTGGATATTTTCACAAAAAAGTGAAATTTTCAAAAATCCAAAATATTAGCTGAAAACGACTAAATATCAAGGACTCATTGGACGAATCGCTCTGGAACTGAAATCGGAACGCTCACTGACATTTCCCCTATCTGAAAGTCTGATAAACGCCGGAAAAAATGACTAAGTCCAAAAAAAAATGTTTTTTCAACTTTTTTCAATTTTACCCCCGTGGGATATATATTCTACCCTAACACATATTATTCCCTCATTTAGTGGATATTTTCACAAAAAAGTGAAATTTTCAAAAATCCAGAAAATTGGCTGAAAACGACTAAATATCAAGGACTCATTGGGCGAATCGTTCTGGAACTGAAATCGGAACGCTCACTGACATTTCCCCTATCTGAAAGTCTGATAAACGCCGGAAAAAATGACTAAGTCCAAAAAAAAATATTTTTCAACTTTTTTCAATTTTACCCCCGTGGGATATATATTCTACCCACACACATTTGGAAATCTCCTGGGGTACCCTCACACATATTATTCTCTCATTTAGTGGATATTTTCACAAAAAAGTGAAATTTTCAAAAATCCAAAATATTTTTCTGAAAACGACTAAATATCAAAGACTCATTGGGCGAATCGCTTTGGAACTGAAATTGGAACGCTCACTGACATTTCCCTTATCTGAAAGTCTGATAAACGTCAGAAAAATGACTTAGTCCAAAAAAAAAATGTTTTCAACTTTTTTCAATTTTACCCCCGTGGGATATATATTCTACCCACACACATTTGGAACTCTCCTGGGGTACCCTCACACATATTATTCTCTCATTTAGTGGATATTTTCACAAAAAAGTGAAATTTTCAAAAATCTAGAAAATTGGCTGAAAACGACTAAATATCAAGGATTCATTGGGCCAATCGCTCTGGAATTGAAATCGGAACGCTCACTGACATTTCCCCTATCTGAAAGTCTGATAAACGCCAGAAAAATGACTAAGTCCAAAAAAAAATTTTTTTACAACTTTTTTCAATTTTACCCCCGTGGGATATATATTCTACCCACACACATTTGGAACTCTCCTGGGGTACCCTCACACATATTATTCCCTCATTTAGTGGATATTTTCACAAAAAAGTGAAATTTTCAAAAATCCAGAAAATTGGCTGAAAACAACTAAATATCAAGGACTCATTGGGCGAATCGCTCTGGAACTGAAATCGGAATGCTCACTGACATTTCCCCTATCTGAAAGTCTGTTAAACGCAGAAAAAATGACTAAGTCCAAAAAAAAATGTTTTCAACTTTTTTCAATTTTACCCCCGTGGGATATATATTCTACCCACACACATTTGGAACTCTCCTGGGGTACCCTCACACATATTATTCTCTAATTTAGTGGATATTTTCACAAAAAAGTGAAATTTTCAAAAATCTAGAAAATTGACTGAAAACGACTAAATATCAAGGACTCATTGGGCCAATCGCTTTGGAACTGAAATTGGAAAGCTCACTGACATTTCCCCTATCTGAAAGTCTGATAAACGCCGGAAAAATGACTAAGTCCAAAAAAAAATGTTTTCAACTTTTTTCAATTTTACCCCCGTGGGATATATATTCTACCCACACACATTTGGAACTCTCCTGGGGTTCCCTCACACATATTATTCTCTCATTTAGTGGATATTTTCACAAAAAAGTGAAATTTTCAAAAATCTAGAAAATTGGCTGAAAACGAATAAATATCAAAGACTCATTGGGCGAATCGCTTTGGAACTGAAATTGGAACGCTCACTGACATTTCCCCTATCTGAAAGTCTGATAAACGCAGAAAAAATGACTAAGTCCAAAAAAAAAATGTTTTCAACTTTTTTCAATTTTACCCCCGTGGGATATATATTCTACCCACACACATTTGGAACTCTCCTGGGGTACCCTCACACATATTATTCCCTCATTTAGTGGATATTTTCACAAAAAAGTGAAATTTTCAAAAATCCAAAATATTGGCTGAAAACGACTAAATATCAAAGACTCATTGGGCGAATCGCTTTGGAACTGAAATTGGAACGCTCACTGACATTTCCCCTATCTGAAAGTCTGATAAACGCCAGAAAAATGACTAAGTCCAAAAAAAAATTTTTTTACAACTTTTTTCAATTTTACCCCCGTGGGATATATATTCTACCCACACACATTTGGAACTCTCCTGGGGTACCCTCACACATATTATTCTCTAATTTAGTGGATATTTTCACAAAAAAGTGAAATTTTCAAAAATCTAGAAAATTGGCTGAAAACGACTAAATATCAAGGACTCATTGGGCCAATCGCTTTGGAACTGAAATTGGAAAGCTCACTGACATTGCCCCTTTCTGAAAGTCTGATAAACGCCGGAAAAATGACTAAGTCCAAAAAAAAATGTTTTCAACTTTTTTCAATTTTACCCCCGTGGGATATATATTCTACCCACACACATTTGGAACTCTCCTGGGGTACCCTCACACATATTATTCTCTCATTTAGTGGATATTTTCACAAAAAAGTGAAATTTTCAAAAATCTAGAAAATTGGCTGAAAACGAATAAATATCAAAGACTCATTGGGCGAATCGCTTTGGAACTGAAATTGGAACGCTCAATAACATTTCCCCTATCTGAAAGTCTGATAAACGCAGAAAAAATGACTAAGTCCAAAAAAAAAATGTTTTCATCTTTTTTCAATTTTACCCCCGTGGGATATATATTCTACCCACACACATTTGGAACTCTCCTGGGGTACCCTCGCACATATTTTTCTCTCACTTAGTGAATATTTTCACAAAAATGTGAAATTTTCAAAAATCCAGAAAGTTGGCTGAAAGCGACTAAATATCAAGGACTCATTTGGCGAATCGCTCTGGAATTGAAATCGGAACGCTCACTGACATTTCCCCTATCTGAAAGTCTGATAAACGCCGGAAAAATGACTAAGTCCAAAAAAAAAAATGTTTTCAACTTTTTTCAATTTTACCCCCGTGGGATATATATTCTACCCACACACATTTGGAACTCTCCTGGGGTACCCTCACACATATTATTCCCTCATTTAGTGGATATTTTCACAAAAAAGTGAAATTTTCAAAAATCCAAAATATTAGCTGAAAACGACTAAATATCAAGGACTCATTGGACGAATCGCTCTGGAACTGAAATCGGAACGCTCACTGACATTTCCCCTATCTGAAAGTCTGATAAACGCCGGAAAAATGACTAAGTCCAAAAAAAAATGTTTTTTCAACTTTTTCCAATTTTACCCCCGTGGGATATATATTCTACCCTCACACATATTATTCCCTCATTTAGTGGATATTTTCACAAAAAAGTGAAATTTTCAAAAATCCAGAAAATTGGCTGAAAACGGCTAAATTTCAAGGACTCATTGGGCGAATCGTTCTGGAACTGAAATCGGAACGCTCACTGACATTTCCCCTATCTGAAAGTCTGATAAACGCCGGAAAAAATGACTAAGTCCAAAAAAAAATATTTTTCAACTTTTTTCAATTTTACCCCCGTGGGATATATATTCTACCCACACACATTTCGAAATCTCCTGGGGTACCCTCACACATATTATTCTCTCATTTAGTGGATATTTTCACAAAAAAGTGAAATTTTCAAAAATCCAAAATATTTTTCTGAAAACGACTAAATATCAAAGACTCATTGGGCGAATCGCTTTGGAACTGAAATTGGAACGCTCACTGACATTTCCCTTATCTGAAAGTCTGATAAACGCCGGAAAAATGACTAAGTCCAAAAAAAAATGTTTTCAACTTTTTTCAATTTTACCCCTGTGGGATATATATTCTACCCACACACATTTGGAACTCTCCTGGGGTACCCTCACACATATTATTCTCTCATTTAGTGGATATTTTCACAAAAAAGTGAAATTTTCAAAAATCTAGAAAATTGGCTGAAAACGAATAAATATCAAAGACTCATTGGGCGAATCGCTTTGGAACTGAAATTGGAACGCTCACTGACATTTCCCCTATCTGAAAGTCTGATAAACGCAGAAAAAAATGACTAAGTCCAAAAAAAAAATGTTTTCAACTTTTTTCAATTTTACCCCCGTGGGATATATATTCTACCCACACACATTTGGAACTCTCCTGGGGTACCCTCGCACATATTTTTCTCTCATTTAGTGGATATTTTCACAAAAATGTGAAATTTTCAAAAATCCAAAATATTGGTTGAAAACGACTAAATATCAAGGACTCATTGGGCGCATCGCTCTGGGACTGAAATCGGAACGCTCACTGACATTTCCCCTATCTGAAAGTCTGATAAACGCCAGAAAAATGACTAAGTCCAAAAAAAAAAATTTTTCAACTTTTTTCAGTTTTACCTCCGTGGGATATATATTCTGCCAACACACATTTGGAACTCTCCTGGGGTACCCTCACACATATTATTCCCTCATTTAGTGGATATTTTCACAAAAAAGTGAAATTTTCAAAAATTCAGAAAGTTGGCTGAAAGCGACTAAATATCAAGGACTCATTTGGCGAATCGCTCTGGAATTGAAATCGGAACACTCACTGACATTTCCCCTATCTGAAAGTATGATAAAAGCCGGAAAAATGACTAAGTCCAAAAATATTTTTTTTTCAACTTTTTTCAGTTTTACCCCCGTGGGATATATATTCTGCCCACACACATTTGGAACTCTCCTGGGGTACCCTCACACATATTATTCCCTCATTTAGTGGATATTTTCACAAAAAAGTGAAATTTTCAAAAATCCAGAAAGTTGGCTGAAAGCGACTAAATATCAAGGACTCATTTGGCGAATCGCTCTGGAATTGAAATCGGAACACTCACTGACATTTCCCCTATCTGAAAGTATGATAAAAGCCGGAAAAATGACTAAGTCCAAAAATATTTTTTTTTCAACTTTTTTCAATTTTACCCCCGTGGGATATATATTCTACCCACACACATTTGGAACTCTCCTGGGGTACCCTCACACATATTATTCCCTCATTTAGTGGATATTTTCAAAAAAAAGTCAAATTTTCAAAAATCCAAAATATTGGCTGAAAACGACTAAATATCAAGGACTCATTGGGCGAATCGCTCTGGGACTGAAATCGGAACGCTCACTGACATTTCCCCTATCTGAAAGTCTGATAAACGCCGGAAAAATGACTAAGTCCAAAAAAAAATGTTTTTTCAACTTTTTCCAATTTTACCCCCGTGGGATATATATTCTACCCTCACACATATTATTCCCTCATTTAGTGGATATTTTCACAAAAAAGTGAAATTTTCAAAAATCCAGAAAATTGGCTGAAAACGGCTAAATATCAAAGACTCATTGGGCGAATCGCTTTGGAACTGAAATTGGAACGCTCACTGACATTTCCCTTATCTGAAAGTCTGATAAACGGCAGAAAAATGACTAAGTCCAAAAAAAAAATGTTTTCAACTTTTTTCAATTTTACCCCCGTGGGATATATATTCTACCCACACACATTTGGAACTCTCCTGGGGTACCCTCACACATATTATTCTCTCATTTAGTGGATATTTTCACAAAAAAGTGAAATTTTCAAAAATCTAGAAAATTGGCTGAAAACGACTAAATATCAAGGATTCATTGGGCCAATCGCTCTGGAATTGAAATCGGAACGCTCACTGACATATCCCCTATCTGAAAGTCTGATAAACGCCGAAAAATGACTAAGTCCAAAAAAAAATGTTTTCAACTTTTTTCAATTTTACCCCCGTGGGATATATATTCTGCCCACACACATTTGGAACTCTCCTGGGGTACCCTCACACATATTATTCCCTCATTTAGTGGATATTTTCACAAAAAAGTGAAATTTTCAAAAATCCAAAATATTGGCTGAAAACGACTAAATATCAAAGACTCATTGTGTGAATCGCTTTGGAACTGAAATTGGAACGCTCACTGACATTTCCCCTATCTGAAAGTCTGATAAATGCCAGAAAAATGACTAAGTCCAAAAAAAAATTTTTTTACAACTTTTTTCAATTTTACCCCCGTGGGATATATATTCTACCCACACACATTTGGAACTCTCCTGGGGTACCCTCACACATATTATTCCCTCATTTAGTGGATATTTTCACAAAAAAGTGAAAGTTTCAAAAATCCAGAAAATTGGCTCAAAACAACTAAATATCAAGAACTCATTGGGCGAATCGCTCTGGAACTGAAATCGGAATGCTCACTGACATTTCCCCTATCTGAAAGTCTGTTAAACGCAGAAAAAATGACTAAGTCCAAAAAAAAATGTTTTCAACTTTTTTCAATTTTACCCCCGTGGGATATATATTCTACCCACACACATTTGGAACTCTCCTGGGGTACCCTCACACATATTATTCCCTCATTTAGTGGATATTTTCACAAAAAAGTGAAATTTTCAAAAATCCAAAATATTGGCTGAAAACGACTAAATATCAAAGACTCATTGGGCGAATCGCTTTGGAACTGAAATTGGAACGCTCACTGACATTTCCCCTATCTGAAAGTCTGATAAACGCCAGAAAAATGACTAAGTCCAAAAAAAAATTTTTTTACAACTTTTTTCAATTTTACCCCCGTGGGATATATATTCTACCCACACACATTTGGAACTCTCCTGGGGTACCCTCACACATATTATTCTCTAATTTAGTGGATATTTTCACAAAAAAGTGAAATTTTCAAAAATCTAGAAAATTGGCTGAAAACGACTAAATATCAAGGACTCATTGGGCCAATCGCTTTGGAACTGAAATTGGAAAGCTCACTGACATTTCCCCTATCTGAAAGTCTGATAAACGCCGGAAAAATGACTAAGTCCAAAAAAAAATGTTTTCAACTTTTTTCAATTTTACACCCGTGGGATATATATTCTACCCACACACATTTGGAACTCTCCTGGGGTACCATCACACATATTATTCTCTCATTTAGTGGATATTTTCACAAAAAAGTGAAATTTTCAAAAATTTAGAAAATTGGCTGAAAACGAATAAATATCAAAGACTCATTGGGCGAATCGCTTTGGAACTGAAATTGGAACGCTCAATAACATTTCCCCTATCTGAAAGTCTGATAAACGCAGAAAAAATGACTAAGTCCAAAAAAAAAATGTTTTCATCTTTTTTCAATTTTACCCCCGTGGGATATATATTCTACCCACACACATTTGGAACTCTCCTGGGGTACCCTCGCACATATTTTTCTCTCACTTAGTGGATATTTTCACAAAAATGTGAAATTTTCAAAAATCCAGAAAGTTGGCTGAAAGCGACTAAATATCAAGGACTCATTTGGCGAATCGCTCTGGAATTGAAATCGGAACGCTCACTGACATTTCCCCTATCTGAAAGTCTGATAAACGCCGGAAAAATGACTAAGTCCAAAAAAAAAAATGTTTTCAACTTTTTTCAATTTTACCCCCGTGGGATATATATTCTACCCACACACATTTGGAACTCTCCTGGGGTACCCTCACACATATTATTCCCTCATTTAGTGGATATTTTCACAAAAAAGTGAAATTTTCAAAAATCCAGAAAATTGGCTGAAAACGGCTAAATATCAAGGACTCATTGGGCGAATCAATCTGGAACTGAAATCGGAACGCTCACTGACATTTCCCCTATCTGAAAGTCTGATAAACGCCGGAAAAAATGACTAAGTCCAAAAAAAAATATTTTTCAACTTTTTTCAATTTTACCCCCGTGGGATATATATTCTACCCACACACATTTCGAAATCTCCTGGGGTACCCTCACACATATTATTCTCTCATTTAGTGGATATTTTCACAAAAAAGTGAAATTTTCAAAAATCCAAAATATTTTTCTGAAAACGACTAAATATCAAATCCTCATTGGGCGAATTGCTTTGGAACTGAAATTGGAACGCTCACTGACATTTCCCTTATCTGAAAGTCTGATAAACGCCGGAAAAATGACTAAGTCCAAAAAAAAATGTTTTCAACTTTTTTCAATTTTACCCCTGTGGGATATATATTCTACCCACACACATTTGGAACTCTCCTGGGGTACCCTCACACATATTATTCTCTCATTTAGTGGATATTTTCACAAAAAAGTGAAATTTTCAAAAATCTAGAAAATTGGCTGAAAACGAATAAATATCAAAGACTCATTGGGCGAATCGCTTTGGAACTGAAATTGGAACGCTCACTGACATTTCCCCTATCTGAAAGTCTGATAAATGCAGAAAAAAATGACTAAGTCCAAAAAAAAAATGTTTTCAACTTTTTTCAATTTTACCCCCGTGGGATATATATTCTACCCACACACATTTGGAACTCTCCTGGGGTACCCTCGCACATATTTTTCTCTCATTTAGTGGATATTTTCACAAAAATGTGAAATTTTCAAAAATCCAAAATATTGGTTGAAAACGACTAAATATCAAGGACTCATTGGGCGCATCGCTCTGGGACTGAAATCGGAACGCTCACTGACATTTCCCCTATCTGAAAGTCTGATAAACGCCAGAAAAATGACTAAGTCCAAAAAAAAAAATTTTTCAACTTTTTTCAGTTTTACCTCCGTGGGATATATATTCTGCCAACACACATTTGGAACTCTCCTGGGGTACCCTCACACATATTATTCCCTCATTTAGTGGATATTTTCACAAAAAAGTGAAATTTTCAAAAATTCAGAAAGTTGGCTGAAAGCGACTAAATATCAAGGACTCATTTGGCGAATCGCTCTGGAATTGAAATCGGAACACTCACTGACATTTCCCCTATCTGAAAGTATGATAAAAGCCGGAAAAATGACTAAGTCCAAAAATATTTTTTTTTCAACTTTTTTCAGTTTTACCCCCGTGGGATATATATTCTGCCCACACACATTTGGAACTCTCCTGGGGTACCCTCACACATATTATTCCCTCATTTAGTGGATATTTTCACAAAAAAGAGAAATTTTCAAAAATCCAGAAAGTTGGCTGAAAGCGACTAAATATCAAGGACTCATTTGGCGAATCGCTCTGGAATTGAAATCGGAACACTCACTGACATTTCCCCTATCTGAAAGTATGATAAAAGCCGGAAAAATGACTAAGTCCAAAAATATTTTTTTTTCAACTTTTTTCAGTTTTACCCCCGTGGGATATATATTCTGCCCACACACATTTGGAACTCTCCTGGGGTACCCTCACACATATTATTCCCTCATTTAGTGGATATTTTCACAAAAAAGAGAAATTTTCAAAAATCCAGAAAGTTGGCTGAAAGCGACTAAATATCAAGGACTCATTTGGCGAATCGCTCTGGAATTGAAATCGGAACACTCACTGACATTTCCCCTATCTGAAAGTATGATAAAAGCCGGAAAAATGACTAAGTCCAAAAATATTTTTTTTTCAACTTTTTTCAATTTTACCCCCGTGGGATATATATTCTACCCACACACATTTGGAACTCTCCTGGGGTACCCTCACACATATTATTCCCTCATTTAGTGGATATTTTCACAAAAAAGTGAAATTTTCAAAAATCCAAAATATTAACTGAAAACGACTAAATATCAAGGACTCATTGGACGAATCGCTCTGGAACTGAAATCGGAACGCTCACTAACATTTCCCCTATCTGAAAGTCTGATAAACGCCGGAAAAATGACTAAGTCCAAAAAAAAATGTTTTCAACTTTTTTCAATTTTACCCCCGTGGGATATATATTCTACCCACACACATTTGGAACTCTCCTGGGGTACCCTCACACATATTATTCCCTCATTTAGTGGATATTTTCACAAAAAAGTGAAATTTTCAAAAATCCAGAAAATTGGCTGAAAACGGCTAAATATCAAAGACTCATTGGGCGAATCGCTTTGGAACTGAAATTGGAACGCTCACTGACATTTCCCTTATCTGAAAGTCTGATAAACGGCAGAAAAATGACTAAGTCCAAAAAAAAATGTTTTCAACTTTTTTCAATTTTACCCCCGTGGGATATATATTCTACCCACACACATTTGGAACTCTCCTGGGGTACCCTCACACATATTATTCTCTCATTTAGTGGATATTTTCACAAAAAAGTGAAATTTTCAAAAATCTAGAAAATTGGCTGAAAACGACTAAATATCAAGGATTCATTGGGCCAATCGCTCTGGAATTGAAATCGGAACGCTCACTGACATATCCCCTATCTGAAAGTCTGATAAACGCCGAAAAATGACTAAGTCCAAAAAAAAATGTTTTCAACTTTTTTCAATTTTACCCCCGTGGGATATATATTCTGCCCACACACATTTGGAACTCTCCTGGGGTACCCTCACACATATTATTCCCTCATTTAGTGGATATTTTCACAAAAAAGTGAAATTTTCAAAAATCCAGAAAGTTGGCTGAAAACAACTAAATATCAAGGACTCATTGGGCGAATCGCTCTGGAATTGAACTCGGAACACTCACTGACATTTCCCCTATCTGAAAGTATGATAAAAGCCGGAAAAATGACTAAGTCCAAAAAAATTTTTTTTTCAACTTTTTTCAATTTTACCCCCGTGGGACATATATTCTACCCACACACATTTGGAACTCTCCTGGGGTACCCTCACACATATTAGTCCCTCATTTAGTGGATATTTTCAAAAAAAAGTCAAATTTTCAAAAATCCAAAATAATGGCTGAAAACGACTAAATATCAAGGACTCATTGGGCGAATCGCTCTGGGACTGAAATCGGAACGCTCACTGACATTTCCCCTATCTGAAAGTCTGATAAACGCCGAAAAATGACTAAGTCCAAAAAAAAATGTTTTCAACTTTTTTCAATTTTACCCCCGTGGGATATATATTCTGCCCACACACATTTGGAACTCTCCTGGGGTACCCTCACACATATTATTCCCTCATTTAGTGGATATTTTCACAAAAAAGTGAAATTTTCAAAAATCCAGAAAGTTGGCTGAAAACAACTAAATATCAAGGACTCATTGGGCGAATCGCTCTGGAATTGAACTCGGAACACTCACTGACATTTCCCCTATCTGAAAGTATGATAAAAGCCGGAAAAATGACTAAGTCCAAAAAAATTTTTTTTTCAACTTTTTTCAATTTTACCCCCGTGGGACATATATTCTACCCACACACATTTGGAACTCTCCTGGGGTACCCTCACACATATTAGTCCCTCATTTAGTGGATATTTTCAAAAAAAAGTCAAATTTTCAAAAATCCAAAATAATGGCTGAAAACGACTAAATATCAAGGACTCATTGGGCGAATCGCTCTGGGACTGAAATCGGAACGCTCACTGACATTTCCCCTATCTGAAAGTCTGATAAACGCCGAAAAATGACTAAGTCCAAAAAAAAATGTTTTCAACTTTTTTCAATTTTACCCCCGTGGGATATATATTCTGCCCACACACATTTGGAACTCTCCTGGGGTACCCTCACACATATTATTCCCTCATTTAGTGGATATTTTCACAAAAAAGTGAAATTTTCAAAAATACAGAAAGTTGGCTGAAAACAACTAAATATCAAGGACTCATTGGGCGAATCGCTCTGGAATTGAACTCGGAACACTCACTGACATTTCCCCTATCTGAAAGTATGATAAAAGCCGGAAAAATGACTAAGTCCAAAAAAATTTTTTTTTCAACTTTTTTCAATTTTACCCCCGTGGGACATATATTCTACCCACACACATTTGGAACTCTCCTGGGGTACCCTCACACATATTAGTCCCTCATTTAGTGGATATTTTCAAAAAAAAGTCAAATTTTCAAAAATCCAAAATAATGGCTGAAAACGACTAAATATCAAGGACTCATTAGGCGAATCGCTCTGGGACTGAAATCGGAACGGTCACTGACATTTCCCCTATCTGAAAGTCTGATAAACGCCAGAAAAATGACTAAGTCCAGAAAAAAATTTTTTTGCAACTTTTTTCAATTTTACCCCCGTGGGATATATATTCTACCCACACACATTTGGAACTCTCCTGGGGTACCCTCACACATATTATTCCCTCATTTAGTGGATATTTTCACAAAAAAGTGAAATTTTTTGAAAAATCCAGAAAATTGGCTGAAAACAACTAAATATCAAGGACTCATTGGGCGAATCGCTCTGGAACTGAAATCGGAATGCTCACTGACATTTCCCCTATCTGAAAGTCTGATAAACGCAGAAAAAATGAGTAATTCCAAAAAAAAAATGTTTTCAACTTTTTTCAATTTTACCCCCGTGAGATATATATTCTACCCACACAGATTTGGAACTCTCCTTGGTACCCTCACACATATTATTCCCACATTTAGTGGATATTTTCACAAAAAAGTGAAATTTTCAAAAATCCAAAATATTGGCTGAAAACCAATAAATATCAAGGACTCATTGGGCGAATCGCTCTGGGACTGAAATCGGAACGCTCACTGACATTTCCCCTATCTGAAAGTCTGATAAACGCCGGAAAAATGACTAAGTCCAAAAAAAAATGTTTTCAACTTTTTTCAATTTTACCCCCGTGGGATATATATTCTACCCTCACACATATTATTCCCTCATTTAGTGGATATTTTCACAAAAAAGTGAAATTTTCAAAAATCCAGAAAATTGGCTGAAAACAACTAGATAACAAGAACTCATTGGGCGAATCGCTCTGGAACTGAAATCGGAACGCTCACAGACATTTCCCCTATCTGAAAGTCTGATAAATGCCGGAAAAATGACTAAGTCCAAAAAAAAAATGTTTTCAACTTTTTTCAATTTTACCCCCGTGGGATATATATTCTACCCACACACATTTGGAACTCTCCTGGGGTACCCTCACACATATTATTCCCTCATTTAGTGGATATTTTCACAAAAAAGTGAAATTTTCAAAAATCCAAAATATTGGCTGAAAACGACTAAATATCACAGACTCATTGGGCGAATCGCTCTGGAACTGAAATTGGAACGGTAACTGACATTTCCCCTATCTGAAAGTCTGATAAACGCCAGAAAAATGACTAAGTCCAAAAAAAAATTTTTTTGCAACTTTTTTCAATTTTACCCCCGTGGGATATATATTCTACCCACACACATTTGGAACTCTCCTGGGGTACCCTCACACATATTATTCCCTCATTTAGTGGATATTTTCACAAAAAAGTGAAATTTTCAAAAATCCAGAAAATTGGCTGAAAACAACTAAATATCAAGGACTCATTGGGCGAATCGCTCTGGAACTGAAATCGGAATGCTCACTGACATTTCCCCTATCTGAAAGTCTGATAAACGCAGAAAAAATGACTTAAGTCCAAAAAAAAAATTTTTTGCAACTTTTTTCAATTTTACCCCCATGGGATATATATTCTACCCTCACACATATTATTCCCTCATTTAGTGGATATTTTCTCAAAAAAGTGAAATTTTCAAAAATCCAGAAAATTGGCTGAAAACGACTAAATATCAAAGACTCATTGGGCGAATCACTCTGGAACTGAAATCGGAACGCTCACTGACATTTCCCCTATCTGAAAGTCTGATAAAAGCCGGAAAAAATGACTAAGTCCAAAAAAAAATATTTTTCAACTTTTTTCAATTTTACCCCCGTGGGATATATATTCTACCCACACACATTTGGAAATCTCCTGGGGTACCCTCACACATATTATTCTCTCATTTAGTGGTTATTTTCACAAAAAAGTGAAATTTTCAAAAATCCAAAATATTGGCTGAAAATGACTAAATATCAAGGACTCATTGGGTGAATCTCTCTGGAACTGAAATTGGAAAGCTCACTGACATTTCCCCTATCTGAAAGTCTGATAAACGTCGGAAAAATGACTAAGTCCAAAAAAAAATGTTTTCAACTTTTTTCAATTTTACCCCCGTGGGATATATATTCTACCCACACACATTTGGAACTCTCCTGGGGTACCCTCACACATATTATTCCCTCATTTAGTGGATATTTTCACAAAAAAGTGAAATTTTCAAAAATCCAGAAAATTGGCTAAAAACGACTAAATATCAAGGACTCATTGGGCGAATCGCTCTGGAACTGAAATCGGAATGCTCACTGACATTTCCCCTATCTGAAAGTCTGATAAACGCCGGAAAAATGACTAAGTCCAAAAAAAAAAATTTTTTAAACTTTTTTCAATTTTACCCCCGTGGGATATATATTCTACCCACACACATTTGGAACTCTCCTGGGGTACCCTCACACATATTATTCTCTCAATTAGTGGATATTTTCACAAAAAAGTGAAATTTTCAAAAATCTAGAAAATTGGCTGAAAACGACTAAATATCAAGGACTCATTACGCCAATCGCTCTGGAATTGAAATCGGAACGCTCACTGACATTTCTCCTCTCTGAAAGTCTGATAAACGCCGGAAAAATGACTAAGTCCAAAAAAAAAATGTTTTCAACTTTTTTTGCAATTTTACCCCCGTGGGATATATATTCTACCCACACACATTTGGAACTCTCCTGGGGTACCCTCACACATATTATTCTCTCAATTAGTGGATATTTTCACAAAAAAGTGAAATTTTCAAAAATCCAGAAAGTTGGCTGAAAACGGCTAAATATCAAGGACTCATTGGGCGAATCGCTCTGGGACTGAAATCGGAACGCTCACTGACATTTCCCCTATCTGAAAGTCTGATAAACACCAGAAAAATGACTAAGTCCAAAAAAAAAATGTTTTCAACTTTTTTCAATTTTACCCCCGTGGGATATATATTCTACCCTCACACATATTATTCCCTCATTTAGTGGATATTTTCACAAAAAAGTGAAATTTTCAAAAATCCAGAAAATTGGCTGAAAACAGCTAAATATCAAGGACTCATTGGGCGAATCGCTCTGGAACTGAAATCGGAATGCTCACTGACATTTCCCCTATCTGAAAGTCTGATAAACGCAGAAAAAATGACTAAGTCCAAAAAAAAAATGTTTTCAACTTTTTTCAATTTTACCCCGTGGGATATATATTCTACCCACACACATTTTGAACTCTCCTGGGGTACCCTCACACATATTATTCCCTCATTTAGTGGATATTTTCACAAAAAAGTGAAATTTTCAAAAATCCAGAAAATTGGCTGAAAACGACTAAATATCAAGGACTCATTGGGCGAATCGCTGTGGAACTGAAATTGGAACGCTCACTGACATTTCCCCTATCTGAAAGTCTGATAAACGCCGGAAAAAATGACTAAGTCCAAAAAAAAATATTTTTCAACTTTTTTCAATTTTACCCCCGTGGGATATATATTCTACCCACACACATTTGGAACTCTCCTGGGGTACCCTCACACATATTATTCCCTCATTTAGTGGATATTATCACAAAAAAGTGAAATTTTCAAAAATCCAAAATATTGTCTGAAAACGACTAAATATTAAAGACTCATTGGGCGAATCGCTCTTGAACTGAAATTGGAATGCTCACTGACATTTCCCCTATCTGAAAGTCTGATAAACGCCAGAAAAATGACTAAGTCCAAAAAAAAATTTTTTTGCAACTTTTTTCAAATTTTCCCCCGTGGGATATATATTCTACCCACACACATTTGGAACATTCCTGGGTACCCTCACACATATTATTCCCTCATTTAGTGGATATTTTCACAAAAAATTGAAATTTTCAAAAATCCAGAAAATTGGCTGAAAACGACTAAATATCAAGGACTCATTGGGCGAATCGTTCTGGAACTGAAATCGGAACGCTCACTGACATTTCCCCTATCTGAAAGTCTGATAAACGCCGGAAAAAATGACTAAGTCCAAAAAAAAATATTTTTCAACTTTTTTCAATTTTACCCCCGTGGGATATATATTCTACCCACACACATTTGGAAATCTCCTGGGGTACCCTCACACATATTATTCTCTCATTTAGTGGATATTTTCACAAAAAAGTGAAATTTTCAAAAATCCAAAATATTTTTCTGAAAACGACTAAATATCAAAGACTCATTGGGCGAATCGCTTTGGAACTGAAATTGGAACGCTCACTGACATTTCCCTTATCTGAAAGTCTGATAAACGGCAGAAAAATGACTAAGTCCAAAAAAAAAATGTTTTCAACTTTTTTCAATTTTACCCCCGTGGGATATATATTCTACCCACACACATTTGGAACTCTCCTGGAGTACCCTCACACATATTATTCTCTCATTTAGTGGATATTTTCACAAAAAAGTGAAATTTTCAAAAATCCAAAATATTTTTCTGAAAACGACTAAATATCAAAGACTCATTGGACGAATCGCTTTGGAACTGAAATTGGAACGCTCACTGACATTTCCCTTATCTGAAAGTCTGATAAACGGCAGAAAAATGACTAAGTCCAAAAAAAAAAATGTTTTCAACTTTTTTCAATTTTACCCCCGTGGGATATATATTCTACCCACACACATTTGGAACTCTCCTGGGGTACCCTCACACATATTATTCTCTCATTTAGTGGATATTTTCACAAAAAAGTGAAATTTTCAAAAATCTAGAAAATTGGCTGAAAACGACTAAATATCAAGGACTCATTAGGCGCTTCGCTCTGGGACTGAAATCGGAATGCTCACTGACATTTCCCCTATCTGAAAGTCTGATAAACGCCAGAAAAATGACGAAGTCCAAAAAAAAAATTTTTTCAACTTTTTTCAATTTTACCCCCGTGGGATATATATTCTGCCCACACACATTTGGAACTCTCCTGGGGTACCCTCATGCATATTATTCCCTCATTTAGTGGATAGTTTCACAAAAAAGTGAAATTTTCAAAAATCTACAAAATTGGCTGAAAGCGACTAAATATCAAGGACTCATTGGGCCAATCGCTCTGGAATTGAAATCGGAACGCTCACTGACATTTCCCCTATCTGAAAGTCTGATAAACGCCGGAAAAATGACTAAGTCCAAAAAAAAATGTTTTCAACTTTTTTTGCAATTTTACCCCCGTGGGATATATATTCTACCCACACACATTTGGAACTCTCCTGGGGTACCCTCACACATATTATTCTCTCAATTCTTGGATATTTTCACAAAAAAGTGAAATTTTCAAAAATACAGAAAGTTGGCTGAAAGCGACTAAATATCAAGGACTCATTGGGCGAATCGCTCTGGAATTGAAATCGGAACACTCACTGACATTTCCCCTATCTGAAAGTATGATAAAAGCCGGAAAAATGACTAAGTCCAAAAATATTTTTTTTTCAACTTTTTTCAATTTTACCCCCGTGGGATATATATTCTACCCACACACATTTGGAACTCTCCTGGGGTACCCTCACACATATTATTCCCTCATTTAGTGGATATTTTCAAAAAAAAGTCAAATTTTCAAAAATCCAAAATATTGGCTGAAAACGACTAAATATCAAGGACTCATTGGGCGAATCGCTCTGGGACTGAAATTGGAATGCTCACTGACATTTCCCCTATCTGAAAGTCTGATAAACGCCGGAAAAATGACTAAGTCCAAAAAAAAAAATGTTTTCAACTTTTTTCAATTTTACCCCCGTGGGATATATATTCTACCCACACACATTTGGAACTCTCCTGGGGTACCCTCACACATATTATTCCCTTATTTAGTGGATATTTTCACAAAAAAAGTGAAATTTTCAAAAATCCAAAATATTAGCTGAAAACGACTAAATATCAAGGACTCATTGGACGAATCGCTCTGGAACTGAAATCGGAACGCTCACTGACATTTCCCCTATCTGAAAGTCTGATAAACGCCGGAAAAAATGACTAAGTCCAAAAAAAAATGTTTTTTCAACTTTTTTCAATTTTACCCCCGTGGGATATATATTCTACCCTAACACATATTATTCCCTCATTTAGTGGATATTTTCACAAAAAAGTGAAATTTTCAAAAATCCAGAAAATTGGCTGAAAACGACTAAATATCAAGGACTCATTGGGCGAATCGTTCTGGAACTGAAATCGGAACGCTCACTGACATTTCCCCTATCTGAAAGTCTGATAAACGCCGGAAAAAATGACTAAGTCCAAAAAAAAATATTTTTCAACTTTTTTCAATTTTACCCCCGTGGGATATATATTCTACCCACACACATTTGGAAATCTCCTGGGGTACCCTCACACATATTATTCTCTCATTTAGTGGATATTTTCACAAAAAAGTGAAATTTTCAAAAATCCAAAATATTTTTCTGAAAACGACTAAATATCAAAGACTCATTGGGCGAATCGCTTTGGAACTGAAATTGGAACGCTCACTGACATTTCCCTTATCTGAAAGTCTGATAAACGGCAGAAAAATGACTAAGTCCAAAAAAAAAATGTTTTCAACTTTTTTCAATTTTACCCCCGTGGGATATATATTCTACCCACACACATTTGGAACTCTCCTGGGGTACCCTCACACATATTATTCTCTCATTTAGTGGATTTTTTCACAAAAAAGTGAAATTTTCAAAAATCTAGAAAATTGGCTGAAAACGACTAAATATCAAGGATTCATTGGGCCAATCTCTCTGGAATTGAAATCGGAACGCTCACTGACATTTCCCCTATCTGAAAGTCTGATAAACGCCAGAAAAATGACTAAGTCCAAAAAAAAATTTTTTTACAACATTTTTCAATTTTACCCCCGTGGGATATATATTCTACCCACACACATTTGGAACTCTCCTGGGGTACCCTCACACATATTATTCCCTCATTTAGTGGATATTTTCACAAAAAAGTGAAATTTTCAAAAATCCAGAAAATTGGCTGAAAACAACTAAATATCAAGGACTCATTGGGCGAATCGCTTTGGAACTGAAATTGGAAAGCTCACTGACATTTCCCCTATCTGAAAGTCTGATAAACGCCGGAAAAATGACTAAGTCCAAAAAAAAATGTTTTCAACTTTTTTCAATTTTACCCCCGTGGGATATATATTCTACCCACACACATTTGGAACTCTCCTGGGGTACCCTCACAAATATTATTCTCTCATTTAGTGGATATTTTCACAAAAAAGTGAAATTTTCAAAAATCTAGAAAATTGGCTGAAAACGAATAAATATCAAAGACTCATTGGGCGAATCGCTTTGGAACTGAAATTGGAACGCTCACTGACATTTCCCCTATCTGAAAGTCTGATAAACGCAGAAAAAATGACTAAGTCCAAAAAAAAAATGTTTTCAACTTTTTTCAATTTTACCCCCGTGGGATATATATTCTACCCACACACATTTGGAACTCTCCTGGGGTACCCTCACACATATTATTCCCTCATTTAGTGGATATTTTCACAAAAAAGTGAAATTTTCAAAAATCCAAAATATTGGCTGAAAACGACTAAATATCAAAGACTCATTGGGCGAATCGCTTTGGAACTGAAACTGGAACGCTCACTGACATTTCCCCTATCTGAAAGTCTGATAAACGCCAGAAAAATGACTAAGTCCAAAAAAAAATTTTTTTACAACTTTTTTCAATTTTACCCCCGTGGGATATATATTCTACCCACACACATTTGGAACTCTCCTGGGGTACCCTCACACATATTATTCTCTAATTTAGTGGATATTTTCACAAAAAAGTGAAATTTTCAAAAATCTAGAAAATTGGCTGAAAACGACTAAATATCAAGGACTCATTGGGCCAATCGCTTTGGAACTGAAATTGGAAAGCTCACTGACATTTCCCCTATCTGAAAGTCTGATAAACGCCGGAAAAATGACTAAGTCCAAAAAAAAATGTTTTCAACTTTTTTCAATTTTACCCCCGTGAGATATATATTCTACCCACACACATTTGGAACTCTCCTGGGGTACCCTCACACATATTATTCTCTCATTTAGTGGATATTTTCACAAAAAAGTGAAATTTTCAAAAATCTAGAAAATTGGCTGAAAACGAATAAATATCAAAGACTCATTGGGCGAATCGCTTTGGAACTGAAATTGGAACGCTCAATAACATTTCCCCTATCTGAAAGTCTGATAAACGCAGAAAAAATGACTAAGTCCAAAAAAAAAATGTTTTCATCTTTTTTCAATTTTACCCCCGTGGGATATATATTCTACCCACACACATTTGGAACTCTCCTGGGGTACCCTCGCACATATTTTTCTCTCACTTAGTGGATATTTTCACAAAAATGTGAAATTTTCAAAAATCCAGAAACTTGGCTGAAAGCGACTAAATATCAAGGACTCATTTGGCGAATCGCTCTGGAATTGAAATCGGAACGCTCACTGACATTTCCCCTATCTGAAAGTCTGATAAACGCCGGAAAAATGACTAAGTCCAAAAAAAAAAATGTTTTCAACTTTTTTCAATTTTACCCCCGTGGGATATGTATTCTACCCACACACATTTGGAACTCTCCTGGGGTACCCTCACACATATTATTCCCTCATTTAGTGGATATTTTCACAAAAAAGTGAAATTTTCAAAAATCCAAAATATTAGCTGAAAACGACTAAATATCAAGGACTCATTGGACGAATCGCTCTGGAACTGAAATCGGAACACTCACTGACATTTCCCCTATCTGAAAGTCTGATAAACGCCGGAAAAATGACTAAGTCCAAAAAAAAATGTTTTTTCAACTTTTTCCAATTTTACCCCCGTGGGATATATATTCTACCCTCACACATATTATTCCCTCATTTAGTGGATATTTTCACAAAAAAGTGAAATTTTCAAAAATCCAGAAAATTGGCTGAAAACGGCTAAATATCAAGGACTCATTGGGCGAATCGTTCTGGAACTGAAATCGGAACGCTCACTGACATTTCACCTATCTGAAAGTCTGATAAACGCCGGAAAAAATGACTAAGTCCAAAAAAAAATATTTTTCAACTTTTTTCAATTTTACCCCCGTGGGATATATATTCTACCCACACACATTTCGAAATCTCCTGGGGTACCCTCACACATATTATTCTCTCATTTAGTGGATATTTTCACAAAAAAGTGAAATTTTCAAAAATCCAAAATATTTTTCTGAAAACGACTAAATATCAAAGACTCATTGGGCGAATCGCTTTGGAACTGAAATTGGAACGCTCACTGACATTTCCCTTATCTGAAAGTCTGATAAACGCCGGAAAAATAACTAAGTCCAAAAAAAAATGTTTTCAACTTTTTTCAATTTTACCCCCGTGAGATATATATTCTACCCTCACACATATTATTCCCTCATTTAGTGGATATTTTCACAAAAAAAGTGAAATTTACAAAAATTCAGAAAATTGGCTGAAAACGACTAAATATCAAGGACTCATTGGGCGAATCGCTCTGGAACTGAAATTGGACCACTCACTGACATTTGCCCTATCTGAAACTCTGATAAACGCCGGAAAAATGACTAAATCCAAAAAACAATGATTTCAACTTTTTTCAATTTTACCCCCGTGGGATATATATTCTACCCTCACACATATTATTCCCTCATTTAGTGGATATTTTCACAAAAAAGTGACATTTTCAAAAATTCAGAAAATTGGCTGAAAACGACTAAATATCAAGGACTCATTGGGTGAATCGCTCTGGAACTGAAATCGGAACTCTCACTGACATTTCCCCTATCTGAAAGTCTGATAAATGCCGAAAAAATGACTAAGTCCAAAAAAAAAAATTTTTCAACTTTTTTCAATTTTACCCCCGTGGGATATATATTCTACCCACACACATTTGGAACTCTCCTGGTGTACCCTCACACATACTATTCACTCATTTAGTAGATATTTTCACAAAAAAGTGAAATTTTCAAAAATCCAGAAAATTGGCTGAAAACGACTAAATATCAAGGACTCATTGGGCGAATCGCTCTGGAACTGAAATTGGAACGCTCACTGACATTTCCCCTATCTGAAAGTCTGATAAACGCCGGAAAAATGACTAAGTCCCAAAAAAAATTTTTTTCAACTTTTTTCAATTTTACCCCCGTGGGATATACATTCTACCCACAGACATTTGGAACTCTCCTGGTGTACCCTCACACATACTATTCCCTCATTTAGTGGATATTTTCACAAAAAAGTGAAATTTTCAAAAATCCAGAAAATTGGCGGAAAACAACTAAATATCAAGGACTCCTTTTGCGAATCGCTCTGGAATTGAAATCGGAACGCTCACTGACATTTCCCCTATCTGAAAGTCTGATAAACGCCAGAAAAATAACTAAGTCCAAAAAAAAATGTTTTCAACTTTTTTCAATTTTACCCCCGTGGGATATATATTCTACCCTCACACATATTATTCCCTCATTTAGTGGATATTTTCACAAAAAAAGTGAAATTTTCAAAAATCCAGAAAATTGGCTGAAAACGACTAAATATCAAGGACTCATTGGGCGAATCGCTCTGGAACTGAAATTGGAATACTCACTGACATTTGCCCTATCTGAAACTCTGATAAACGCCGGAAAAATGACTAAGTACAAAAAAAAATGATTTCAACTTTTTTCAATTTTACCCCCGTGGGATATATATTCTACCCTCACACATATTATTCCCTCATTTAGTGGATATTTTCACAAAAAAGTGACATTTTCAAAAATTCAGAAAATTGGCTGAAAACGACTAAATATCAAGGACTCATTGGGTGAATCGCTCTGGAACTGAAATCGGAACTCTCACTGACATTTCCCCTATCTGAAAGTCTGATAAATGCCGGAAAAATGACAAAGTCCAAAAAAAAAAATTTTTCAACTTTCTTAAATTTTACGCCCGTGGGATATATATTCTACCCACACACATTTGGAACTCTCCTGGTGTACCCTCACACATACTATTCCCTCATTTAGTAGATATTTTCACAAAAAAGTGAAATTTTCAAAAATCCAGAAAATTGGCTGAAAACGACTAAATATCAAGGACTCATTGGGCGAATCACTCTGGAACTGAAATCGGAACGCTCACTGACATTTCCCCTATCTGAAAGTCTGATAAACGCCGGAAAAATGACTAAGTCCAAAAAAAAATTTTTTTCAACTTTTTTCAATTTTACCCCCGTGGGATATATATTCTACCCACACACATTTGGAACTCTCCTGGTGTACCCTCACACATACTATTCACTCATTTAGTAGATATTTTCACAAAAAAGTGAAATTTTCAAAAATCCAGAAAATTGGCTGAAAACGACTAAATATCAAGGACTCATTGGGCGAATCGCTCTGGAACTGAAATTGGAACGCTCACTGACATTTCCCCTATCTGAAAGTCTGATAAACGCCGGAAAAATGACTAAGTCCCAAAAAAAATTTTTTTCAACTTTTTTCAATTTTACCCCCGTGGGATATATATTCTACCCACAGACATTTGGAACTCTCCTGGTGTACCCTCACACATACTATTCCCTCATTTAGTGGATATTTTCACAAAAAAGTGAAATTTTCAAAAATCCAGAAAATTGGCTGAAAACAACTAAATATCAAGGACTCTATAGGCGAATCGCTCTGGAATTGAAATCGGAACTCTCACTGACATTTCACCTATCTGAAAGTCTGATAAACGCCAGAAAAATAACTAAGTCCAAAAAAAAATGTTTTCAACTTTTTTCAATTTTACCCCCGTGGGATATATATTCTACCCTCACACATATTATTCCCTCATTTAGTGGATATTTTCACAAAAAAGTGACATTTTCAAAAATTCAGAAAATTGGCTGAAAACGACTAAATATCAAGGACTCATTGGGCGAATCACTCTGGAACTGAAATCGGAACGCTCACTGACATTTCC
Source organism: Phyllobates terribilis (assembly GCF_046119375.1). Taxonomy (NCBI): domain Eukaryota; kingdom Metazoa; phylum Chordata; class Amphibia; order Anura; family Dendrobatidae; genus Phyllobates; species Phyllobates terribilis. The sequence continues at coordinate 1,012,598 of NW_027363331.1, forward strand.
CCTATCTGAAAGTCTGATAAACGCCGGAAAAATGACTAAGTCCCAAAAAAAATTTTTTTCAACTTTTTTCAATTTTACCCCCGTGGGATATATATTCTACCCACAGACATTTGGAACTCTCCTGGTGTACCCTCACACATACTATTCCCTCATTTAGTGGATATTTTCACAAAAAAGTGAAATTTTCAAAAATCCAGAAAATTGGCTGAAAACAACTAAATATCAAGGACTCTATAGGCGAATCGCTCTGGAATTGAAATCGGAACTCTCACTGACATTTCCCCTATCTGAAAGTCTGATAAACGCCAGAAAAATAACTAAGTCCAAAAAAAAATGTTTTCAACTTTTTTCAATTTTACCCCCGTGGGATATATATTCTACCCTCACACATATTATTCCCTCATTTAGTGGATATTTTCACAAAAAAGTGACATTTTCAAAAATCCAGAAAATTGGCTGAAAACGACTAAACATCAAGGACTCATTGGGCGAATCGCTCTGGAACTGAAATTGGAACACTCACTGACATTTGCCCTATCTGAAAGTCTGATAAACGCCGGATAAATGACTAAGTCCAAAAAAAAATGATTTCAACTTTTTTCAATTTTACCCCCGTGGGATATATATTCTACCCACAGACATTTGGAACTCTCCTGGTGTACCCTCACACATACTATTCCCTCATTTAGTGGATATTTTCACAAAAAAGTGAAATTTTCAAAAATCCAGAAAATTGGCTGAAAACAACTAAATATCAAAGACTCCTTGGGCGAATCGCTCTGGAACTGAAATTGGAACACTCACTGACATTTCCCCTATCTGAAAGTATGATAAATGCCGGAAAAATGTCTAAGTCCAAAAAAAAAATTTTTTTCAACTTTTTTCAATTTTACCGACGTGGGATATATATTCTACCCACACACATTTGGAACTCTCCTGGTGTACCCTCACACATACTATTCCCTCATTTAGTGGATATTTTCACAAAAAAGTGAAATTTTCAAAAATCCAGAAAATTGGCGGAAAACAACTAAATATCAAGGACTCCTTTTGCGAATCGCTCTGGAATTGAAATCGGAACGCTCACTGACATTTCCCCTATCTGAAAGTCTGATAAACGCCAGAAAAATAACTAAGTCCAAAAAAAAATGTTTTCAACTTTTTTCAATTTTACCCCCGTGGGATATATATTCTACCCTCACACATATTATTCCCTCATTTAGTGGATATTTTCACAAAAAAAGTGAAATTTTCAAAAATCCAGAAAATTGGCGGAAAACAACTAAATATCAAGGACTCCTTTTGCGAATCGCTCTGGAATTGAAATCGGAACGCTCACTGACATTTGCCCTATCTGAAACTCTGATAAACGCCGGAAAAATGACTAAGTACAAAAAAAAATGATTTCAACTTTTTTCAATTTTACCCCCGTGGGATATATATTCTACCCTCACACATATTATTCCCTCATTTAGTGGATATTTTCACAAAAAAGTGACATTTTCAAAAATTCAGAAAATTGGCTGAAAACGACTAAATATCAAGGACTCATTGGGTGAATCGCTCTGGAACTGAAATCGGAACTCTCACTGACATTTCCCCTATCTGAAAGTCTGATAAATGCCGAAAAAATGACTAAGTCCAAAAAAAAAAATTTTTCAACTTTTTTCAATTTTACCCCCGTGGGATATATATTCTACCCACACACATTTGGAACTCTCCTGGTGTACCCTCACACATACTATTCACTCATTTAGTAGATATTTTCACAAAAAAGTGAAATTTTCAAAAATCCAGAAAATTGGCTGAAAACGACTAAATATCAAGGACTCATTGGGCGAATCGCTCTGGAACTGAAATTGGAACGCTCACTGACATTTCCCCTATCTGAAAGTCTGATAAACGCCGGAAAAATGACTAAGTCCCAAAAAAAATTTTTTTCAACTTTTTTCAATTTTACCCCCGTGGGATATACATTCTACCCACAGACATTTGGAACTCTCCTGGTGTACCCTCACACATACTATTCCCTCATTTAGTGGATATTTTCACAAAAAAGTGAAATTTTCAAAAATCCAGAAAATTGGCGGAAAACAACTAAATATCAAGGACTCCTTTTGCGAATCGCTCTGGAATTGAAATCGGAACGCTCACTGACATTTCCCCTATCTGAAAGTCTGATAAACGCCAGAAAAATAACTAAGTCCAAAAAAAAATGTTTTCAACTTTTTTCAATTTTACCCCCGTGGGATATATATTCTACCCTCACACATATTATTCCCTCATTTAGTGGATATTTTCACAAAAAAAGTGAAATTTTCAAAAATCCAGAAAATTGGCTGAAAACGACTAAATATCAAGGACTCATTGGGCGAATCGCTCTGGAACTGAAATTGGAATACTCACTGACATTTGCCCTATCTGAAACTCTGATAAACGCCGGAAAAATGACTAAGTACAAAAAAAAATGATTTCAACTTTTTTCAATTTTACCCCCGTGGGATATATATTCTACCCTCACACATATTATTCCCTCATTTAGTGGATATTTTCACAAAAAAGTGACATTTTCAAAAATTCAGAAAATTGGCTGAAAACGACTAAATATCAAGGACTCATTGGGTGAATCGCTCTGGAACTGAAATCGGAACTCTCACTGACATTTCCCCTATCTGAAAGTCTGATAAATGCCGGAAAAATGACAAAGTCCAAAAAAAAAAATTTTTCAACTTTCTTAAATTTTACGCCCGTGGGATATATATTCTACCCACACACATTTGGAACTCTCCTGGTGTACCCTCACACATACTATTCCCTCATTTAGTAGATATTTTCACAAAAAAGTGAAATTTTCAAAAATCTAGAAAATTGGCTGAAAACGACTAAATATCAAGGACTCATTGGGCGAATCACTCTGGAACTGAAATCGGAACGCTCACTGACATTTCCCCTATCTGAAAGTCTGATAAACGCCGGAAAAATGACTAAGTCCAAAAAAAAATTTTTTTCAACTTTTTTCAATTTTACCCCCGTGGGATATATATTCTACCCACACACATTTGGAACTCTCCTGGTGTACCCTCACACATACTATTCACTCATTTAGTAGATATTTTCACAAAAAAGTGAAATTTTCAAAAATCCAGAAAATTGGCTGAAAACGACTAAATATCAAGGACTCATTGGGCGAATCGCTCTGGAACTGAAATTGGAACGCTCACTGACATTTCCCCTATCTGAAAGTCTGATAAACGCCGGAAAAATGACTAAGTCCCAAAAAAAATTTTTTTCAACTTTTTTCAATTTTACCCCCGTGGGATATATATTCTACCCACAGACATTTGGAACTCTCCTGGTGTACCCTCACACATACTATTCCCTCATTTAGTGGATATTTTCACAAAAAAGTGAAATTTTCAAAAATCCAGAAAATTGGCTGAAAACAACTAAATATCAAGGACTCTATAGGCGAATCGCTCTGGAATTGAAATCGGAACTCTCACTGACATTTCACCTATCTGAAAGTCTGATAAACGCCAGAAAAATAACTAAGTCCAAAAAAAAATGTTTTCAACTTTTTTCAATTTTACCCCCGTGGGATATATATTCTACCCTCACACATATTATTCAATCATTTAGTGGATATTTTCACAAAAAAGTGACATTTTCAAAAATCCAGAAAATTGGCTGAAAACGACTAAACATCAAGGACTCATTGGGCGAATCGCTCTGGAACTGAAATTGGAACACTCACTGACATTTGCCCTATCTGAAAGTCTGATAAACGCCGGATAAATGACTAAGTCCAAAAAAAAATGATTTCAACTTTTTTCAATTTTACCCCCGTGGGATATATATTCTACCCACAGACATTTGGAACTCTCCTGGTGTACCCTCACACATACTATTCCCTCATTTAGTGGATATTTTCACAAAAAAGTGAAATTTTCAAAAATCCAGAAAATTCCCTGAAAACAACTAAATATCAAAGACTCCTTGGGCGAATCGCTCTGGAACTGAAATTGGAACACTCACTGACATTTCCCCTATCTGAAAGTATGATAAATGCCGGAAAAATGTCTAAGTCCAAAAAAAAAATTTTTTTCAACTTTTTTCAATTTTACCGACGTGGGATATATATTCTACCCACACACATTTGGAACTCTCCTGGTGTACCCTCACACATACTATTCCCTCATTTAGTGGATATTTTCACAAAAAAGTGAAATTTTCAAAAATCCAGAAAATTGGCGGAAAACAACTAAATATCAAGGACTCCTTTTGCGAATCGCTCTGGAATTGAAATCGGAACGCTCACTGACATTTCCCCTATCTGAAAGTCTGATAAACGCCAGAAAAATAACTAAGTCCAAAAAAAAATGTTTTCAACTTTTTTCAATTTTACCCCCGTGGGATATATATTCTACCCTCACACATATTATTCCCTCATTTAGTGGATATTTTCACAAAAAAAGTGAAATTTTCAAAAATCCAGAAAATTGGCGGAAAACAACTAAATATCAAGGACTCCTTTTGCGAATCGCTCTGGAATTGAAATCGGAACGCTCACTGACATTTCCCCTATCTGAAAGTCTGATAAACGCCAGAAAAATAACTAAGTCCAAAAAAAAATGTTTTCAACTTTTTTCAATTTTACCCCCGTGGGATATATATTCTACCCTCACACATATTATTCCCTCATTTAGTGGATATTTTCACAAAAAAAGTGAAATTTTCAAAAATCCAGAAAATTGGCTGAAAACGACTAAATATCAAGGACTCATTGGGCGAATCGCTCTGGAACTGAAATTGGAACACTCACTGACATTTGCCCTATCTGAAACTCTGATAAACGCCGGAAAAATGACTAAATACAAAAAAAAATGATTTCAACTTTTTTCAATTTTACCCCCGTGGGATATATATTCTACCCTCACACATATTATTCCCTCATTTAGTGGATATTTTCACAAAAAAGTGACATTTTCAAAAATTCAGAAAATTGGCTGAAAACGACTAAATATCAAGGACTCATTGGGTGAATCGCTCTGGAACTGAAATCGGAACTCTCACTGACATTTCCCCTATCTGAAAGTCTGATAAATGCCGGAAAAATGACAAAGTCCAAAAAAAAAAATTTTTCAACTTTTTTCAATTTTACGCCCGTGGGATATATATTCTACCCACACACATTTGGAACTCTCCTGGTGTACCCTCACACATACTATTCCCTCATTTAGTAGATATTTTCACAAAAAAGTGAAATTTTCAAAAATCCAGAAAATTGGCTGAAAACGACTAAATATCAAGGACTCATTGGGCGAATCACTCTGGAACTGAAATCGGAACGCTCACTGACATTTGCCCTATCTGAAAGTCTGATAAACGCCGGATAAATGACTAAGTCCAAAAAAAAATGATTTCAACTTTTTTCAATTTTACCCCCGTGGGATATATATTCTACCCTCACACATATTATTCCCTCATTTAGTGGATATTTTCACAAAAAAAGTGAAATTTTCAAAAATCCAGAAAATTGGCTGAAAACGACTAAATATCAAGGACTCATTGGGCGAATCGCTCTGGAACTGAAATTGGAACACTCTCTGACATTTGCCCTATCTGAAAGTCTGATAAACGCCGGATAAATGACTAAGTCCAAAAAAAAATGATTTCAACTTTTTTCAATTTTACCCCCGTGGGATATATATTCTACCCTCACACATATTATTCCCTCATTTAGTGGATATTTTCACAAAAAAGTGACATTTTCAAAAATCCAGAAAATTGGCTGAAAACGACTAAACATCAAGGACTCATTGGGCGAATCGCTCTGGAACTGAAATTGGAACACTCACTGACATTTGCCCTATCTGAAAGTCTGATAAACGCCGGAAAAATGACTAAGTTCAAAAAAAAATGTTTTCAACTTTTTTCAATTTTACCCCCGTGGGATATATATTCTACCCTCACACATATTATTCCCTCATTTAGTGGATATTTTCACAAAAAAGTGACATTTTCAAAAATCCAGAAAATTGGCTGAAAACGACTAAATATCAAGGACTCATTGGGCGAATCGCTCTGGAACTGAAATCGGAACTCTCACTGACATTTCCCCTATCTGAAAGTCTGATAAACGCCGGAGAAATGACTGAGTCCAAAAAAAAATTTTTTTTAAACTTTTTTCAATTTTTCCCCCGTGGGATATATATTCTACCCACACGCATTTGGAAATCTCCTGGTGTACCCACACACATATTATTCTCTCATTTAGTGGATATTTTCACAAAAAAGTGAAATTTTCAAAAATCCAGAAAATTGGCTGAAAACGACTAAATATCAAGGACACATTGGGCGAATCGCTCTGGAACTGAAATCGGAACGCTCACTGACATTTCCCCTATCTGAAAGTCTGATAAACGCCGGAAAAATGTCAGTCCACAAAAAAAATGTTTTCAACTTTTTTCAATTTTACCCCCGTGGGATATATATTCTACCCACACACATTTGGAACTCTCCTGGGGTACCCTCACACATATTATTCCCTCATTTAGTGGATATTTTCACAAAAAAGAGAAATTTTCAAAAATCCAGAAAATTGGCTGAAAATGACTAAATATCAAGGACTCATTGGTCGAATAGCTCTGGAATTGAAATCGGAACGCTCACTGACATTTCCCCTATCTGAAAGTCTGATAAACGCCGGAAAAATGACTAAGTCCAAAAAAAATTTTTTTTCAACTTTTTTCAATTTTACCCCGTGGGATATATATTCTACCCACACACATTTGGAACTCTCCTGGGGTACCCTGACACATATTATTCCCTCATTTAGTGGATATTTTCCCAAAAAAGTGAAATTTTCAAAAATCCAGAAAATTGGCTGAAAATGACTAAATATCAAGGACTCATTGGGCGAATCGCTCTGGAACTGAAATCGGAACACTCACTGACATTTCCCCTATCTGAAAGTCTGATAAATGCCGGAAAAATGACTAAGTCCAAAAAAAATTTTTTTTCAACTTTTTTCAATTTTACCCCCGTGAGATATATATTCTACCCACACACATTTGGAACTCTCCTGGGGTACCCTCACACATATTATTCCCTCATTTAGTGGATATTTTCACAAAAAAGTGAAATTTTCAAAAATCCAGAAAATTGGCTGAAAATGACTAAATATGAAGGACACATTGGGCGAATCGCTCTGGAACTGAAATCGGAACGCTCACTGACATTTCCCCTATCTGAAAGTCTGATAAACGCCGGAAAAATGACTAAGTCCAAAAAAAAATGTTTTCAACTTTTTTCAATTTTACCCCCGTGGGATATATATTCTACCCTCACACATATTATTCCCTCATTTAGTGGATATTTTCACAAAAAAAGTGAAATTTTCAAAAATCCAGAAAATTGGCGGAAAACAACTAAATATCAAGGACTCCTTTTGCGAATCGCTCTGGAATTGAAATCGGAACGCTCACTGACATTTGCCCTATCTGAAACTCTGATAAACGCCGGAAAAATGACTAAGTCCAAAAAAAAATGATTTCAACTTTTTTCAATTTTACCCCCGTGGGATATATATTCTACCCTCACACATATTATTCCCTCATTTAGTGGATATTTTCACAAAAAAGTGACATTTTCAAAAATTCAGAAAATTGGCTGAAAACGACTAAATATCAAGGACTCATTGGGTGAATCGCTCTGGAACTGAAATCGGAACTCTCACTGACATTTCCCCTATCTGAAAGTCTGATAAATGCCGAAAAAATGACTAAGTCCAAAAAAAAAAATTTTTCAACTTTTTTCAATTTTACCCCCGTGGGATATATATTCTACCCACACACATTTGGAACTCTCCTGGTGTACCCTCACACATACTATTCACTCATTTAGTAGATATTTTCACAAAAAAGTGAAATTTTCAAAAATCCAGAAAATTGGCTGAAAACGACTAAATATCAAGGACTCATTGGGCGAATCGCTCTGGAACTGAAATTGGAACGCTCACTGACATTTCCCCTATCTGAAAGTCTGATAAACGCCGGAAAAATGACTAAGTCCCAAAAAAAATTTTTTTCAACTTTTTTCAATTTTACCCCCGTGGGATATACATTCTACCCACAGACATTTGGAACTCTCCTGGTGTACCCTCACACATACTATTCCCTCATTTAGTGGATATTTTCACAAAAAAGTGAAATTTTCAAAAATCCAGAAAATTGGCGGAAAACAACTAAATATCAAGGACTCCTTTTGCGAATCGCTCTGGAATTGAAATCGGAACGCTCACTGACATTTCCCCTATCTGAAAGTCTGATAAACGCCAGAAAAATAACTAAGTCCAAAAAAAAATGTTTTCAACTTTTTTCAATTTTACCCCCGTGGGATATATATTCTACCCTCACACATATTATTCCCTCATTTAGTGGATATTTTCACAAAAAAAGTGAAATTTTCAAAAATCCAGAAAATTGGCTGAAAACGACTAAATATCAAGGACTCATTGGGCGAATCGCTCTGGAACTGAAATTGGAATACTCACTGACATTTGCCTATCTGAAACTCTGATAAACGCCGGAAAAATGACTAAGTACAAAAAAAAATGATTTCAACTTTTTTCAATTTTACCCCCGTGGGATATATATTCTACCCTCACACATATTATTCCCTCATTTAGTGGATATTTTCACAAAAAAGTGACATTTTCAAAAATTCAGAAAATTGGCTGAAAACGACTAAATATCAAGGACTCATTGGGTGAATCGCTCTGGAACTGAAATCGGAACTCTCACTGACATTTCCCCTATCTGAAAGTCTGATAAATGCCGGAAAAATGACAAAGTCCAAAAAAAAAAATTTTTCAACTTTCTTAAATTTTACGCCCGTGGGATATATATTCTACCCACACACATTTGGAACTCTCCTGGTGTACCCTCACACATACTATTCCCTCATTTAGTAGATATTTTCACAAAAAAGTGAAATTTTCAAAAATCTAGAAAATTGGCTGAAAACGACTAAATATCAAGGACTCATTGGGCGAATCACTCTGGAACTGAAATCGGAACGCTCACTGACATTTCCCCTATCTGAAAGTCTGATAAACGCCGGAAAAATGACTAAGTCCAAAAAAAAATTTTTTTCAACTTTTTTCAATTTTACCCCCGTGGGATATATATTCTACCCACACACATTTGGAACTCTCCTGGTGTACCCTCACACATACTATTCACTCATTTAGTAGATATTTTCACAAAAAAGTGAAATTTTCAAAAATCCAGAAAATTGGCTGAAAACGACTAAATATCAAGGACTCATTGGGCGAATCGCTCTGGAACTGAAATTGGAACGCTCACTGACATTTCCCCTATCTGAAAGTCTGATAAACGCCGGAAAAATGACTAAGTCCCAAAAAAAATTTTTTTCAACTTTTTTCAATTTTACCCCCGTGGGATATATATTCTACCCACAGACATTTGGAACTCTCCTGGTGTACCCTCACACATACTATTCCCTCATTTAGTGGATATTTTCACAAAAAAGTGAAATTTTCAAAAATCCAGAAAATTGGCTGAAAACAACTAAATATCAAGGACTCTATAGGCGAATCGCTCTGGAATTGAAATCGGAACTCTCACTGACATTTCACCTATCTGAAAGTCTGATAAACGCCAGAAAAATAACTAAGTCCAAAAAAAAATGTTTTCAACTTTTTTCAATTTTACCCCCGTGGGATATATATTCTACCCTCACACATATTATTCAATCATTTAGTGGATATTTTCACAAAAAAGTGACATTTTCAAAAATCCAGAAAATTGGCTGAAAACGACTAAACATCAAGGACTCATTGGGCGAATCGCTCTGGAACTGAAATTGGAACACTCACTGACATTTGCCCTATCTGAAAGTCTGATAAACGCCGGATAAATGACTAAGTCCAAAAAAAAATGATTTCAACTTTTTTCAATTTTACCCCCGTGGGATATATATTCTACCCACAGACATTTGGAACTCTCCTGGTGTACCCTCACACATACTATTCCCTCATTTAGTGGATATTTTCACAAAAAAGTGAAATTTTCAAAAATCCAGAAAATTGGCTGAAAACAACTAAATATCAAAGACTCCTTGGGCGAATCGCTCTGGAACTGAAATTGGAACACTCACTGACATTTCCCCTATCTGAAAGTATGATAAATGCCGGAAAAATGTCTAAGTCCAAAAAAAAAATTTTTTTCAACTTTTTTCAATTTTACCGACGTGGGATATATATTCTACCCACACACATTTGGAACTCTCCTGGTGTACCCTCACACATACTATTCCCTCATTTAGTGGATATTTTCACAAAAAAGTGAAATTTTCAAAAATCCAGAAAATTGGCGGAAAACAACTAAATATCAAGGACTCCTTTTGCGAATCGCTCTGGAATTGAAATCGGAACGCTCACTGACATTTCCCCTATCTGAAAGTCTGATAAACGCCAGAAAAATAACTAAGTCCAAAAAAAAATGTTTTCAACTTTTTTCAATTTTACCCCCGTGGGATATATATTCTACCCTCACACATATTATTCCCTCATTTAGTGGATATTTTCACAAAAAAAGTGAAATTTTCAAAAATCCAGAAAATTGGCGGAAAACAACTAAATATCAAGGACTCCTTTTGCGAATCGCTCTGGAATTGAAATCGGAACGCTCACTGACATTTCCCCTATCTGAAAGTCTGATAAACGCCAGAAAAATAACTAAGTCCAAAAAAAAATGTTTTCAACTTTTTTCAATTTTACCCCCGTGGGATATATATTCTACCCTCACACATATTATTCCCTCATTTAGTGGATATTTTCACAAAAAAAGTGAAATTTTCAAAAATCCAGAAAATTGGCTGAAAACGACTAAATATCAAGGACTCATTGGGCGAATCGCTCTGGAACTGAAATTGGAACACTCACTGACATTTGCCCTATCTGAAACTCTGATAAACGCCGGAAAAATGACTAAATACAAAAAAAAATGATTTCAACTTTTTTCAATTTTACCCCCGTGGGATATATATTCTACCCTCACACATATTATTCCCTCATTTAGTGGATATTTTCACAAAAAAGTGACATTTTCAAAAATTCAGAAAATTGGCTGAAAACGACTAAATATCAAGGACTCATTGGGTGAATCGCTCTGGAACTGAAATCGGAACTCTCACTGACATTTCCCCTATCTGAAAGTCTGATAAATGCCGGAAAAATGACAAAGTCCAAAAAAAAAAATTTTTCAACTTTTTTCAATTTTACGCCCGTGGGATATATATTCTACCCACACACATTTGGAACTCTCCTGGTGTACCCTCACACATACTATTCCCTCATTTAGTAGATATTTTCACAAAAAAGTGAAATTTTCAAAAATCCAGAAAATTGGCTGAAAACGACTAAATATCAAGGACTCATTGGGCGAATCACTCTGGAACTGAAATCGGAACGCTCACTGACATTTGCCCTATCTGAAAGTCTGATAAACGCCGGATAAATGACTAAGTCCAAAAAAAAATGATTTCAACTTTTTTCAATTTTACCCCCGTGGGATATATATTCTACCCTCACACATATTATTCCCTCATTTAGTGGATATTTTCACAAAAAAAGTGAAATTTTCAAAAATCCAGAAAATTGGCTGAAAACGACTAAATATCAAGGACTCATTGGGCGAATCGCTCTGGAACTGAAATTGGAACACTCTCTGACATTTGCCCTATCTGAAAGTCTGATAAACGCCGGATAAATGACTAAGTCCAAAAAAAAATGATTTCAACTTTTTTCAATTTTACCCCCGTGGGATATATATTCTACCCTCACACATATTATTCCCTCATTTAGTGGATATTTTCACAAAAAAGTGACATTTTCAAAAATCCAGAAAATTGGCTGAAAACGACTAAACATCAAGGACTCATTGGGCGAATCGCTCTGGAACTGAAATTGGAACACTCACTGACATTTGCCCTATCTGAAAGTCTGATAAACGCCGGAAAAATGACTAAGTTCAAAAAAAAATGTTTTCAACTTTTTTCAATTTTACCCCCGTGGGATATATATTCTACCCTCACACATATTATTCCCTCATTTAGTGGATATTTTCACAAAAAAGTGACATTTTCAAAAATCCAGAAAATTGGCTGAAAACGACTAAATATCAAGGACTCATTGGGCGAATCGCTCTGGAACTGAAATCGGAACTCTCACTGACATTTCCCCTATCTGAAAGTCTGATAAACGCCGGAGAAATGACTGAGTCCAAAAAAAAATTTTTTTTAAACTTTTTTCAATTTTTCCCCCGTGGGATATATATTCTACCCACACGCATTTGGAAATCTCCTGGTGTACCCACACACATATTATTCTCTCATTTAGTGGATATTTTCACAAAAAAGTGAAATTTTCAAAAATCCAGAAAATTGGCTGAAAACGACTAAATATCAAGGACACATTGGGCGAATCGCTCTGGAACTGAAATCGGAACGCTCACTGACATTTCCCCTATCTGAAAGTCTGATAAACGCCGGAAAAATGTCAGTCCACAAAAAAAATGTTTTCAACTTTTTTCAATTTTACCCCCGTGGGATATATATTCTACCCACACACATTTGGAACTCTCCTGGGGTACCCTCACACATATTATTCCCTCATTTAGTGGATATTTTCACAAAAAAGAGAAATTTTCAAAAATCCAGAAAATTGGCTGAAAATGACTAAATATCAAGGACTCATTGGTCGAATAGCTCTGGAATTGAAATCGGAACGCTCACTGACATTTCCCCTATCTGAAAGTCTGATAAACGCCGGAAAAATGACTAAGTCCAAAAAAAATTTTTTTTCAACTTTTTTCAATTTTACCCCGTGGGATATATATTCTACCCACACACATTTGGAACTCTCCTGGGGTACCCTGACACATATTATTCCCTCATTTAGTGGATATTTTCCCAAAAAAGTGAAATTTTCAAAAATCCAGAAAATTGGCTGAAAATGACTAAATATCAAGGACTCATTGGGCGAATCGCTCTGGAACTGAAATCGGAACACTCACTGACATTTCCCCTATCTGAAAGTCTGATAAATGCCGGAAAAATGACTAAGTCCAAAAAAAATTTTTTTTCAACTTTTTTCAATTTTACCCCCGTGAGATATATATTCTACCCACACACATTTGGAACTCTCCTGGGGTACCCTCACACATATTATTCCCTCATTTAGTGGATATTTTCACAAAAAAGTGAAATTTTCAAAAATCCAGAAAATTGGCTGAAAATGACTAAATATGAAGGACACATTGGGCGAATCGCTCTGGAACTGAAATCGGAACGCTCACTGACATTTCCCCTATCTGAAAGTCTGATAAACGCCGGAAAAATGACTAAGTCCAAAAAAAAATGTTTTCAACTTTTTTCAATTTTACCCCCGTGGGATATATATTCTAAACTCAAACATATTATTCCATCATTTAGTGAATATTTTCACAAAAAAGTGAAATTTTCAAAAATTCAGAAAATTGGCTGAAAACGACTAAATATCAAGGACTCATTGGGCGAATCACTCTGGAACTGAAATTGGAACGCTCACTGACATTTCCCCTATCTGAAAGTCTGATAAACGCCGGAGAAATGACTAAGTACAATAAAAAAATGTTTTCAACTTTTTTCAATTTTACCCCTTGGGATATATATTCTACCCACACACATTTGGAACTCTCCTGGGTTACCCACACACATATTATTCCCTCATTTAGTGGATATTTTCACAAAAAAGTGAAATTTTCAAAAATCCAGAAAATTGGCTGAAAACGACTAAATATCAAGGACTCATTGGGTGAATCGCTCTGGAATTGAAATCGGAACGCTCACTGACATTTCCCCTATCTGAAAGTTTGATAAATGCCAAAAAATTACTAAGTCGAAAAAAAAAATTTTTTTCAACTTTTTTCAATTTTTCCACCGTGGGATATATATTCTACCCACACACATTTGGATCTCTCCTGGGGTACCCTCACACATATTATTCCCTCATTTAGTGGATATTTTCACAAAAAAGTGAAATTTTCAAAAATCCAGAAAATTGGCTGAAAACAACTAAATATCATAGACTCATTGGGCGAATCGCTCTGGAACTGAAATTGGAACACTCACTGACATTTCCCCTATCTGAAAGTCTGATAAACGCCGGAAAAATGACTAAGTCCAAAAAAAAATGTTTTCAACTTTTTTCAATTTTACCCCCGTGGGATATATATTCTACCCTCACACATATTATTCCCTCATTTAGTGGATATTTTCAAAAAAAAGTGAAATTTGCAAAAATCCAGAAAATTGGCTAATAACGACTAAATATCAAGGACACATTGGGCGAATCGCTCTGGAACTGAAATCGGAACGCTCACTGACATTTCCCCTATCTGAAAGTCTGATAAACGCCGGAAATATGACTAAGTCCAAAAAAAAATGTTTTCAACTTTTTTCAATTTTACCCGCGTGGGATATATATTCTACCCTTAAACATATTATTCCCTCATTTAGTGGATATTTTCACAAAAAAGTGAAATTTTCAAAAATCCAGAAAATTGGCTGAAAATGAATAAATATCAAGGACTCATTGGGCGAATCACTCTGGAACTAAAATCGGAACGCTCACTGACATTTCCCCTATCTGAAAGTCTGATAAACGCCGGAGAAATGACTAAGTACAAAAAAAAAATGTTTTCAACTTTTTTCAATTTTACCCCCATGGGATATATATTCTACCCACACACATTTGGAACTCTCCTGGGGTACCCTCACACATATTATTCTCTCATTTAGTGGATATTTTCACAAAAAAGTGAAATTTTCAAAAATCCATAAAATTGGCTGAAAACGACTAAATATCAAGGACTCATTGAGCTAATCGCTCTGAAATTGAAATCGGAACGCTAACTGACATTTCCCCTATCTGAAAGTCTGATAAACGCCGGAAAAATGACTAAGTCCAAAAAAAAATGTTTTCAACTTTTTTCAATTTTACCCCTTGGGATATATATTCTACCCATACACATTTGGAACTCTCCTGGGGTACCCACACACATATTATTCCCTCATTTAGTGGATATTTTCACAAAAAAGTGAAATTTTCAAAAATACAGAAAATTGGCTGAAAACGACTAAATATCAAGGACTCATTGGGCGAATCGCACTGGA
Organism: Phyllobates terribilis; assembly: GCF_046119375.1. Classification (NCBI taxonomy): domain Eukaryota; kingdom Metazoa; phylum Chordata; class Amphibia; order Anura; family Dendrobatidae; genus Phyllobates; species Phyllobates terribilis. The sequence goes on from NW_027363331.1 coordinate 1,027,838, forward strand.
ACTGAAATTGGAACACTCACTGACATTTCCCCTATCTGAAAGTCTGATAAACGCCGGAAAAATGAGTAAGTCCAAAAAAAAAATGATTTCAACTTTTTTCAATTTTAAACCCGTGGGATATATATTCTACCCTCACAAATATTATTCCCTCATTTAGTGGATATTTTCACAAAAAAGTGAAATTTTCAAAAATCCAGAAAATTGGCTGAAAATGACTAAATATCAAGGACTCATTGGGCGAATCGCTCTGGAACTGAAATCGGAACACTCACTGACATTTCCCCTATCTGAAAGTCTGATAAATGCCGGAAAAATGACTAAGTCCAAAAAAAAATTTTTTTCAACTTTTTTCAATTTTACCCCCGTGGGATATATATTCTACCCACACACATTTGGAACTCTCCTGGGGTACCCTCACACATATTATTCCCTCATTTAGTGGATATTTTCACAAAAAAGTGACATTTTCAAAAATCCAGAAAATTGGCTGAAAATGACTAAATATCAAGGACACATTGGGCGAATCGCTCTGGAACTGAAATCGGAATGCTCACTGACATTTCCCCTATCTGAAAGTCTGATAAACGCCGGAAAAATGACTAAGTCCAAAAAAAAATGTTTTCATCTTTTTTCAATTTTACCCCCGTGGGATATATATTCTAAACTCAAACATATTATTCCTTCATTTAGTGGATATTTTCACAAAAAAGTGAAATTTTCAAAAATCCATAAAATTGGCTGAAAACGACTAAATATCAAGGACTCATTGGGCGAATCGCTCTGGAACTGAAATCGGAACGCTCACTGACATTTCCCCTATCTGAATGTCTGATAAACGCCGGAAAAATGACTAAGTCCAAAAAAAAAATGTTTTCAACTTTTTTCAATTTTACCCCCGTGGGATATATATTCTACCCACACACATTTGGAACTCTCCTGGGGTACCCTCACACATATTATTCCCTCATTTAGTGGATATTTTCACAAAAAAGTGAAATTTTCAAAAATACAGAAAATTGGCTGAAAACGACTAAATATCAAGGACTCATTGGGCGAATCGCTCTGGAATTGAAATCGTAACGCTCACTGACATTTCCCCTATCTGAAAGTCTGATAAACGCCGGAAAAATGACTAAGTCCAAAAAAAAATGTTTTCAACTTTTTTCAATTTTACCCCCGTGGGATATATATTCTACCCTCACACATATTATTCCCTCATTTAGTGGATATTTTCACAAAAAAGTGAAATTTTCAAAAATCCAGAAAATTGGCTGAAAACAACTAAATATCATAGACTCATTGGGCGAATCGCACTGAAACTGAAATTGGAACACTCACTGACATTTCCCCTATCTGAAAGTCTGATAAACGCCGGAAAAATGAGTAAGTCCAAAAAAAAAATGATTTCAACTTTTTTCAATTTTAAACCCGTGGGATATATATTCTACCCTCACAAATATTATTCCCTCATTTAGTGGATATTTTCACAAAAAAGTGAAATTTTCAAAAATCCAGAAAATTGGCTGAAAATGACTAAATATCAAGGACTCATTGGGCGAATCGCTCTGGAACTGAAATCGGAACACTCACTGACATTTCCCCTATCTGAAAGTCTGATAAATGCCGGAAAAATGACTAAGTCCAAAAAAAATTTTTTTCAACTTTTTTCAATTTTACCCCCGTGGGACATATATTCTACCCACACACATTTGGAACTCTCCTGGGGTACCCACACACATATTATTCCCTCATTTAGTGGATATTTTCACAAAAAAGTGAAATTTTCAAAAATCTAGAAAATTGGCTGAAAATGACTAAATATCAAGGACACATTGGGCGAATCGCTCTGGAACTGAAATCGGAACGCTCACTGACATTTCCCCTATCTGAAAGTCTGATAAACGCCGGAAAAATGACTAAGTCCAAAAAAAAATTTTTTCATCTTTTTTCAATTTTACCCCCGTGGGATATATATTCTACCCACACACATTTGGAACTCTCCTGGGGTACCCACACACATATTATTCCCTCATTTAGTGGATATTTTCACAAAAAAGTGAAATTTTCAAAAATACAGAAAATTGGCTGAAAACGACTAAATATCAAGGACTCATTGGGCGAATCGCACTGGAACTGAAATTGGAACACTCACTGACATTTCCCCTATCTGAAAGTCTGATAAACGCCGGAAAAATGAGTAAGTCCAAAAAAAAAATGATTTCAACTTTTTTCAATTTTAAACCCGTGGGATATATATTCTACCCTCACAAATATTATTCCCTCATTTAGTGGATATTTTCACAAAAAAGTGAAATTTTCAAAAATCCAGAAAATTGGCTGAAAATGACTAAATATCAAGGACTCATTGGGCGAATCGCTCTGGAACTGAAATCGGAACACTCACTGACATTTCCCCTATCTGAAAGTCTGATAAATGCCAGAAAAATGACTAAGTCCAAAAAAAATTTTTTTCAACTTTTTTCAATTTTACCCCCGTGGGACATATATTCTACCCACACACATTTGGAACTCTCCTGGGGTACCCACACACATATTATTCCGTCATTTAGTGGATATTTTCACAAAAAAGTGAAATTTTCAAAAATCCAGAAAATTGGCTGAAAACGACTAAATATCAAGGACTCAATGGGCGAATCGCTCTGGAATTGAAATCGGAACGCTCACTGACATTTCCCCTATCTGAAAGTCTGATAAACGCAGGAAAAATGACTAAGTCCAAAAAAAATTTTTTTTCAACTTTTTTCAATTTTACCCCGTGGGATATATATTCTACCCACACACATTTGGAACTCTCCTGGGGTACCCTGACACATATTATTCCCTAATTTAGTGGATATTTTCCCAAAAAAGTGAAATTTTCAAAAATCCAGAAAATTGGCTGAAAATGACTAAATATCAAGGACTCATTGGGCGAATCGCTCTGGAACTGAAATCGGAACACTCACTGACATTTCCCCTATCTGAAAGTCTGATAAATGCCGGAAAAATGACTAAGTCCAAAAAAAAATTTTTTTCAACTTTTTTCAATTTTACCCCCGTGGGATATATATTCTACCCACACACATTTGGAACTCTCCTGGGGTACCCTCACACATATTATTCCCTCATTTAGTGGATATTTTCACAAAAAAGTGACATTTTCAAAAATCCAGAAAATTGGCTGAAAATGACTAAATATCAAGGACACATTGGGCGAATCGCTCTGGAACTGAAATCGGAACGCTCACTGACATTTCCCCTATCTGAAAGTCTGATAAACGCCGGAAAAATGACTAAGTCCAAAAAAAAATTTTTTCATCTTTTTTCAATTTTACCCCCGTGGGATATATATTCTAAACTCAAACATATTATTCCTTCATTTAGTGGATATTTTCACAAAAAAGTGAAATTTTCAAAAATTCAGAAAATTGGCTGAAAATGACTAAATATCAGGGACTCATTGGGCGAATCACTCTGGAACTGAAATTGGAACGCTCACTGACATTTCCCCTATCTGAAAGTCTGATAAACGCCGGAGAAATGACTAAGTACAATAAAAAAATGTTTTCAACTTTTTTCAATTTTACTCCTTGGGATATATATTCTACCCACACGCATTTGGAACTCTCCTGGGTTACCCACACACATATTATTCCCTCATTTAGTGGATATTTTCACAAAAAAGTGAAATTTTCAAAAATCCATAAAATTGGCTGAAAACGACTAAATATCAAGGACTCATTGGGCGAATCGCTCTGGAACTGAAATCGGAACGCTCACTGACATTTCCCCTATCTGAATGTCTGATAAACGCCGGAAAAATGACTAAGTCCAAAAAAAAAATGTTTTCAACTTTTTTCAATTTTACCCCCGTGGGATATATATTCTACCCACACACATTTGGAACTCTCCTGGGGTACCCTCACACATATTATTCCCTCATTTAGTGGATATTTTCACAAAAAAGTGAAATTTTCAAAAATCCAGAAAATTGGCTGAAAACGACTAAATATCAAGGACTCATTGGGCGAATCGCTCTGGAATTGAAATCGTAACGCTCACTGACATTTCCCCTATCTGAAAGTCTGATAAACGCCGGAAAAATGACTAAGTCCAAAAAAAAATGTTTTCAACTTTTTTCAATTTTACCCCCGTGGGATATATATTCTACCCTCACACATATTATTCCCTCATTTAGTGGATATTTTCACAAAAAAGTGAAATTTTCAAAAATCCAGAAAATTGGCTGAAAACAACTAAATATCATAGACTCATTGGGCGAATCGCACTGGAACTGAAATTGGAACACTCACTGACATTTCCCCTATCTGAAAGTCTGATAAACGCCGGAAAAATGAGTAAGTCCAAAAAAAAAATGATTTCAACTTTTTTCAATTTTAAACCCGTGGGATATATATTCTACCCTCACAAATATTATTCCCTCATTTAGTGGATATTTTCACAAAAAAGTGAAATTTTCAAAAATCCAGAAAATTGGCTGAAAATGACTAAATATCAAGGACTCATTGGGCGAATCGCTCTGGAACTGAAATCGGAACACTCACTGACATTTCCCCTATCTGAAAGTCTGATAAATGCCGGAAAAATGACTAAGTCCAAAAAAAATTTTTTTCAACTTTTTTCAATTTTACCCCCGTGGGACATATATTCTACCCACACACATTTGGAACTCTCCTGGGGTACCCACACACATATTATTCCCTCATTTAGTGGATATTTTCACAAAAAAGTGAAATTTTCAAAAATCCAGAAAATTGGCTGAAAACGACTAAATATCAAGGACTCATTGGGCGAATCGCTCTGGAATTGAAATCGGAACGCTCACTGACATTTCCCCTATCTGAAAGTCTGATAAACGCAGGAAAAATGACTAAGTCCAAAAAAAATTTTTTTTCAACTTTTTTCAATTTTACCCCGTGGGATATATATTCTACCCACACACATTTGGAACTCTCCTGGGGTACCTTGACACATATTATTCCCTAATTTAGTGGATATTTTCCCAAAAAAGTGAAATTTTCAAAAATCTAGAAAATTGGCTGAAAATGACTAAATATCAAGGACACATTGGGCGAATCGCTCTGGAACTGAAATCGGAACGCTCACTGACATTTCCCCTATCTGAAAGTCTGATAAACGCCGGAGAAATGACTAAGTACAATAAAAAAATGTTTTCAACTTTTTTCAATTTTACTCCTTGGGATATATATTCTACCCACACGCATTTGGAACTCTCCTGGGTTACCCACACACATATTATTCCTCATTTAGTGGATATTTTCACAAAAAAGTGAAATTTTCAAAAATCCAGAAAATTGGCTGAAAACGACTAAATATCAAGGACTCATTGGGCGAATCGCTCTGGAATTGAAATCGGAACGCTCACTGACATTTCCCCTATCTGAAAGTCTGATAAACGCCGGAAAAATGACTAAGTCCAAAAAAAATTTTTTTTCAACTTTTTTCAATTTTACCCCGTGGGATATATATTCTACCCACACACATTTGGAACTCTCCTGGGGTACCCTGACACATATTATTCCCTCATTTAGTGGATATTCTCACAAAAAAGTGAAATTTTCAAAAATCCAGAAAATTGGCTGAAAACGACTAAATATCAAGGACTCATTGGGCGAATCGCTCTGGAACTGAAATCGGAACGCTCACTGACATTTCCCCTATCTGAAAGTCTGATAAACGCCGGAAAAATGACTAAGTCCAAAAAAAAATTTTTTCATCTTTTTTCAATTTTACCCCCGTGGGATATATATTCTAAACTCAAACATATTATTCCTTCATTTAGTGGATATTTTCACAAAAAAGTGAAATTTTCAAAAATTCAGAAAATTGGCTGAAAATGACTAAATATCAGGGACTCATTGGGCGAATCACTCTGGAACTGAAATTGGAACGCTCACTGACATTTCCCCTATCTGAAAGTCTGATAAACGCCGGAGAAATGACTAAGTACAATAAAAAAATGTTTTCAACTTTTTTCAATTTTACTCCTTGGGATATATATTCTACCCACACGCATTTGGAACTCTCCTGGGTTACCCACACACATATTATTCCCTCATTTAGTGGATATTTTCACAAAAAAGTGAAATTTTCAAAAATCCATAAAATTGGCTGAAAACGACTAAATATCAAGGACTCATTGGGCGAATCGCTCTGGAACTGAAATCGGAACGCTCACTGACATTTCCCCTATCTGAATGTCTGATAAACGCCGGAAAAATGACTAAGTCCAAAAAAAAAATGTTTTCAACTTTTTTCAATTTTACCCCCGTGGGATATATATTCTACCCACACACATTTGGAACTCTCCTGGGGTACCCTCACACATATTATTCCCTCATTTAGTGGATATTTTCACAAAAAAGTGAAATTTTCAAAAATCCAGAAAATTGGCTGAAAACGACTAAATATCAAGGACTCATTGGGCGAATCGCTCTGGAATTGAAATCGTAACGCTCACTGACATTTCCCCTATCTGAAAGTCTGATAAACGCCGGAAAAATGACTAAGTCCAAAAAAAAATGTTTTCAACTTTTTTCAATTTTACCCCCGTGGGATATATATTCTACCCTCACACATATTATTCCCTCATTTAGTGGATATTTTCACAAAAAAGTGAAATTTTCAAAAATCCAGAAAATTGGCTGAAAACAACTAAATATCATAGACTCATTGGGCGAATCGCACTGGAACTGAAATTGGAACACTCACTGACATTTCCCCTATCTGAAAGTCTGATAAACGCCGGAAAAATGAGTAAGTCCAAAAAAAAAATGATTTCAACTTTTTTCAATTTTAAACCCGTGGGATATATATTCTACCCTCACAAATATTATTCCCTCATTTAGTGGATATTTTCACAAAAAAGTGAAATTTTCAAAAATCCAGAAAATTGGCTGAAAATGACTAAATATCAAGGACTCATTGGGCGAATCGCTCTGGAACTGAAATCGGAACACTCACTGACATTTCCCCTATCTGAAAGTCTGATAAATGCCGGAAAAATGACTAAGTCCAAAAAAAATTTTTTTCAACTTTTTTCAATTTTACCCCCGTGGGACATATATTCTACCCACACACATTTGGAACTCTCCTGGGGTACCCACACACATATTATTCCCTCATTTAGTGGATATTTTCACAAAAAAGTGAAATTTTCAAAAATCCAGAAAATTGGCTGAAAACGACTAAATATCAAGGACTCATTGGGTGAATCGCTCTGGAATTGAAATCGGAACGCTCACTGACATTTCCCCTATCTGAAAGTCTGATAAACGCCGGAGAAATGACTAAGTACAATAAAAAAATGTTTTCAACTTTTTTCAATTTTACTCCTTGGGATATATATTCTACCCACACGCATTTGGAACTCTCCTGGGTTACCCACACACATATTATTCCTCATTTAGTGGATATTTTCACAAAAAAGTGAAATTTTCAAAAATCCAGAAAATTGGCTGAAAACGACTAAATATCAAGGACTCATTGGGCGAATCGCTCTGGAATTGAAATCGGAACGCTCACTGACATTTCCCCTATCTGAAAGTCTGATAAACGCCGGAAAAATGACTAAGTCCAAAAAAAATTTTTTTTCAACTTTTTTCAATTTTACCCCGTGGGATATATATTCTACCCACACACATTTGGAACTCTCCTGGGGTACCCTGACACATATTATTCCCTCATTTAGTGGATATTCTCACAAAAAAGTGAAATTTTCAAAAATCCAGAAAATTGGCTGAAAACGACTAAATATCAAGGACTCATTGGGCGAATCACTCTGGAACTGAAATTGGGACGCTCACTGACATTTCCCCTATCTGAAAGTCTGATAAACGCCGGAAAAATGACTAAGTCCAAAAAAAAATGTTTTCAACTTTTTTCAATTTTACCCCCGTGGGATATATATTCTACCCTCACACATATTATTCCCTCATTTAGTGGATATTTTCACAAAAAAGTGAAATTTTCAAAAATCCAGAAAATTGGCTGAAAACAACTAAATATCATAGACTCATTGGGCGAATCGCACTGGAACTGAAATTGGAACACTCACTGACATTTCCCCTATCTGAAAGTCTGATAAACGCCGGAAAAATGAGTAAGTCCAAAAAAAAAATGATTTCAACTTTTTTCAATTTTAAACCCGTGGGATATACATTCTACCCTCACAAATATTATTCCCTCATTTAGTGGATATTTTCACAAAAAAGTGAAATTTTCAAAAATCCAGAAAATTGGCTGAAAATGACTAAATATCAAGGACTCATTGGGCGAATCGCTCTGGAACTGAAATCGGAACACTCACTTACATTTCCCCTATCTGAAAGTCTGATAAATGCCGGAAAAATGACTGAGTCCAAAAAAAAATTTTTTTCAACTTATTTCAATTTTACCCCCGTGGGATATATATTCTACCCACACACATTTGGAACTCTCCTGGGGTACCCTCACACATATTATTCCCTCATTTAGTGGATATTTTCACAAAAAAGTGAAATTTTCAAAAATCCAGAAAATTGGCTGAAAACGACTAAATATCAAGGACTCATTGGGCGAATCGCTCTGGAATTGAAATCGGAACACTCACTGACATTTCCCCTATCTGAAAGTCTGATAAACGGAGGAAAAATGACTATGTCCAAAAAAAATTTTTTTTCAACTTTTTTCAATTTTACCCCGTGGGATATATATTCTACCCACACACATTTGGAACTCTCCTGGGGTACCCTGACACATATTATTCCCTAATTTAGTGGATATTTTCCCAAAAAAGTGAAATTTTCAAAAATCCAGAAAATTGGCTGAAAATGACTAAATATCAAGGACTCATTGGGCGAATCGCTCTGGAACTGAAATCGGAACACTCACTGACATTTCCCCTATCTGAAAGTCTGATAAATGCCGGAAAAATGACTAAGTTCAAAAAAAAATTTTTTTCAACTTTTTTCAATTTTACCCCCGTGGGATATATATTCTACCCACACACATTTGGAACTCTCCTGGGGTACCCTCACACATATTATTCCCTCATTTAGTGGATATTTTCACAAAAAAGTGACATTTTCAAAAATCCAGAAAATTGGCTGAAAATGACTAAATATCAAGGACACATTGGGCGAATCGCTCTGGAACTGAAATCTTAACGCTCACTGACATTTCCCCTATCTGAAAGTCTGATAAACGCCGGAAAAATGACTAAGTCCAAAAAAAAATTTTTTCATCTTTTTTCAATTTTACCCCCGTGGGATATATATTCTAAACTCAAACATATTATTCCATCATTTAGTGGATATTTTCACAAAAAAGTGAAATTTTCAAAAATTCAGAAAATTGGCTGAAAATGACTAAATATCAAGGACTCATTGGGCGAATCACTCTGGAACTGAAATTGGAACGCTCACTGACATTTCCCCTATCTGAAAGTCTGATAAACGCCGGAGAAATGACTAAGTACAATAAAAAAATGTTTTCAACTTTTTTCAATTTTACTCCTTGGGATATATATTCTACCCACACGCATTTGGAACTCTCCTGGGTTACCCACACACATATTATTCCCTCATTTAGTGGATATTTTCACAAAAAAGTGAAATTTTCAAAAATCCAGAAAATTGGCTGAAAACGACTAAATATCAAGGACTCATTGGGCGAATCGCTCTGGAATTGAAATCGGAACGCTCACTGACATTTCCCCTATCTGAAAGTCTGATAAACGCCGGAAAAATGACTAAGTCCAAAAAAAATTTTTTTTCAACTTTTTTCAATTTTACCCCGTGGGATATATATTCTACCCACACACATTTGGAACTCTCCTGGGGTACCCTGACACATATTATTCCCTCATTTAGTGGATATTCTCACAAAAAAGTGAAATTTTCAAAAATCCAGAAAATTGGCTGAAAACGACTAAATATCAAGGACTCATTGGGCGAATCACTCTGGAACTGAAATTGGGACGCTCACTGACATTTCCCCTCTCTGAAAGTCTGATAAACGCCGGAGAAATGACTAAGTACAAAAAAAAAATGTTTTCAACTTTTTTCAATTTTACCCCCATGGGATATATATTCTACCCTCACACATATTATTCCATCATTTAGTGGATATTTTCACAAAAAAGTGAAATTTTCAAAAATTCAGAAAATTGGCTGAAAACGACTAAATATCAAGGACTCATTGGGCGAATCACTCTGGAACTGAAATTGGAACGCTCACTGACATTTCCCCTATCTGAAAGTCTGATAAACGCTGGAGAAATGACTAAGTACAAAAAAAAAATGTTTTCAACTTTTTTCAATTTTACCCCCATGGGATATATATTCTACCCACACACATTTGGAACTCTCCTGGGGTACCCTCACACATATTATTCCCTCATTTAGTGGATATTTTCACAAAAAAGTGAAATTTTCAAAAATCCATAAAATTGGCTGAAAACGACTAAATATCAAGGACTCATTGGGCGAATCGCTCTGGAACTGAAATCGGAACGCTCACTGACATTTCCCCTATCTGAATGTCTGATAAACGCCGGAAAAATGACTAAGTCCAAAAAAAAAATGTTTTCAACTTTTTTCAATTTTACCCCCGTGGGATATATATTCTACCCACACACATTTGGAACTCTCCTGGGGTACCCTCACACATATTATTCCCTCATTTAGTGGATATTTTCACAAAAAAGTGAAATTTTCAAAAATCCAGAAAATTCCCTGAAAACGACTAAATATCAAGGACTCATTGGGCGAATCGCTCTGGAATTGAAATCGGAACGCTCACTGACATTTCCCCTATCTGAAAGTCTGATAAACGGAGGAAAAATGACTATGTCCAAAAAAAATTTTTTTTCAACTTTTTTCAATTTTACCCCGTGGGATATATATTCTACCCACACACATTTGGAACTCTCCTGGGGTACCCTGACACATATTATTCCCTAATTTAGTGGATATTTTCCCAAAAAAGTGAAATTTTCAAAAATCCAGAAAATTGGCTGAAAATGACTAAATATCAAGGACTCATTGGGCGAATCGCTCTGGAACTGAAATCGGAACACTCACTGACATTTCCCCTATCTGAAAGTCTGATAAATGCCGGAAAAATGACTAAGTCCAAAAAAAAATTTTTTTCAACTTTTTTCAATTTTACCCCCGTGGGATATATATTCTACCCACACACATTTGGAACTCTCCTGGGGTACCCTCACACATATTATTCCCTCATTTAGTGGATATTTTCACAAAAAAGTGACATTTTCAAAAATCCATAAAATTGGCTGAAAACGACTAAATATCAAGGACTCATTGGGCGAATCGCTCTGGAACTGAAATCGGAACGCTCAATGACATTTCCCCTATCTGAATGTCTGATAAACGCCGGAAAAATGACTAAGTAGAAAAAAAAAATGTTTTCAACTTTTTTCAATTTTACCCCCGTGGGATATATATTCTACCCACACACATTTGGAACTCTCCTGGGGTACCCTCACACATATTATTCCCTCATTTAGTGGATATTTTCACAAAAAAGTGAAATTTTCAAAAATCCAGAAAATTGGCTGAAAACGACTAAATATCAAGGACTCATTGGGCGAATCGCTCTGGAATTGAAATCGTAACGCTCACTGACATTTCCCCTATCTGAAAGTCTGATAAACGCCGGAAAAATGACTAAGTCCAAAAAAAAATGTTTTCAACTTTTTTCAATTTTACCCCTGTGGGATATATATTCTACCCTCACACATATTATTCCCTCATTTAGTGGATATTTTCACAAAAAAGTGAAATTTTCAAAAATCCAGAAAATTGGCTGAAAACAACTAAATATCATAGACTCATTGGGCGAATCGCACTGGAACTGAAATTGGAACACTCACTGACATTTCCCCTATCTGAAAGTCTGATAAACGCCGGAAAAATGAGTAAGTCCAAAAAAAAAATGATTTCAACTTTTTTCAATTTTAAACCCGTGGGATATACATTCTACCCTCACAAATATTATTCCCTCATTTAGTGGATATTTTCACAAAAAAGTGAAATTTTCAAAAATCCAGAAAATTGGCTGAAAATGACTAAATATCAAGGACTCATTGGGCGAATCGCTCTGGAACTGAAATCGGAACACTCACTGACATTTCCCCTATCTGAAAGTCTGATAAATGCCGGAAAAATGACTGAGTCCAAAAAAAAATTTTTTTCAACTTATTTCAATTTTACCCCCGTGGGATATATATTCTACCCACACACATTTGGAACTCTCCTGGGGTACCCTCACACATATTATTCCCTCATTTAGTGGATATTTTCACAAAAAAGTGAAATTTTCAAAAATCCAGAAAATTGGCTGAAAACGACTAAATATCATAGACTCATTGGGCGAATCGCACTGGAACTGAAATTGGAACACTCACTGACATTTCCCCTATCTGAAAGTCTGATAAACGCCGGAAAAATGACTAAGTCCAAAAAAAAAATGATTTCAACTTTTTTCAATTTTACCCCTGTGGGATATATATTCTACCCTCACAAATATTATTCCCTCATTTAGTGGATATTTTCAGAAAAAAGTGAAATTTTCAAAAATCCAGAAAATTGGCTGAAAACGACTCAATATCAAGGACTCATTTTGCGAATCGCTCTGGAACTGAAATCGGAACGCTGACTGACATTTGCCCTATCTGAAAGTCTGATAAACGCCGGAAAAATGACTAAGTCTAAAAAAAAAAATTTTTCAACGTTTTTCAATTTTACCCCGTGGGATATATATTCTACCCACACACATTTGGAACTCTCCTGGGGTACCCTCACACATATTATTCCCTCATTTAGTGGATATTTTCACAAAAAAGTGAAATTTTCAAAAATTCAGAAACTTGGCTGAAAACGAGGAAATATCAAGGACACGATGGGAGAATCGCTCTGAAACTGAAATTGGAACGCTTACTGACATTTGCCCTATCTGAAAGTCTGATAAACGCTGGAAAAATGACTAAGTGCAAATAAAAATTTTTTTTAACCTTTTTCAATTTTACCCCCATGGGATATATATTATACCCACACACATTTGGAACTCTCCTGGGGTACCCTCACACATATTATTCCCTCATTTAGTGAATATTTTCACAAAAAAGTGAAATTTTCAAAAAGTCAGAAAATTGGCTGAAAACGACGATATATCAAGGACTCATCCAGAGAATCTCTCTGGAACTGAAATCGGAATGCTCACTGACATTTCCCCTATCTGAAAGTTTGACAAGCGCCGGAAAAATGACTAAGTCCAAAAAAATAATTTTTTCAACTTTTTTCAATTTTACCACCGTGAGATATATATTCTACACACACACATATGAAACTCTCCTGGGGTACCCTCACACATATTATTCCCTCATTTTGTGGATATTTTCACAAAAAAAGTGAAATTTTCAAAAATCCAGAAAATTTATGAAAACGACTAAATATCAAAGACTCATTGGGCGAATAGCTCTGGAACTGAAATCGGAATGCTCACTGACATTTGCCCTTTCTGAAAGTCTGATAAACGCTGGAAAAATGACAGTCCAAAAAATATTTTTTTTTAACTTTTTTCAATTTTACCCCGTGGGATATATATTCTACCCACACACATTTGGAATTCTCCTGGGGTGCCCTCACACATATTATTCCCTCATTTAGTGGATATTTTCACAAAAAAGTGAAATTTTCAAAAATTCAGAAACTTGGCTCAAAACGAGGACATATCAAGGACTCGAAGGGAGAATCGCTCTGAAACTGAAATCAGAATGCTTACTGACATTTCCCCTATCTGAAAGTGTGATAAACGCCGGAAAAATGACTAATTCCAAAAAAAAAAAATTTTTCAACCTTTTTCAATTTTACCCCCGTGGGATATATATTCTACCCACACACATTTGGAACTCTTCTGGGGTACCCTCACACATATTATTCCCTCATTTAGTGGATATTTTCACAAAAAAGTGAAATTTTCAAAAATCCAAAGTATTGGCTGAAAACGACTAAATATCAAGGACTCATTGGGCGAATCGCTCTGGAACTGAAATCGGAAGGCTCACTGACATTTGCCCTATCTGAAAGTCTGATAAACGCCGGAAAAATGACTAAGTCTATCAAAAAAAGTTTTTCAACTTTTTTCAATTTTACCCCCGTGGGATATATATTCTACCCACACACATTTGCAAGTTTCCTGGTGTACCCACACATATTATTCCCTCATTTAGTGGATATTTTCACAAAAAAGTGAAATTTTCAAAAATCCAGAAAATTGGCTGAAAACGACGATATATCAAGGACTCATCCAGCGAATCGCTCTGGAACTGAAATCGGAACGCTCACTGACATTTCCCCTATCTGAAAGTCTGATAAACGCTGGAAAATGACTAAGTCCAAAAAAAATTTTTTTTCAACTTTTCTCAATTTTACCCCTGTGGGATATATATTCTACCCACACACATTTGGATCTCTCCTGGGGTACCCTCACACATATTATTCCCTCATTCAGTGAATATTTTCACAAAAAAGTGAAATTTTCAAAAATCCAAAATATTGGCTGAAAACAACTAAATATCAAGGACTCATTGGGCGAATCGCTCTGGAAATGAAATCAGAACGCTCACTGACATTTCCCCTATCTCAAAGTTTGATAAACGCCGGAAAAATGACTTAGTCCAAAAAAATAATTTTTTCAACTTTTTTCAAAATTTACCCCTGTCGGATATATATTCTACCCACACACATTTGCAACTTTCCTGGGGTATCCACACACATATTATTCCCTCATTTAGTGGATATTTTCACAAAAAAGTGAAATTTTCACAAATTCAGAAACTTGGCTGAAAACGAGGAAATATCAAGGACTCATTGGGCGAATCGCTCTGGAACTGAAATCGGAATGCTCACTGACATTTGCCTTATCTGAAAGTCTGATAAACGCCGGAAAAATGACTAAGTCGAAAAAAAAAAATTTTTCAACTTTTTTCAATTTTACCCCCGTGGGATATATATTCTACCCACATACATTTGGAACTCTCCTGGGGTACCCTCACACATATTATTCCCTCATTTAGTGGATATTTTCACAAAAAAGTGAAATTTTCAAAAATCCAAAATAGTGGCTGAAAACTACTAAATATCAAGGACTCATTGGGCGAATCGCTCTGGAACTGAAATCGGAGCGCTCACTGACATTTCCCCTATCTGAAAGTCTGATAAACGCCGGAAAAATGACTAAGTACAAAAAAAATTTTTTTCAACTTTTTTCAATTTTACCCCCGTGGGATATATATTCTACCCACACACATTTGGAACTCTCCTGGGGTACCCTCACACATATTTTTCCCTCATTTAGTGGATATTTTCACAAAAAAGTGAAATTTTCAAAAATTCAGAAAATTGCCTGACAACGACGAAATATGAAGGACACATTCTGCGAATCGCTCTGGAACTGAAATCGGAATGCTCACACCCTAGCTGACTCCCTATCTTAAAGTCTGATAAACGCCGGAAAAATAACTATGTCAAAAAATTTTTATTTTTTACCTTTTTAAATTTTTACCCCCGTGGGATATATATTCTACCCACATACATTGGGTACTCTCCTGGGGTACCCTCACAGATATTATTCCCTCATTTAGTGGATATTTTCACAAAAAAGTGAAATTTTCAAAAATCCAAAATATTGGCTGAAAACGACTAAATATCAAGGACTCATTGGGCGAATCGCTCTGGAACTGAAATCGGAATGCTTACTGACATTCGCCCTACCTGAAAGTCTGATAAACGCCGGAAAAATGAAGACGTCCAAAAAAAAAATGGTTTCAACTTATTTCAATTTTACCCCCGTGGGATATATATTCTACCCACACACATTTGGAACTCTCCTGGGGTACCCTCACACATATTATTCCCTCATTTAGTAAATATTTTCACAAAAAAGTGAAATTTTCAAAAATCCAAAATATTGGCTGAAAACGACTAAATATCAAGGACTCATTGGGCGAATCGCTCTGGAACTGAAATCGGAACGCTCACTGACATTTGCGCTATCTGAAAGTCTGATAAACGCCGGAAAAATGACTAAGTCCCCAAAAAATTTTTTTACAACTTTTTTCAATTTTACCCCGTAGGATATATATTCTACCCACACACTATATTCTACCCACACACATTTGGAACTCTCCTGGGGTACCCTCACACATATTATGCCCTCATTTAGTGGATATTTTCACAAAAAAGTGAAATTTTCAAAAATCCAGAAAATTGGCTGAAAACGACTAAATATCAAGGACTCATTGGGCGAATCGCTCTGGATCTGAAATATGAACGCTTACTGACATTTCCCCTATCTGAAAGTCTGATAAATGCCGGAAAAATTACTAAGTCGAAAAAAAAAATTTTTTAAACTTTTTTCAATTTTACCCCCGTGGGATATATATTCTACCGACACACATTTGGAACTCTCCTGGGGTACCCTCACACATATTATTCTCTCATTTAGTGGATATTTTCACAAAAAGTGAAATTTTCAAAAATCCAGAAAATTGGCTGAAAACGACTAAATAGCAAGGACTCATTGGGCGAATCGCTCTGGAACTGAAATCGGAATGCTCACTGACATTTCCCCTATGTGAAAGTCTGATATTCGCCGGAAAAATGACTAAGTTCAAAAAAAAAATTTTTTCAACTTTTTTCAATTTTACCCCCATGGGATATATATTCTACCCACACACATTTGGGGTACCCTCACACATATTATTCCCTCATTTAGTGGATATTTTCACAAAAAAGTGAAATTTTCAAAAATCCAGAAAATTGGCTGAAAACGACTAAATAACAAGGACTCATTGGGCGAATCGCTCTGGAACTGAAATCTGAACGCTCACTGACATTTCCCCTATCTGAAAGTCTGATAAATGCCGGAAAAATTACTAAGTCCAAAAATAATTTTTTTTAAACTTTTTTCAATTTTACCCCCGTGGGATATATATTCTACCCACACACATTTGGAACTCTCCTGGGGTACCATCAAACATATTATTCTCTCATTTAGTAGATATTTTCACAAAAAAGTGAAGTTTTCAAAAATCCAGAAAATTGGCTGAAAACGACTAAATATCAAGGACTCATTGGGCGAATCACTCTGGAACTGAGATCGGAACGCTCACTGACATTTCCCCTATGTGAAAGTCTGATAAACGCAGGAAAAATGACTAAGTCCAAAAAAAAAATTTTTCAACTTTTTTCAATTTTACCCCCGTGGGATATATATTCTACCCACACACATTTGGAACACTCCTGGAGTACCCTCACACATATTATGCCCTCATTTAGTGGATATTTTCACAAAAAAGTGAAAGTTTCAAAAATCCAGAAAATTGGCTGAAAACGACTAAATAACAAGGACTCATTGGGCGAATCACTCTGGATCTGAAATATGAACGCTTACTGACATTTCCCCTATCTGAAAGTCTGATAAATGCCGGAAAAATTAGTAAGTCGAAAAAAAAATTTTTTTCAACTTTTTTCAATTTTACTCCCGTGGGATATATATTCTACCCACACACATTTGGAACTCTCCTGGGGTACCCTCACACATATTATGCCCTCATTTAGTGGATATTTTCACAAAAAAGTGAAATTTTCAAAAATCCAGAAAATTGGCTGAAAACGACTAAATATCAAGGACTCATTGGGCGAATCGCTCTGGAACTGAAATCTGAACGCTCACTGACATTTGCCCTATCTGAAAGTCTGATAAACTGCCAGAAAAATGACTAAGTCCCCAAAAAATTTTTTTACAACTTTTTTCAATTTTACCCCGTAGGATATATATTCTACCCACACACATTTGGAACTCTCCTGGAGTACCCTCACACATATTATTCCCTCATTTAGTGGATATTTTCACAAAAAAGTGAAATTTTCAAAAATTCAGAAAATTGGCTGAAAACGACTAAATATCAAGGACTCATTGGGCGAATCGCTCTGGAACTGAAATCGGAACGCTCTCTGACATTTGCACTCTCTGAAAGTCTGATAAACGCTGGAAAAATAACTATGTCAAAAATTTTTTATTTTTAACCTTTTTAAATTTTTACCCCCGTGGGATATATATTCTACCCACATACATTGGGTACTCTCCTGGGGTACCCTCACAGATATTATTCCCTCATTTAGTGGATATTTTCACAAAAAAGTGAAATTTTCAAAAATCCAAAATATTGGCTGAAAACGACTAAATATCAAGGACTCATTGGGCGAATCGCTCTGGAACTGAAATTGGAACGCTCACTGACATTTGCCCTGTCTGAAAGTCTGATAAGCACCGGAGAAATGACTAAGTCCAAAAAAAATTTTTTTCAACTTTTTTCAATTTTACAACCGTGGGATATATATTCTACCCACACACATTTGGAACTCTCCTGGGGTACCCTCACACATATTATTCCCTCATTTAGTGGATATTTTCACAAAAAAGGGAAATTTTCAAAAATCCAAAATATTGGCTGAAAACGACTAAATATCAAGGACTCATTGGGCGAATCGCTCTGGAACTGAAATCGGAACGCTCACTGACATTTGCCCTGTCTGAAAGTGTGATAAGCGCCGGAGAAATGACTAAGTCTAAAAAAATTTTTTTTCAACTTTTTCAATTTTACAACCGTGGGATATATATTCTACCCACACACATTTGGAACTCTCCTGGGGTACCCTCACACATATTATTCCCTCATTTAGTGGATATTTTCACAAAAAAGTGAAATTTTCAAAAATCCAAAATATTGGCTGAAAACGACTAAATATCAAGGACTCATTGGGCGAATCGCTCTGGAACTGAAATCGGAACGCTCACTGACATTTGCCCTGTCTGAAAGTCTGATAAGCGCCTGAAAAATGACTAAGTCCAAAAAAAATTTTTTTTCAACTTTTTTCAATTTTACAACCGTGGGATATACAGTGCCTACAAGTAGTATTCAACCCCCTGCAGATTTAGCTGGTTTGATAAGATGCAAATAAGTTAGAGCCTTCAAACTGCAAACGAGAGTAGGTTTTATGAACAGAAGCATAAATCTTACAAACCAAAAAGTTATGTTGCTCAGTTGAATTTTATTAAATTTTAACATAAAAGTGTGGGTCAATTATTATACAACCCCTATGTTTAATATTTTGTGGAATAACCCTTGTTTGCAATTACAGCTAATAATCGTCTTTTATAAGACCTGATCAGGCCGGCACAGGTCTGTGGAGTTATCTTGGCCCACTCCTCCATGCAGATCTTCTCCAAGTTATCTAGGTTCTTTGGGTGTCTCATGTGGACTTTATTCTTGAGCTCCTTCCACAAGTTTTCAATTGGGTTAAGGTCAGGAGACTGACTAGGCCACTCCAACACCTTGACTTTTTCCCTCTTGAACCAGGCCTTGGTTTTCTTGGCTGTGTGCTTTGGGTCGTTGACTTATTGGAAGATGCAATTACGACCCATCTTAAGATCCTTGATGGAGGAGCGGAGGTTCTTGGCCAAAATCTCCATGTAGGCCGTGCTATCCATCTTCCCATGGATGCGGACCAGATGGCCAGGCCCCTTGGCAGAGAAACAGCCCCACAGCATGATGCTGCCACCACCATGCTTGACTGTAGGGATGGTATTCTTGGGGTCGTATGCAGTGCCATCCAGTCTCCAAACGTCACGTGTGTGGTTGGCACCAAAGATCTCGATCTTGGTCTCATCAGACCATAGAACCTTGAACCAGTCTGTCTCAGAGTCCTCCAAGTGATCATGAGCAAACTGTAGACGAGCCTTGACATGACTCTTTGAAAGTAAAGGTACCTTACGGGCTCGTCTGGAACGGAGACCATCGCGGTGGAGTACGTTACTTATGGTATTGACTGAAACCAATGTCCCCACTGCCATGAGATCTTCCCGGAGCTCCTTCTTTGTTGTCCTTGGGATAGCCTTGACTCTTCGGAAAAGCCTGGCCTCGGCACGGGAGGACACTTTCAAAGGCTGTCCTGGCCGTGGAAGGCTAACAGTAGTTCCATAAGCCTTCCACTTACGGATGATGCTCCCAACAGTGGAGACAGGTAGGCCCAACTCCTTGGAAAGGGTTTTGTACCCGTTGCCAGCCTTGTGACCCTCCACGATCTTGTCTCTGATGGCCTTGGAATGCTCCTTTGTCTTTCCCATGTTGACCATGTCTGAGTGCTGTTCACAAGTTTGGGGAGGGTCTTAAATAGTCAGAAAAGGCTGGCAAAAGAGATCTTTAATCCACACATGTGAAGCTCATTATTCTTGGTGCCTGAACTACTTCTTAATACTTTTGGGGGACCAAACAGAATTCTTGTGGTTTGAGGGGTTGAATAATAAATGACACTCTGAATTAACTTTTAAGGTTTCTAAAAAAAAAAAAAAAAAATTTGCTGCAGTGCATTTCCCACTTCCAGTCTGATCTACAGTACAAATGTCACAATGCCAAGTTAATTCCGCATGTGTCAACCAGCTAAATCTGCAGGGGGTTGAATACTACTTGTAGGCACTGTATATTCTACCCACACACATTTGGAACTCTCCTGGGGTACCCTCACACATATTATTCCCTCATTTAGTGAATATTTTCACAAAAAAGTGAAATTTTGAAAAATCCAGAAAATTGGCTGAAAACGACTAAATATCAAGGACTCATTGGGCGAATTGCTCTGGAACCTAAATTGGAAAGCTCACTGACATTTCCCCTATCTGAAAGACTGATAAACGCCGGAAAAATGACTAAGTCCAAAAAAATTTTTTTTCAACTTTTTTCAATTTTACAACCGTGGGATACATATTCTACCCACACACATTAAGAACTCTCCTGGGGTACCCTCACACATATTATTCCCTCATTTAGTGGATATTTTCACAAAAAAGGGAAATTTTCAAAAATCCAAAATTTTGGCTGAAAACGACTAAATATCAAGGACTCATTGGCGAATTGCTCTGGAACTGAAATCGGAACGCTCACTGACATTTGCCCTATCTGAAAGACTGATAAACGGCGGAAAAATGACTAAGTCTAAAAAAAAAATTTTTTCAACTTTTTTTAATTTTACCCCCGTGGGATATATATTCTACCCACACACATTTGGAACTCTTCTGGGGTACCCTCACACATATTATTCCCTCATTTAGTGGATATTTTCACAAAAAAGTGAAATTTTCAAAAATCCAAAATATTGGCTGAAAACGACTAAATATCAAGGACTCATTGGGCGAATCGCTCTGGAACTGAAATCGGAACGCTCACTGACATTTGCCCTATCTGAAAGTCTGATAAACGCTGGAAAAGTGACTAAGTCCAAAAAAAAAATTTTTTCAACTTTTTTCAATTTCACCCCCGTGGGATATATATTCTACCCACACACATTTGTAACTCTGCTGGGGTACCCTCACACATATTATTCCCTCATTTAGTGGATATTTTCACAGAAAAGTGAGATTTTCAAAAATCCAGAAAATTGGCTGAAAACGACTAAATATCAAGGATTCATTGGCGAATCGCTCTGGAACTGAAATCGGAACGCTCACTGACATTTACCCTGTCTGAAAGTCTGATAAGCGCCGGAAAAATGACTAAGTCCAAAAAAAATTTTTTTTCAACTTTTTTCAATTTTACAACCGTGGGATATATATTCTACCCACACACATTTGGAACTCTCCTGGGGTACCCTCACACATATTATTCCCTCATTTAGTGGATATTTTCACAAAAAAGTGAAATTTTCAAAAATCCAAAATATTGGCTGAAAACGACTAAATATCAAGGACTCATTGGGTGAATCGCTCTGGAACTGAAATCGGAACGCTCACTGACATTTGCCCTATCTGAAAGTCTGATAAACGCCGGAAAAATGACTAAGTCCAAAAAAAAAATTTTTTCTACTTTTTTCAATTTTACCCCCGTGGGATATATATTCTACTCACACACATTTGGAACTCTCCTGGGGTACCCTCACACATATTATTCCCTCATTTAGTGGATATTTTCACAAAAAAGTGACATTTTCAAAAATCCAAAAAATTGGCTGAAAACGACTAAATATCAAGGACTCATTGGGCGAATCGCTCTGGAACTGAAATCGGAACGCTCACTGACATTTGCCCTATCTGAAAGTCTGATAAACGCTGGAAAAGTGACTAAGTCCAAAAAAAAAATTTTTCAACTTTTTTCAATATCACCCCCGTAGGGATATATATTCTAACCACACACATTTGGAACTCTGCTGGGGTACCCTCACACATATTATTCCCTCATTTAGTGGATATTTTCACAGAAAAGTGAGATTTTCAAAAATCCAAAAAATTGGCTGAAAACGACTAAATATCAAGGATTCATTGGCGAATTGCTCTGGAACTGAAATCGGAACGCTCACTGACATTTGCCCTGTCTGAAAGTCTGATAAGCGCCGGAAAAATGACTAAGTCCAAAAAAAATTTTTTTTCAACTTTTTTCAATTTTACCCCCGTGGGATATATATTCTACCCACACACATTTGGAACTCTCCTGGGGTACCCTCACACATATTATTCCCTCATTTAGTGGATATTTTCACAAAAAAGTGACATTTTCAAAAATCAAAAAAATTGGCTGAAAACGACTAAATATCAAGGACTCATTTGGCGAATCGCTTTGGAGCTGAAATCGGAACGCTCACTGACATTTGCCCTATCTGAAAGTCTGATAAACGCCGGAAAAATGACTAAAGGCCCTGTCACACATAACGAGATCGCTAGCGAGATCGTTGATACGTCACGGGTTTTGTGACGCAACAGAGACATCGCTAGCGATCTCGCTACGTTTGACATGTAGCAACGATCTGGCCCCTGCTGCGAGATCGTTGATCGTTACAAAGCTTCCTGGACCATTCCTGGGTCGTTGCACTCCCGCTGGGCAGTGTGCATCGCTGTATTTGACACCTAGCCAATGACCTCGTCCAGCGATTCAGAACTGAGACACGTAGGCGTGCATAAATTGGACTTTTCCGCGCCCCTCGTCCCCGATTGGTGGTCGCTACGGCGTTCTCATTTCCGGACGCGCATAAAGAAGGCAACAGAATAGCGATTCCGTCCTTTGTTTCTGACCTCGTGCTTGATTGCAGATCCTACCAGAGTTCTCCGGGCTGTTAATATCCGTTCATTGGACTAGTGCTGATTTTTGCGGATCATTGCAGCGTTCTCCAGCTGTGACTCCGCTTTGAACATATCAGGCATCTTTAGTGAGGTAGGTATTGTTTGAGGTCTCAAATGCGTTTCCATTTTTTATTCTTTTATCACACATTTACCAATTATCTGTTATCTTTGCTTTTCAGGGAGGGAGGGCTTGGCTTCTATCTGTATATATATATGTATGCTTTTGCATGGGCAGATATATTAGGGGTCTCGTGCACACGCACCCACACAGCACGTTTTCTGTCATGCTCACTAACAGAATGGAATATGGTTTTCCATGATATTTTTTATATACAGTTTCAATACTTGTGTTAATTGTTTTGTTGAAAGTGTTCTCATCTTTTCATGTTATGTTTGCAGTTTGCACATCATGGACGACGGGCAGTGTGCTATTGTGGTTGCTGCATTGCTGGTTGAGGAAGCTCGGCCTCAAGATGAGGCACGAGAGCTACAGAGGCGTTCCAAACGAAAGCGTCGCATGTGGACCAGAGAGTGGCTGCAGAAGAGGTCTGAATTGTCCCACATGCAACTTGTAAGAGAGCTTCAGGAGAAGAATCCTCATGATTTCCGCAACTATCTGAGGATGTCAGAGGAATCTTTTAAAGAGTTACTGGAACGAGTTACGCCACGTATTCAACGGAAGGATACAGCGATGCGTGCTGCCATTCCGGCAGATGACAGATTGGCAGTCACACTGAGATTCCTGGCCACCGGACGCTCACTCCAAGACTTGCATTTTTCTGCAGCCATTTCAAGGCCCATGCTCAGTGTTCTAATCCCGGAGACATGTAATGCAATTTACCACAGTCTACGTAGTTACATACAGTTTCCCAACACGGAGGAGGAATGGAAAAAGATTGCCTCTGATTTTGAGCAGCTATGGCAGTTCCCTAACTGTGGTGGAGCTTTGGACGGGAAACATGTCCGAAT
This sequence comes from Phyllobates terribilis, assembly GCF_046119375.1. Lineage (NCBI taxonomy): Eukaryota > Metazoa > Chordata > Amphibia > Anura > Dendrobatidae > Phyllobates > Phyllobates terribilis. Next base: position 1,052,024 of record NW_027363331.1, read on the forward strand.
CACTCAGCCACCAAATAGCGGATCCTATTTTTATAATTATAAGGGCTATTTCAGCATCATCATGATGGCCCTTGTTAATGCCAATTACAAATATATAAATGTAGATGTTGGCATGAACGGCAGGGTTTCTGATGGTGGTGTTTTAGAGCATACACTTTTTGGAGAGCGATTGGACAACTGTGACCTACACTTGCCTCCCAACTCAGAGACTACAGGTAACCTTAATTTTGTTTTTGTCGGCGATGAAGCCTTCCCACTTCATCCCAATCTTATTAAACCATTCCCCCAAAAAAGTCTTACCCAGGAAAGAAGAATTTTCAATTATCGTTTGTCAAGGGCACGTCGTGTTGTTGAAAATGCCTTCGGTATCATGGCCAACCGCTTCAGAGTTTTTCACACGCCAATTAACATGAAGCTTACATCAATAGACTCTTGTTTTGGCCTGTTGCACGCTTCACAACTTTCTTCGTTGACGTGATGCAATTACGTACTGTCCGCCTGGCTTCGTGGACTCTGTGGACCTAGCCAATGGGGAAGTGGAGCTCAGTGAATGGCGTTCAAACGATCCTGCAATTGCAGGCCTTCAACCAGTGGGATATGGCAGAAACACCCAGGATGCGAAGACCAGCTGCGACAACTACTGCCAGTATTTTAACGGTCCTGGTGCTGTTACTTGGCAACATCAGAACTTATAGTGGGCAACTACTGACAATTATACACTACTTTCAGTTTTGTATTGATTTGTGTAATAAACTGTGTTTAACTTTGCAAAAGATTTGTTTATCATTGTTTCAGTAGTAAGGGCCCGTATACACATACGTGTACTACTTCAGGGGCGGACATAGGAATCATGGGAGCTCATAGCAGAAGTTATAATTGGGACCCCCCCACAAAAAAAAAAAAAAAAAAAGGAAATAATTGTTGGGGACACAGAAGAGCAGATCCCACAACCTTCCAGCCTTTCTTCCTTTCTGAACTCCTAGATTCCTCTTTCATAGCCCCATAAAAATGTGATGCCAACAAAAGTGTCCCCCTTAACACAGTATGATACCCCGATGGTGAATTCCTCCTTTTTAGCCTCCACATGCACAGTGTAATGACCCTAATGTATCACATGAGCCATGTATGAGGGAGGTGGAGTCGGAGTCATGGAAATTGAGGAGTCGGTTTGGCTTACCGACTCCGCAGCCCTGTATACCAGGATGGGAGAGCACACAGTATAATGCAGCCCCCCATAGGGTAAAAGGCAGCCCCAGTCCTCCAGTATTATCAGTACTGACTGATTTACAAAAATATATAAATACATACTTACCACTCCTTATTCCCCGCTGCTTCAGTCTCTGCAGCGCGTCTCTCTCATCACGACAGCAGCTGGCAGCTCCACTGTCTGACACAGCGTGGTGCATCATAGCAGCGTTGCCGCTGTTTGATTACCCGCCACCCACCTGCACTGTACTCAGTAATGGCTGCGTGTAGTGTGTTGTGCGGCTGTGCCTTGTAGTAATGCCGCAGCAGGGCCGACTCAAGCACAATTAAAGGCGTTGGCCATGTCTGAACACAGTGGCAGTGGGCGGCGGCGGCAATCAAACAGAGGAGCGTGGGGTACAGAATGGGGGAGACTGCTATGGGGTCTGCTGGCTCACGGGCCCCCTACGGCCGCGGGCCCCATAGCAGTTATGTGGCCTGCCACCAATGGCGGTACGCCACTGTTGTACTCGTATGTATACATACACATCCATATACACATACATATTCAGATACATAAAAATCTACACCGATATCCACACTTATATACAGATAACCAGATATACACACACATACTCACAGACACAGAAGTATGTATACCTATATAAAAATATAGATACATATTTCTACATAAAACCACCTAAACACCAGTGTTCCTGTGTGACCGTCACACTAGAGACACTGCTGCGTTCTACAGATGACGCATTATCAATACAGCGTCTCTAGTCTGACACGCTAATAATTCAAGTCACAGTAGCGTTCTCTAATAAACCGCCGGGTTTATTGGCGACGTTGATGCGTCGTGGGCGTGGTTACCGACGTTCATGCGTCGTGGGCGGGTCTAACGACGTAGTTGCGGCCTAGCTTATTAAGAGCATTATGGCATCCAGGGTCAGGGCATCTCCTTGGGGTGACGCTGAGGTGCGCTACCTTGTGGAGCAACTGGATGCACTGGATTATGAGTGCCACGTGCACTCTGAGCATCCAGTGCTCCATAAGCGGGCGGTGCTGTAGAGGATCGGTCGGGGCCTGGTCCAGAGATTTGGGGTGCAGCGCTCTGCTACCCAAATCCGGAAAAAGCTGGCGGACCTGAAATATAGGTCTGCCGACCGTATCGTCACCATCCGGTCACGGACCCTGCCCCGTCGTGGTGAGTGGTTTTAAAATATGTTAGCACAATATATGGCACCACATTAGTTACAACTGCAATTAAATTAGGTATCTAACGTTATTTGTTTTCCAGCACCTGCAGCCCCAGAGCCCCCAAGGGAGTCACCTCCAGCCCTGGAGCCCTAGCAGCCTCTACCGGCTCGCCAGCATCACTCCGTGATATAGGTGCAGCTTCATCTTTCGGTAATGCTTTCACATAAAATACAGTCCATACAACTTGGAAAGTATAGGGCTGTCATGTACTATTAAGTGTTGTGTCTTTCTCTAGCCGGTGGTGCCAGGGGATCCGGGTGGTCACTCAGCTCATCATCACCCGAGCAAACCGAAAGCCGTAAGTGTTAAATACCAAACATGTACCTGATAGGCTGTGTGCCCACGATGCGTTTTTTAAGGCGTTTCTGCAGCGTTTTTGCTGCTGTGGAAACGCAATAAAAGTGCATGGTAGAAGGTCTGCCATGTTCCCCAATGATAATCTGCATGTGCTGTGCACATGCTGCCGAAATTTCCGCTGCAGATTATCATTGCGGGAAAAAATGCAGCACTACCAATTATTTTGCAGAAGGGGTTTTTTTTGCGCCGCCATTGACTTGCATTATAATGCGCCAATTCCGCAATACTGCATCTGTACTTGCGTAATTAGCGCGTTCTAATGTGTGGATGGTACCCGGTTGTGGTGCATCGTGGGCACATAGCCTTAATTTGATGAATGTACAGAATTATTGGACTTAAGTTTAGCTATTACCTCCATAGAAATCCCAACACTACAAGATCTCCTGGCGTCACAACGGAGACTGAGTGAAGAGATCGACCAGCACGGAGTGATGCTGGCAAGATTTGTGGCAGCCCATGAGAGTCGCGGCAGCCAATAAATTCTTTTTTGTTATGTAGTTGATATTATTTGGTTGGTTATATTTTTTATATTTTTCTAAAAAAAAGTTAAAGTTTATATCCACTATTGTCTATACTTTCTTACATCTAATCCTATCCTGTGTGATACTGCCTGAAGAGTTGTGTATCTACTACTATCCTGTGTGATACTGCCTAAAGAGTTGTGTATCTACTCCTAACCTGTGTGATACTGCCTAAAGAGTTGGGTATCTACTCCTATCCTGTGTGATACTGCCTAAAGAGTTGTGTATCTACTCCTATCCTGTGTGATACTGCCTAAAGAGTTGTGTATCTACTCCTATCCTGTGTGATACTGCCTAAAGAGTTGTGTATCTACTCCTATCCTGTGTGATACTGCGTAAAGAGTTGTGTATCTACTCCTATCCTGTGTGATACTGCCTAAAGAGTTGTGTATCTACTCCTAACCTGTGTGATACTGCCTAAAGAGTTGGGTATCTACTCCTATCCTGTGTGATACTGCCTAAAGAGTTGTGTATCTAATCCTATCCTGTGTGATACTACCTAAAGAGTTGTGTATCTAATTCTATCCTGTGTGATACTGCCTAAAGAGTTGTGTATCTAATCGTATCCTGTGTGATACTGCCTAAAGAGTTGTGTATCTAACCCTATCCTGTGTGATACTGCCTAAAGAGTTGTGTATCTACTCCTATCCTGTGTGATACTGCCTAAAGAGTTGTGTATCTACTCCTATCCTGTGTGATACTGCCTAAAGAGTTGTGTATCTAATCCTATCCTGTGTGATACTGCCTAAAGAGTTGTGTATCTAATCCTATCCTGTGTGATACTGCCTAAAGTGTTGTGTATCTACTCCTATCCTGTGTGATACTGCCTAAAGAGTTGTGTATCTAATCCTATCCTGTGTGATACTGCCTAAAGAGTTGTGTATCTACTCCTATCCTGTGTGATACTGCCTAAAGAGTTGTGTATCTACTCCTATCCTGTGTGATACTGCCTAAAGAGTTGTGTATCTAATCCTATCCTGTGTGATACTGCCTAAAGAGTTGAGTATCTAATCCTATCCTGTGTGATACTGCCTAAAGAGTTGTGTATCTAACCCTATCCTGTGTGATACTGCCTAAAGAGTTGTGTATCTACTCCTATCCTGTGTGATACTGCCTAAAGAGTTGTGTATCTACTCCTATCCTGTGTGATACTGCCTAAAGAGTTGTGTATCTACTCCTATCCTGTGTGATACTGCCTAAAGATTTGTGTATCTACTCCTATCCTGTGTGATACTGCCTAAAGAGTTGTGTGTCAACTCCTATCCTGTGTGATACTGCCTAAAGAGTTGTGTATCTACTCCTATCCTGTGTGATACTGCCTAAAGAGTTGTGTATCTACTCCTATCATGTGTAATACTGCCTAAAGAGTTGTGTATCTACTCCTATCCTGTGTGATACTGCCTAAAGAGTTGTGTATCTAATCCTATCCTGTGTGATACTGCCTAAAGAGTTGTGTATCTAATCCTATCCTGTGTAATACTGCCTAAAGAGTTGTGTATCTAATCCTATCCTGTGTGATACTGCCTAAAGAGTTGTGTATCTATTCCTTTCCTGTGTGATACTGCCTGAAGAGTTGTGTATCTAATCCTATCCTGTGTGATACTGCCTAAAGAGTTGTGTATCTACTCCTATCCTGTGTGATACTGCCTAAAGAGCTGTGTATCTACTCCTATCCTGTGTGATACTGCCTAAAGAGTTGTGTATCTACTCCTATCCTGTGTGATACTGCCTAAAGAGTTGTGTATCTAATCCTATCCTGTGTGATACTGCCTAAAGAGTTGTGTATCTAATCCTATCCTGTGTGATACTGCCTAAAGAGTTGTGTATCTACTCCTATCCTGTGTGATACTGCCTAAAGAGTTGTGTATCTAACCCTATCCTGTGTGATACTGCCTAAAGAGTTGTGTATCTAATCCTATCCTGTGTGATACTGCCTAAAGAGTTGTGTATCTAATCCTATCCTGTGTGATACTGCCTAAAGAGTTGTGTATCTAATCCTATCCTGTGTGATACTGCCTAAAGAGTTGTGTATCTACTCCTATCCTGTGTGATACTGCCTAAAGAGTTGTGTATCTAATCCTATCCTGTGTGATACTGCCTAAAGAGTTGTGTATCTAATCCTATCCTGTGTGATACTGCCTAAAGAGTTGTGTATCTCCTCCTATCCTGTGTGATACTGCCTAAAGAGTTGTGTATCTACTCCTATCCTGTGTGGTACTGCCTAAAGAGTTGTGTATCTACTCCTATCCTGTGTGATACTGCCTAAAGAGTTGTGTATCTAATCCTATTATGTGTGATACTGCCTAAAGAGTTGTGTATCTAATCCTATCCTGTGTGATACTGCCTAAAGAGTTGTGTATCTACTCCTATCATGTGTGATACTGCCTAAAGAGTTGTGTATCTACTCCTATCCTGTGTGATACTGCCTAAAGAGTTGTGTATCTAATCCTATCCTGTGTGATACTGCCTAAAGAGTTGTGTATCTAATCCTATCCTGTGTGATACTGCCTAAAGAGTTGTGTATGTAATCCTATCCTGTGTGATACTGCCTAAAGAGTTGTGTATCTACTCCTATCCTGTGTGATACGGCCTAAAGAGTTGTGTATCTAATCCTATCCTGTGTGATACTGCCTAAAGAGTTGTGTATCTACTCCTATCCTGTGTCATACTGCCTAAAGAGTTGTGTATCTACTCCTATCCTGTGTGGTACTGCCTAAAGAGTTGTGTATCTACTCCTATACTGTGTGATACTGCCTAAAGAGTTGTGTATCTAATCCTATCCTGTGTGATACTGCCTAAAGAGTTGTGTATCTAATCCTATCCTATGTGATACTGCCTAAAGAGTTGTGTATCTACTCCTATCCTGTGTGATACTGCCGAAAGAGTTGTGTATCTAACCCTATCCTGTGTGATACTGCCTAAAAAGTTGTGTATCTAACCCTATCCTGAGTGATACTGCCTAAAGAGTTGTGCATCTACTCCTATCCTGTGTGATACTGCCTAAAGAGTTGTGTATCTAATCCTATCCTGTGTGATACTGCCTAAAGAGTTGTGAATCTTCTCCTATCCTGTGTGATACTGCCTAAAGAGTTGTGTATCTACTCCTATCCTGTGTGATACTGCCTAAAGAGTTGTGTATCTACTCCTATCCTGTGTGATACTGCCTAAAGAGTTGTGTATCTAATCCTATCCTGTGTGATACTGCCTAAAGAGTTGTGTATCTACTCCTATCCTGTGTGATACTGCCTAAAGAGTTGTGTATCTAATCCTATCCTGTGTGATACTGCCTAAAGAGTTGTGTATCTAACCCTATCCTGTGTGATACTGCCTAAAGAGTTGTGTATCTAATCCTATCCTGTGTGATACTGCCTAAAGAGTTGTGTATCTAATCGTATCCTGTGTGATACTGCCTAAAGAGTTGTGTATCTAACCCTATCCTGTGTGATACTGCCTAAAGAGTTGTGCATCTACTCCTATCCTGTGTGATACTGCCTAAAGAGTTGTGTATCTACTCCTATCCTGTGTGATACTGCCTAAAGAGTTGTGTATCTACTCCTATCCTGTGTGATACTGCCTAAAGAGTTGTGTATCTACTCCTATCCTGTGTGATACTGCCTAAAGAGTTGTGTATCTACTCCTATCCTGTGTGATACTGCCTAAAGAGTTGTGTATCTACTCCTATCCTGTGTGATACTGCCTAAAGAGTTGTGTATCTACTCCTATCCTGTGTGGTACTGCCTAAAGAGTTGTGTATCTACTCCTATCATGTGTGATACTGCCTAAAGAGTTGTGTATCTACTCCTATCCTGTGTGATACTGCCTAAAGAGTTGTGTATCTACTCCTATCCTGTGTGATACTGCCTAAAGAGTTGTGTATCTACTCCTATCCTGTGTGATACTGCCTAAAGAGTTGTGTATCTACTCCTATCCTGTGTGATACTGCCTAAAGAGTTGTGTATCTACTCCTATCCTGTGTGATACTGCCTAAAGAGTTGTGTATCTACTCCTATCCTGTGTGGTACTGCCTAAAGAGTTGTGTATCTACTCCTATCATGTGTGATACTGCCTAAAGAGTTGTGTATCTACTCCTATCCTGTGTGATACTGCCTAAAGAGTTGTGTATCTACTCCTATCCTGTGTGATACTGCCTAAAGAGTTGTGTATCTACTCCTATCCTGTGTGATACTGCATAAAGAGTTGTGTATCTACTCCTATCCTGTGTGATACTGCCTAAAGAGTTGTGTATCTAATCCTATCCTGTGTGATACTGCCTAAAGAGTTGTGTATCTACTCCTATAATGTGTGATACTGCCTAAAGAGTTGTGTATCTAATCCTATCCTGTGTGATACTGCCTAAAGAGTTGTGTATCTAACCCTATCCTGTGTGATACTGCCTAAAGAGTTGTGTATCTAATCCTATCCTGTGTGATACTGCCTAAAGAGTTGTGTATCTAATCGTATCCTGTGTGATACAGATTAAAGAGTTGTGTATCTAACCCTATCCTGTGTGATACTGCCTAAAGAGTTGTGCATCTACTCCTATCCTGTGTGATACTGCCTAAAGAGTTGTGTATCTACTCCTATCCTGTGTGATACTGCCTAAAGAGTTGTGTATCTACTCCTATCCTGTGTGATACTGCCTAAAGAGTTGTGTATCTACTCCTCTCCTGTGTGATACTGCCTAAAGAGTTGTGTATCTACTCCTATCCTGTGTGATACTGCCTAAAGAGTTGTGTATCTACTCCTATCCTGTGTGATACTGCCTAAAGAGTTGTGTATCTACTCCTATCCTGTGTGGTACTGCCTAAAGAGTTGTGTATCTACTCCTATCATGTGTGATACTGCCTAAAGAGTTGTGTATCTACTCCTATCCTGTGTGATACTGCCTAAAGAGTTGTGTATCTACTCCTATCCTGTGTGATACTGCCTAAAGAGTTGTGTATCTAATCCTATCCTGTGTAATACTGCCTAAAGTGTTGTGTATCTAATCCTATCCTGTGTGATACTGCCTAAAGAGTTGTGTATCTATTCATTTCCTGTGTGATACTGCCTGAAGAGTTGTGTATCTAATCCTATCCTGTGTGATACTGCCTAAAGAGTTGTGTATCTACTCCTATCCTGTGTGATACTGCCTAAAGAGTTGTGTATCTACTCCTATCCTGTGCGATACTGCCTAAAGAGTTGTGTATCTAATCCTATCCTGTGTGATACTGCCTAAAGAGTTGTGTATCTACTCCTATCCTGTGTGATACTGCCTAAAGAGTTGTGTATCTACTCCTATCCTGTGTGATACTGCCTAAAGAGTTGTGTATCTAACCCTATCCTGTGTGATACTGCCTAAAAAGTTGTGTATATAACCCTATCCTGAGTGATACTGCCTAAAGAGTTGTGCATCTACTCCTATCCTGTGTGATACTGCCTAAAGAGTTGTGTTTCTAATCCTATCCTGTGTGATACTGCCTAAAGAGTTGTGAATCTTCTCCTATCCTGTGTGATACTGCCTAAAGAGTTGTGTATCTACTCCTATCCTGTGTGATACTGCCTAAAGAGTTGTGTATCTACTCCTATCCTGTGTGATACTGCCTAAAGAGTTGTGTATCTACTCCTATCCTGTGTGGTACTGCCTAAAGAGTTGTGTATCTACTCCTATCATGTGTGATACTGCCTAAAGAGTTGTGTATCTAATCCTATCCTGTGTGATACTGCCTAAAGAGTTGTGTATCTAATCCTATCCTGTGTGATACTGCCTAAAGAGTTGTGTATCTACTCCTATCATGTGTGATACTGCCTAAAGAGTTGTGTATCTACTCCTATCCTGTGTGATACTGAATAAAGAGTTGTGTATCTAATCCTATCCTGTGTGATACTGCCTAAAGAGTTGTGTATCTAATCCTATCCTGTGTGATACTGCCTAAAGAGTTGTGTATGTAATCCTATCCTGTGTGATACTGCCTAAAGAGTTGTGTATCTAATCCTTTCCTGTGTGATACTGCCTGAAGAGTTGTGTATCTAATCCTATCCTGTGTGATACTGCCTAAAGAGTTGTGTATCTACTCCTATCCTGTGTGATACTGCCTAAAGAGTTGTGTATCTACTCCTATCCTGTGTGATACTGCCTAAAGAGTTGTGTATCTAATCCTATCCTGTGTGATACTGCCTAAAGAGTTGTGTATCTACTCCTATCCTGTGTCATACTGCCTAAAGAGTTGTGTATCTACTCCTATCCTGTGTGGTACTGCCTAAAGAGTTGTGTATCTACTCCTATACTGTGTGATACTGCCTAAAGAGTTGTGTATCTAATCCTATCCTGTGTGATACTGCCTAAAGAGTTGTGTATCTAATCCTATCCTATGTGATACTGCCTAAAGAGTTGTGTATCTACTCCTATCCTGTGTGATACTGCCTAAAGAGTTGTGTATCTAACCCTATCCTGTGTGATACTGCCTAAAAAGTTGTGTATCTAACCCTATCCTGAGTGATACTGCCTAAAGAGTTGTGCATCTACTCCTATCCTGTGTGATACTGCCTAAAGAGTTGTGTATCTAATCCTATCCTGTGTGATACTGCCTAAAGAGTTGTGTATGTAATCCTATCCTGTGTGATACTGCCTAAAGAGTTGTGTATCTAATCCTTTCCTGTGTGATACTGCCTGAAGAGTTGTGTATCTAATCCTATCCTGTGTGATACTGCCTAAAGAGTTGTGTATCTACTCCTATCCTGTGTGATACTGCCTAAAGAGTTGTGTATCTACTCCTATCCTGTGTGATACTGCCTAAAGAGTTGTGTATCTACTCCTATCCTGTGTGATACTGCCTAAAGAGTTGTGTATCTAATCCTATCCTGTGTGATACTGCCTAAAGAGTTGT